>NC_064826.1:123466121-123774646 GCF_024166365.1 Elephas maximus indicus
TGGGTCGATACCTGATATTATTGATTTTCTAACCACAGAACTCCCTTTAATATTTCTTTTAGTTTTGGTTTGGTTTTTACAAATTCCCTCAACTCGTGTTTATCTGGAAATGTCTTAATTTCACCTTCATATTTAAGAGACAGTTTTGATGGATATATGATTCTTGGCAGGCAATTTTTTTCCTTCAATTTTTTAAGTATGTCATTCCATTGCCTTCTTGCCTGCATGGTTTCTGCCAAGTAGTCCGAGCTTATTCTTATTGGCTCTCCCTTGTAGGTGACTTTTCTTTGATCCCTGGCTGCTGTTATAATTGTCTCTTTATCTTTGGTTTTGGCAAGTTTGATTATAATATGTCTTGGTGACTTTCTTTTAAGATCTACCTTATGTGGAGTTTGATGAGCTTCTTGGATAGATATCGTCTCATCTTTCACAATATCCAGGGAAGTTTTCTGCCAACAAATCCTCAACAATTTTCTCTGTATTTTCTGTTACCCCTCCCTGTTCTGGTACTCCAGTCACTCGTGGGTTATTTCTTTTTATAGAGTCCCACATGATTCTTAAGGTTTCTTTGTTTTTAAAAAATTTTTATCTGATTTTTCTTCAAATATATTAGTGCCAAGTGATTTATCTTTGAGTTTAGAAATTCTAGCTTCTAGTCGCTCGATTCTGCTCCTCTGACTTTCTATTGAGTTATCTAATTCTGTAATTTTATTGTTAATCTTCTGAATTTCTGATTGCTGTCTCTGTATGGATTTTTCCAGCTTATTAAACTTTTCATTATGTTCCTGAATAATCTTTCTGAGTTCTTTAGTTGCTTTATCTGTGTGTTCCTTGGCTTGTTCTGCGTATTGCCTCATTTCCTTCCTGATGTCTTGAAGGGTTCTGTGTATTAAACTTTTGTATTCTGCATCTGGTAATTCCAGGAATGCACTTTCATCTAAAAGATCCCTGGATTCTTTGTTTTGAGAGCCTGTTGAGGTGATCATGACCTGCTTCTTTATATGACTTGATATAGACTGTTGTCTCTGAGCCTTCTCTAAGTTATTGTATTAGTTTATGCTTGCTTACTGTGTCATAGCTGCTTGCTTTGTTTTGTTTTGGTATACCCCTATGGGTTGCTTGAGTGAGCTAGCTTGATTATTTTCACCTTTGGAGCTCTGGTGTCCTGTCCCCAGCTGGCTAGAACTGTTATCAGGTATATCAGTCTAGGAGTCCATTCAGTTTTCTTGTATGAATTCAGCTCAGGTGTCCAGGTAGCTCAGACCAGGTGTGTGGTATAGGCTCTGTCCTACAGTCTTAGAGGGGCAGGGGTGATTGGCATATATACAGGTATCTGATTGCAGCAGGGGGTCATGCTCTGAACAAGGCAGGGGGCTGAGAACCAATCCCCAAGTGTCTCTGAGGAAAATGCATCTCTTTTCCCTAGAGCATACTGGTGGGTGGGGTCTGCAGAGGGATCATGGGCACCCAAAGTTTTTGTTGTAAGAACTGGGAGTTACCGGTTATTCCTGGACCCCTGTCGTGGGTGGCTGGTGACTCAAGTGGAGCCACCAGTCCTTAGGTCCCTGTCGTGTGTATGTGAGGAGCTTGTTTAATAGGGAAAGCAATGTCAAATGTCAAACACCCACCTCTCCACCACACGGCTGAAATGGTTGGAGTTTTCCAACAAGGGCCTATTATCCCAAAATAGGCCCACACAGGTCCATGCAGAAGGGAAAGGTGCTCAAGGTCCACAGATGGTTTATGCCTGGACAGGAGCCGCTTCTGTCCTGAGCTCCCCTGGTTAATGGAGCTAGCAAATTATCTTTTCCCCCCAGTTGCAAATTTTTTCCTTCCCCAACACCGGCAGGAGGGCTCCAGGTGCTCACCAGGGTCTATCTCAGGCCTAGGGATTCAGCCACTGAAGCCGGCTTGGGGGTGAGGGGGGGCATGGTAAAATATATGCAAGTACTTAGCTTTTGTCGAGAGCGCCATTCTCCTCAGGTTTGGGAGATGTGAGTGGGCTGCGTGGCTGGCTGCTTCTCCCTGAGGAAACCGGGGCCAAACGCCAGTACCAGCCCTCCGCCGCTGCCACTCCGGGAATGGAGCCTGAGGGAGGAGTCCCCGCGACCCAGGTCAGGCAATTCTTCTCTGCTTCTGAATGGTCTCTTCCTTCCCCTGCCCCTCAGTTCGGTGTCTAAGCTTGACTTTGATGCTCAGGGCTCCCAGTTTGTCACAAATATACTCGTTTCACTTGTTTTTTCGGGTCTTTGTTGTAAAGAGGTCTCGAGGGAAGTGTCTGTCTATTCCGCCATCTTGGCTCTGTCTCCTTAGTAGTCTTTTAATATCCTGGGCACTACTCAGTGAACTAGGAGGTAGAATAGAAGTACTCAACACATTACTAGACCAATTAACTGGGATATCTGATGAGATCATGACCATATACATCCAAACCAAGGAACCAAATTCCATGAGGTGTTTGGTGTACGTAATTAAACTTAGCTGGAGCTCTTTTTTTTTGTTGTTGTTGCTAAAAATATATCTATCACACAATTTCAGATAATTTAACATTTTACAGGTATAAACTTCTTGACAGCAATTCCATTAATTGACTGTGCAACTCTACCCTTAAGCAATGTAACTTTTTCATCACCATAAACAAAAACTCAGTGCTCCATAAGCAATAAACTCCCTCTTCCCCCACCCTCCCACCTTTGGTGAACACTAATAAAGTTTTTTCTCTATAGATTTCCCTGTTCTTGTCTTTTTATATAAATGATGTCATACAATGTTTGTCCTTTTGTGGTTGATTTATTTCACTCAGCGTAATGTCTTCAAGATCCATCCAGATTGTAGCATGTATCAAGATTTCATTCCTTTAGCTGGCTGAGCAGTTCCATTGTATGTATGTACCACATTTGTTTATCCATTCATTTGTTGATGGGCATTTAAGTTGTTTCCACCTTTTGCATATTACAAATAGTGCTGCATCAAAAATGGTGTACAAGTATCTGTTTGAATCTCTGCTTTCGAGTCTTTTGGGTATATATACCCCAACAAACCAAACCCAGTGCCGGTATATATGTAGGAATGAAATTGCTGGGTCACATGGTAGCTCTACTTTTAGATTTTTGAGGGACTGCCACACTGTTTTCCACCACAGCTGTATCATTTTGCATTCCAATCAGTTATGGACAAGCGTTCCAATTTCCTCACATCATTGGCAAATTTTGTTATTTTCTGTTTTTTATTTTTTTATCTTTGCTGTACTACCCACTTCGCTGTACTAGTGGGAGTGAAATGGTATCTCATTGTGGTTTTGATTTCCATTTCTCTGATGGTGGATGATGTTGAGCATCTTTTCATGTGTTTGGTGGCCATTTGAAGGTCATCTTTGGTGGTAGGATGTCTATTCAAATCCTTTGCTCATTTTAATGTTGGGTTGTCTTTTCATTGGTAAGTTTTTGAAGGTATATATATATGCAAACCCTGGTTGTGTAGTGGTTAAGTGCTACAGCTGTAAACCGAAGGGTTGGCAGTTCAAATCCGCCAGGCGCTCCTTGGAAACTCTACGGGAGAGTTCTACTCTGTCCCATAGGGTTGCTATGAGTCGGAATAGACTCAATGGCACTGGGTTTGGATATATATATTTTATATAGTTATTAGAGTCTTATTGGCTATATAGTCTCTGACAATATTCTCCCAGTAGGTAGCTTTCCTTGGTAAAGTTTTTTGATGAACAAAATTATTTAATTTTTATGAGCTCCCATTTATGTATCTTGACTTTTGCTATTTATACTTTTGTTATATTAGATCATCCATTCTTAAAACCTAGGCCTGACTGCACTGTCCCTGCATTTTCTTCTAAGAATTTTGTGGTGTTAGTTTTCAAGTTTAGGTCCATAATCAATTTTGTATTTGTTTTTGTGTATGGTGAGAGGCATATATCCTGTTTCATTTTTCTGCATGTGGAAATCCAATTTTCCCAGCATCGTTTATTGAAGAGACTCTTCTTTCCCCATCGAATGGACTTAGCACCCTTGTCAAAAAAAAAAAATCAGTTGAGCATAGATTATGGGTTTATTTCTGGACTCTCAATTCTATTCCATTCATCTATGTGTCTATTTTTATAACAGAACCAGGCTATTCTGATTACTGTAGCTGTGTATGTTTTTTTCTAAAATAATATTTTATGGAGTTTTTGGTGAAAGTTTACATAGCAAGTTAGGTTTCCATTTGACAATTTCCACACAAATTGTTCAGTGACATTGGTTACATTTATCACAATCTGTCAACATGCTCTATTTTTTTCAACAGTTTCAACATGTAAAATTTAGTGACATTGATTACATTCTTTGAGTTATGCAACCATTCTCACCATTCTTTTCTGAGTTTTTCCACCCTCATTAACATAAGCTCATTGCCCCCTAAGAGTCTTATCTAATCTTTCAAGTTGATGTTGTTGATTTCATCACTTATAGATAGTTCTTAAAAGAGCATAATGTTCAAGGCAGACCTTTTTTTGTACTAGTTAAGCTGAACTATTGTTTGGTTTTAAGAAGACTTCAGGGGATATTTTTGGTTTAAGGTTATCTCAGGGCAATAGTTTCAGGGGTTCATCCACCCTCCATGGCTCCAAGAATCCTGAAGTCCATGAGAATTTGAAAACCTGGTCTTGCATTTTCCCCTTTTCATCAGGATTCTTCTGTGGAGGCTTGGATCAAAATATTCTGTAATGGTAGCTGAGCACTATCCAGTTCTTCTGGTAATTAGCCTCATATTCCATATCCTCCACTTATTTCTGACTGCCCTTCTTCCTCTGTTGTTCCATGTGAATAGAGACTGATTATTATGCCTCAAATGGTTGCTTGCAAGCTTTTATGATCCCAGGTAATATGCAATGAACTGGGAGGTAGAATAGAAGCACTAAACATGTTATTAGGCCAGTTAGGTAGGATATCCCATGAAACTATGACCCCCAAACCAAGGAACCAAATCTCATAAGGTGTTTGGTTGTATATAAGCATCCTCAGTAGCTACTCTTTATTTTTTTGTCATTGTTGTAAATACATATAATATGTTTTAAAATCAGGAAGTGTGAATCCTAATGCCTCGTTCTCCTCTTTCAATATTGCTTTAGCTATCTCAGGTCTCTTGCCATTCCATATAAAGTTGAGGATTAGTTATTCCATTTATGTAAAAAAGGCTGTTAGAATTTTGTTTAGGATTGCGTTGAATCTATAGATTGCTTTGGGTAGTATTGACATCTTAACAATATCAAGTGTTCTAGTCCATGAACATGGGGCATCTTTCCATTTATTTAAGTATTCTTTAATCTCTTTCAGCCACAGTCCATAGTTTTCATTGTTTAAGTCCTTCACATTCCTGGTTTAATTTAAATTTGTTCCTAGGTATTTTACTCTCTTAGATGCTATTATAAATTGAATTATTTCCTTAATTTCCCTTTCAGATTTCTCATTGCTGGTGTGTAGAAACCCAACTAATTTTTGTTTGTTGACCTTTTACCCTGCAACTTTGCTAAATTCCCCTAATAGCTCAAGAAGTTTTTATGTGGGATCTCTGGGTTTTTCTATATATAGGATCATGTTATACATGAATAGAGATAATTTTACTTCTCCTTTCCTTTTAATTCTTTTTCTTGTCTTATTGCTTTGATTTGGACTTCTAAGACAATATTGAATAGATTTGGTGAGAGTGGGCACCCTGTTTTGTCCCCGATTTCAAAGGGAAAGCTCTAAGTCTTTCTCCATTAAGTGTAATGCTGGCTTTTCGTGTATGCCCTAAATCGTACTGAGGAACTCCCTTTCTATTCCAGTCTCCTTGAGAATTTTCATCAAGAAAGGGTATTGGATTTTATCAAATGTTTTTTTCTGCACTCATACAGATGATCATGTGGTTCTTTTCCTTTATTCCATTGATGTGGTATATTACATTTATTTATTTTCTAATGCTAAACCATCCCTGCATACCTGAAACACATATCACTTGGTCATGTGTATGACTTTAAATATGATATTGGATTTTGTTTGTTAATATTTTGTTGAAGATTTTTGCATCTATATTCATAAGGGATATTGGCCTTTAGTTTTCTCGTGGTGTCTCTGTCTTGTTTTACTATCAGCATTATGTTTGGTTCATAGAATGGACTAGGGAATATTCCTTCCTTCTCTACCTTTTGGAAGAGTTTAAACAGGATTGGTGTCAATTCTTTAAATATTTTATACAATTCCCCAGTGAAGCCATCTGGTCCAGGACTTCTTTAATGAGAAGCTTCCGATCACTGGTTCAATCTCTTCACTTGTTATGGATCTGTTGAGACTTTCTATTTTCTTTTGAGTCAGTTTGTGTACGTTATATGCTTCTCAGAACTTGTCCATTTCACCTATGTTGTACAATTTGTTACCACATAATTGTTTATAATATTTGGTCATGATTCTCTTTATTTCTATTGGGTCAGTTGTAATGTCTCCTCTTCACTTCTTATTTTGGTTACTTGCATCTTTTGTCTTTTTTTCTTTGTCAGTCTAGCTAAAGGTTTTTCAATTTTATTGATCTTTTCAAAAAACCAACTTATGGTTTTATTGATTCTCTATTGTTTTTCTGTTTTTAATTTTTTAAAAATTTCTGCTCTGATCTTTTTATTCCTTTTCTTCTGGTACGTTAACTCTTAGTTTTCTCCTCTCTTTATATTTCCTCAAGTTGTAGAGTTAGGCTGTTGACTTGAGATCTTTTTTCTTTTTTATGAAGACATTTATTGCTATAAGTTTCCCTCTGAGTACTGTCTTTGCTGCATCCAATAAGTTTTGGTATGTTGTGCTTTCATTTTCATTTGAATCTAAGAAATTTATGATTTCTTTTTTTATTTGTTCTTTGACCTATTGGTAGTTTAATAGTATGTTATTTTATTTCCATACGTTTGAAAGTTTTCTATTTATTTTTTTCTGTTATTGATTTCTAGCTTCACTCCATTGTGGTTAGAGAAAATAAATTGTATTATTACAATCTTTTAAAATTTATTGAGATTTGTTTTGTGACCTAACATTTGGTCTGTGCTGGAGAATGATCCACGTGCACTGGAGTAGAAGGTGTATGGTGCTGTTGTTGGGTAGAGTGTTCTATATATGTCTGTCAAGTCTAGGTTGTCTATAGTGTTATTAAGGTCCTCTGTTTCCTTGTTGATCTTCCTTCTAGATGTTCTGTTCAATCTTGACTGGTGTGTTTAAGTCTCCAACTATTACTGTAGTGCTATCTATTTTTCCCTTCAATTCTATCAGTGTTTGCTTTATATATTTAGGAGCTCTGATACTAAGTGCATATATATTTATGATTGTTATATCTTCTTGATTAATTGACCCTTTTATCACTATATAATGTCCATCTTCATCTCTTCTAACAGATTTTGTCTTAAAGTCTTCTCAGTCTAACATTAAGATTGTCATCCCAGCTCTTTTTTGGTTATTATTTGCCTGAAATATTTTTTTCCATCCTTTCACTTTCAACCTGCTTGTATCTTTGGGTCTGTGGTGTGTCTATTGTAAATAGCATATACAGGCATACCTCAGAGATATCGCAGGTTCAGTTCCAAACCACTGCAATTAAGTGAATATTTCAATAAAGTGAGACATATGAATTTTTTGTTTCCTAATGTATTTTTTTAATGTATATAAAATTTATATTTACACTATCCTATGGTGGCACAGTGGTTAAGAGCTCAGCTGCTAGCCAAAAGCTCAGCAGTTTGAATCCCCCAGCTGCAACTTGAAAACCTATGGGGCAGTTCTACTCTGTCCTATAGGGTTGCTATGAGTTGGAATCAATTTGACATCAACGTGTTTGGAAACCCTGGTGGCATAGTTGTTAAGCGTTACAGCTGCTAACCAAGAGGTCAGCAGTTCAAATCCACCAGGAGCTCCTTGGAAATTCTATGGGGAAATTCTACTCTGTCCTATAGGGTTGCTATGAGTTGGAATCGACTCAATGGCAATGGGTTTGGTTTGGTAGTCTGTTAAATGTGCAATAGTGTTATGTCTAAAAAAAAAAAAAACAATGTGCATACCTTAATTAAAAATATTTTATTGCTAAAAAATGCCAACCATCATCTGAGCCTTCAATGAGTGCTAATCTGTTTGTGGTGGAGCGTCTTGCCTTGATATTCATACCTGCTGACTGTTGAGGGCAATGGTTGCTGAAGGTTGGGGTGGCTGTGGCAATTTCTTAAAATAAGACAACATAAAATTTGCTGGATTGATTGATTCTTCTTTTCATGAAAGATTTCTCTGTAGTATGCGATGCTGTAGAACTTCTTGTAGAACTTGTTGATTCTTGTCTATCTGCAGTTCCATGCTGCTGTCCTCTGCTCCCCAATTCACAGTCTTTCAAGGCCAAACATATTTTCCTTGTCGTATTTGTGGAAGATTTTTGGAACAGTGATGTGCTTATATCTCCATCTTCCCATAATCTCTTTGCCACATTTACTTTTCAGATTCCTCAAATAGCTGCTCCATGCATTCAGTCTAGGTTTTATAGCTATATTCAGTGAGGGAAATATGGTGGTGGGGGGGCCGTGATTATTCCATTCTACCCTATCAGTGGTTATGAACCAGACATCTATATCTAAATCAAATGTCAGATGTTTTTTCCGTTGTTTAGTTTTTATGAAGACTTCTAAGTGGGGTTTACAACCTGTCCTCTCTCCTAGGGCTGGAGATCCTTGATGAAGTTAGGCATGGTGAGGAAGTACCTGGAAACTAAGAGCCAGTAGAAGGGGTGGAGAGACCCTCTAGCCTCAGTACTCAGGTGGCCTTTCTTCTGCCTGGTGGGGCTGTCTGCATCTAGCTGCTTACAGGTGGGGGACACCTCTGCTAGCTAAGATGCCCTTAGGACATTCTGTCTACCCAGGAAGAAAATCCAGAGCAGCTGATAGATGGTCAGTTCCATCTAAGAAATGACTGGTGACACCATATTGTGAACCACTTTGTTGTTGCATGATGCCTGCAAGTTGAATTGTTATATGTGAACCTTTGATTTTCTATGGGTGCCATGTTATTTTCCATTGGTGCAGGACCTCTGTTTCTGGAAAATCACTTTATAACATAAAAAAATGTTGAAGCCTAGCATGCAAATAAATTAGCAGAAAAAAAACCCACAAATGTGCACTTTAAAAAACATTTATAAGTATGTAAAACCAAACAGGGTCTATAAAGGTTAATTTTATCTTTGGAGCGGATTCGGCAAGGTCTGGGATGGCTTAAATGTTCAAAAATATAAGCTCAATGACATTTGGGCTGAAGATACCATCTTCTTTTCTTAATAAATCTCCCAGATTAGGTGCTTTTTATTGCTCAAATAATCTTTAAACTGCACTCAGAAGTAGGGAGTGCTGGTGAAAGGAAGGGTCTCTCCTTGAAATTACAGGCCTGCTAGAGACAAGCTTCCAATTGCAGTTCCTAGACCACTGGGGGTGAGGATCAGAGAGGCTCCAACATTCATCTCCTACCACTATTGCACAATCATGTGCACCGAGAATCCAACAATTCACCAATACGTGGCCCTCTGTGCCTGGTGGCCAGCAGATGCCTCCATGTGTGGTCACCATGGAAGTGGGCAACTGACACTGTAGGTGGTCTTCAGCCTCTGACTTGAGGTGTGTGATTTGAGGGGCAATGATGTGCCGTTATTGGCAGTGGTTGGCTGGATTTTAGGCCACTTCAACCCTGGCTTGCCTGACTTCAAGACCGCTTTCTCTCCTGGAAGCCCCCAGCCACCCCCTGCCTGCTCATAGAAGCAGACACAGTGATGCTCATGGCAGACCCAGTGAGCCAGGAGGCTGCGTGTGGGCCACAATTTCCCCATCTATAAAATGGGTACAATAATGTAATTTACTTGATATTTTTGTCATGAGGGTTATAAGACAATGCATATAAAGGTGATAAGCAACATGCCTGCTGTATAATAAACTAAACCAATCCAAACCAGTAGCCATGGAGTCAACTCTGACTTATTGTTGGAGTAGAACTGTGCTCCACAGGGTTTTCAGTGACTGATTTTTCAGAAGTAGATTGCTAGACCTTTCTTCTGAGGCATCCTGGGTTGATTCAAGCTGCCAACCTTTCATTTAGTAGGCAAGTGTTTAACTGTTGCTGCCACCCAGGGACTCCATGCTCTATAACACGTGCTAAGTAAATCTAAGGGAGTGGCACAGTGATTAAGAGCTCGGCTGCTGACCAAAAGATAGGCAGTTCGAATCCACCTGCTGCTCCTTGGAAACCCTATAGGGCAGCTCTACTCTGTCCTGTAGGGTAGCTATGAGTTACAATCGACTCCACAGCAATGGATAAGTAAATCTAAAAGATGCTATTTTTCATCATCTCCTTTAGCTTTCTTTTCTTCTATTACTTACTAAGTTGTGTTCCCTGGGTGGGGTTCCTATTTCTTGGAACATTTTCCTCATGTGGAAAGTGAGGACTGTAGTGTCTTTTCTGCAGGCTTGTGGGAGGAGTAAATGAGATGACAGCTATAAATGTCTTCCAATATTATTTGCCACCCTGACTCCATGTGATTAATATAAATGTCTATGCAAACTTTTTTTAAAAAATTAAAAAAAATTTTTTATTGTACTTTAAGTGAAAGTTTATAAATCAAGTCAGTCTCTCACACAAAAACTTATATACACCTGGCTACATACTCCCAATTGCTCTCCCCCTAATGAGACAGCCCACTCCCCTCCCTCCACTCTCTCTTTTCGTGTCCATTTTGTTAGCTTCTAACCCCCTCTACCCTCTCATCTTCCCTCCAGGGAGGAGGAGCCAACATAGTCTTAAGTGTCCACCTGATCCAAGAAGCTCACTCCTCACCAGCATCCCTCTCCAACCCATTGTCTAGTCCAATCAGTGTCTGAAGAGTTGGCTTCAGGCATGGTTCCTGTCCTGGGCCAACAGAAGGTCTGGGGGCCATGACCACCGGGGTACCTCTAGTCTCAATCAGACCATTAAGTCTGGTCTTTTTACGAGAATTTGGGGTCTGAATCCCACTGCTCTCCTGCTCCCTCAGGGTTCTCTGTTGTGTTCCCTGTCAGGGCAGTCATTGGTTGCAGCCAGGCACCATCTAGTTCTTCTGGTCTCAGGATGATGTAGTCTTTGGTTTATGTGGTCCTTTCTGTCTCTTGGGCTCTTAATTACCTTGTGTCTTTGGTGTTTTTCATTCTCCTTTGATCCAGGTGGGTTGAGACCAATTGATGCATCTTAGATGGCAGCTTGCTAGCCTTTAAGACTCAGACGCCTCTCTCCAAGGTGGGATGCAGAATGTTTTCTTAATAGATTTTATTATGCCAATTGACTTAGATGTCCCCTGAAGCCATGGTCTCCAAGCCCCCACCCCTGCTATGCTGGCCTTTGAAGCATTCAGTTTATTCTTGAAACTTCTTTGCTTTTTGTTTAGTCCAGTTGTGCTGACATTGCCTGTATTGTGTGTTGTCTTTCCCGTCATCTAAAGTAGTTCTTATCTACTATCTAATTAGTGAGTACCCCTCTCCCACCCTCCCTCTCTCCCCCTTCTTGTAATCATCAAAGAATATTTTCTTCTCTGTTTAAACTATTTCTTGAGTTCTTATAATAGTGGTCTTATACAATATTTGTCCTTTTGCAACTGACTAATTTCACTCAGCGTAATGCCTTCCAGGTTCCTCCATGTTATGAAATGTTTCACAGATTCCTCACTGTTCTTTATTGATGCATAGTATTCCATTGTGTGAATATACCATAATTTATTTGTTCATTCATCAATTGATGGGCACCTTGGTTACTTCAATCTTTTTGCTATTGTAAACAGTGCTGCAATGAACATGGGTGTGCATGTATCTGTTTGTGTAAAGGCTCTTATTTCTCTAGGATACATTCCAAGGAGTGGGATTGCTGGATCATATGGTAGTTCTGTTTCTAGCTTTTGAAGGAAGCGCCGAATCGATTTCCAAAGTGGTTGTACATTTAACATTCCCACCAGCAGTGTATAAGTGTTCCAGTCTCTCCACAGCCTCTCCAACATTTTTTGTTTTGTGTTTTTTGGATTAATGCCAGGCTTGTTGGAGTGACATGGAATCTCATTGTAGTTTTGATTTGCATTTCTCTATTGGCTAATGATCGTGAGCATTTCCTCATGTATCTGTTAGTACCTGAATGTCTTCTTTAGTGAAGTGTCTGTTCATATCCTTTGCCCATTTTTCAATTGGGTTATTTGTCTTTTTGCAGTTGAGTTTTTGCAGTATCATGTAGATTTTAGAGATCAGGCACTGATCGGAAATGTCATAGCTAAAAACTTTTTTCCAGTCTGTAAGCAATCTTTTTACTCTTTTGGTGAAGTCTTTGGATGAGCTGTATGCAAACTTTTAAAACGTTTGCTGGTATACAAAGAAAGATAACCCTTGCTCTCAGAAAAGCCCAAATCAGGCAGTATCCTGGAATTCATGATACTGTTGGCCAGAGATTTAGAGTCCACCGCTCCAGAGCTGAGCCACCTTCTCCCACACACCTGCAAAGTCTAGTCCTGCCATCTCTGTCTACCTCAGCAAAGCTATTTGAGCCTGTATCACATCCATCCACTCCTCCTCCTCCCTCACCCTTCCACTCTCTCTCTGCAATGAACACCCTTCCCTCCTTCCTTTTCCTCACTTCTCCGCCCCTGTTTTTCTTACCTTAACTCAAACCTGGCTGTCCTCTGGAGACAGCCTTTCAAGTTGAAGGTATTTTCCCCCTCATATTCCATGTACTGAGGAGGTATCCTTCTTGTTCCATGGCATCACCCCCAAACTCATTCTTCCCTTCGCTCTGCAGCACCCCTAGCCCTTTCTAGCTCATGCCTTTTGCCTCTACCATCCTATCCCCGTCTTCCCAGTCAGCTCTTTCCCCTTCACTGCCTTTCACCCAACCTCTCTGGCTCACTCTCGCTCCTCTCCATCCCAAATCTTAGGCTCATTCCTGATGACTTTCACATCTGGGCCTCTCATTTCCTGAACTTTTCGTCCCCACTTATATGTTCCCACTTAGCTGAGCCATCCACTTCCCTGGGTGTCACCCTTGAGACATGCCTGCTAGCATTCACTACACCTTTTCAGAAGTCACAGACACAGTATACCACCCTTGTTCTTCCACTGAAATATTCTTCAACCCTCATGATGCCTGTCGCCCCACATTTTTTCACAATAACCTGCCTTCATGTCTTCCTACTTAAGCTTCAAAATACTGGTGCACAGTAATCCCTCCCTGGTACACCCAATTTCCTTGATCTCTTTTTGTAATAGTTACCAGGCAACTCTGAAACATGAGATGAACTTGGCATCTACCTTTATACACCTGTACCTGAGTATGGAGTATTGCTCAGAGAATCACAAAGCCAGGCTGTAGGCTTACCTTACATTTTTCACCATAGACCTCCTGTGGGCTCACATCCTCCCCAGCCATCTGTCCCCGGTTAGCATTGCCCTTCCCTAAACCACTATTTCTTACTTTGTTCTCTGCTCTCAGATCCCTATCCTTTCCCATTTTAGCCATTAGATGGGAGCCGCCTCCTCTTCCATCTCCAGTTATAAACCACCTTCATTTGCACTCTGTTATGGAATGAATTGTGTCTCCCCAAGATAAGTGTTAGAATCCTAACTCTTATAACTGCTCTAAACCCATTGCCGTCGAGTTGGTTCCAACTCATGGCCACCCTATAGGACACGGTAGAATTGTCCCATAGGGTTTCAAAGGAGTGGCTGATGGATTTGAACTGTCGATCTTTTGGTTAGTAGCCATAGCTCTTAACTGCTGTGCCATCAGGGCTCCATAACCTCTATACCTGCCGATAAAAAGAGCCCTGGTGGTGCAATGGTTAAGTGCTCAACTGCTAAGCAAAAGGGCTGTTTGAGCCCACCCAGTAGTTCTGTGGGAGAAAGACCTGGCAATCTATTTTCTTAAAGATTAAAAAAAAAAAAAAAAAAACAGCCAAGAAAACCCTATGAGGAAGTTCTATTTTGTCACTTGGGGTTGTCAAGAATCAGAATTGACTCAATGGTACCCAGCAACAATAACAACAGCAACATACCTGGGGACGTAATATAATGCAACATAACGTAATGCAATCACTTTCCATGATGCAATCTAATGTACTAAATGAACCAGTTGAGGTCATATCAGTGTAGGTTGGTAGGATCCTAAACCTAATCACCTCTGAGTTATAGAAAGAGCAGCATAGACAGACATACAGATAGACATAGGAGAAAGACGCTATCTGAAGATGCAGGCAGACGAGTCTACAAGACAGGGACCTCCAAGGATTGCTGGCTACTAGAAGCTGAACTAGACCTCCCCCTAGAGCCACACCCTGAATCTAGCCTCCTGAACTGTGAGAAAATAAATTTACGTTCTTTAAAGCAACCCACTTGTGGTATTTCTGATATGGCAGCACCAGGTAACTAAGACACAGCCTTTGGCTCACGATCCCATCTTGTTACCCCAGGGGAAGGAAGTGGTCTTCCCTGCCCGGTGCTCTGGATCCACCCCCTTCCCATAGCCAGGCTTTTGCCTTTTGCCTTTCACATCTCCTGCATTGCCAGTCTCTTCCTCTCTACTAGTTCATTGCTGCTCTGCCTATAAATATACCTTAGAATCTCCCACCTTAGAAAAAGAACCACAAATTCTCCACAGTCCCCTCCAGCCACGGCCCCCTTTCTCTTACCCCCATTTCCTCTTCTTTTACCCACTTTTCAATCCATTGAGGTTTGGCTATTGATTTCACTCTTCCTTGAAACTGCCCTTCTCAAAGTCATTCATGTCCATATTTCCAGTGCACTGATGGGTCTCATGTTCCTTGACCTCTCTGTAGCACTTGACAACATTGACCACTACCCTCCAGAAACACAGTCTTCCGTGGTCAGCCCAGAGCATCTCTCCTTCATTGACAGTTCTCCTCAGGCTCCCTCTCTCCTGTGAAATGCTAATGTTGGTATTCTTTTCTTTGCTCTCTACTCCTTCTCTCTTGGTAGGCTTTTCTATTCCAATGGCTTTACATATTTACATGTTAAATTACTCCACAGATGAGCAGTGGTAGCTCAGTGGTAGAATTCTCCCCTTCTGTGGCAGAGACCCTTGTTCTGGCCAGTGTACCTCATGCACAGCCACCAACCATTCGTCAGTGGCGACTCGTGAGTTGCTATTAGGCTCAACAGGTTTCAGCAAGCTTTTAGATTAAGACAGACTAGGAAGAAAGGCCTGGGGATCTGCTTTTAAAAGCCAGCCAGTGAAAACCCTGTGGATCACAGTTGTCTGATCTACAACTGATCATGGGGATGGCTGCATTTTGTTACTTTGTATACAGAGTCGCCTTGAGTCAGGGGCCAACTTGATGGCAGCGAACAACAACAATAAAATACTTCAAATGTTAGTTTGTAGCCCACACTTTTTCTCTGAGCCTCGACCCCTCCTGACATCCCCACCTGGATGTTTCACAGGCATCTTGGCCTTAACACATCCCGAAGAGAATTCTCCAACCTCCTCCTCTCTGTCTTTCCCACCTCAGAAAATTGCTTCATAGCCATCCACTTGCTCTAGCGAAAACAGAAATCATCTGTGAGTCTCCCTTTTCCTCACACTCCATATTTAATCTGTTAGAGCTACCAGCAGCACCCAGAACTAGACACAGCCTATGGAAAGCCAGAGCACCTCACATAATTGGCCAGGATCAGATATATCAGGCAGCTCCTGCCATCTCTCTGCACGTGCCCTGCCCCAGTGAGCTGCTGGGGTACAGACCTCAAGGGAAGGGGGAGCCCAAAGAAAGCTCGGTAGGAGGCCATGGTCCCAACACCCTCCAGACTCCTCAGGACAACATTAGCTATGCCTGGGGAGACAGTGGAGGTGAGCACTAAATGAAGTAAAGTGAAGCAGAGCTTAGTAATAATGAAAAGTAACCTTAAAGTTATGAATGTTATTCTGGGGCCAAAGAGAGTTGACTAAAGGACAAGAAAACATTTTTTATATTTTTTATCCTACTGGCTCCTGACTTTCAATAAACCAGTTACAATAAATGTGATCACATCACTTCCTATTTAAAACTTTTCAAAGTCCTTTCATTAAACTTAAAATCCAGGCTCCTTACACCTACAATCTGCTGTCCACTGTCTTATCTCTGGCTGCTCTTCTTCCTGCCTTTTGTGATTCAGCCACATTCCACTCTTTCTTCAGCTTCCTCAGCACTCTGGACTTTTCTTAACCCCAGGGCCTTTACACATGATTCCCCCTTTTCCTGGAAAGGTTTTGGTGGCTTTCTTCCCATTTTCTGATGGCACTTCAGTGGACAGGCCATCCTCTCCCACGATTTGTGTTTCCATGTCTTCATCTTAGTACCTATCACTTGATCAATTTTTGGTTTACTTGTTTTGCTGTCTGCTGCTCTCTTAAGTGAGTCTTGTGAGGGAAGATTATCTCTGCCTGGGTCACAGTTGTTCCCCTAAGCCTAGCACAGGCTCTTTTTTTTTTTTTTTTTTTAGGTCCCCAGGAATACCTGTTGGGTTATTTACTGTTTTTTGTTTTTTTTTTCCACTGATGCCACTGTGAAGGGCTAGTTCTCCTTGAGTTTAGGCACCAAGTGGCAAGGTATTTTGATTTTTCTGCTGAGCAGAGGTGGATGTGCTGTAAAGCTAACGAAGTCTATGCTTCAGGATCCCTATCTGGCACACGTCCTTCTAAGGCAACGTGAACAATGTGATCACAAGAGCCTATGCTTTTGTAGGATTTGCAAAAGTAAGATAATTTAATTTAATTTTTTTTTTTTTTTTTTACTGTAGAGGACCTCCAAAATTGTATAACATCTCAGATTCCTCAAAATGTAGATCCAAACCCCTGCTGAGCTCTTGGGCGGAAGTTAGTGCTTGGTCAGAGTGGCCTTAGCCACGAAGCCTCCCAAATCTATGGCCCCCTTCACCTGCCCACGTGTCTCCTGAGAACTAAAGGTAGCACTGCTCAGCCTGTGGCTCATCGGCCCCTGGAGGCCGGAACTCACAGCCAAGAGCCGGCCTCCTCAGCACTGGAGATGTCCACGTGTGTGGTGAGGGTGCCCTGAACAGATCACATCCCTCTGCTTGGTGCCAGTCTCCATTGCCCAGGCCCAGGGAGCCAGGAGGGTTGCCCTGGGGAGCAAACTTCCAGAAAGTGTGACCATGTCACTTCCTCTTCTTGTAAATGATCCATTTGATAATGGAGCCTCTGTCAATGGTTACAAAGCTTGCAGACAGAGAGTCTTAGAAAGGCCCCCCTGCATATTTCCTTCCTTCCTGCCCCCATTCACTCTATTATGCAGCATTTTTTGGCTCTGTGCTAAGTGCCAGAAACACAAAGTCAAATGCAGCTACCTCTGCCCTCCAGCATCAGACAGGTGGCTCCATGATTGTGGCTCAGCAGGACAGCTGCTGCAATGGAGGACAGTACAGGCTATTGGTAGAGCACTTGGGGGGCAGAGGTGGGAGGAGATCAGGAGGAGAGGTGACACTTGAACTGAGTTTTGAAGAATGAATAGGAATTAGATGAATAAATGGAGGGTGCAGGTGGAGGAAGCGTTCCAACATTTTCTCAGTTGTTCCTTTGCATTTCATGGCTATTTCTGAACCCCTATTTGTGCCAGTCTCTGTGTTGGATGCAGGGCGTTTGGTGGTGAACAAACCTGCCATTTTACCTTCCCTTGTGGAGTTTTCAGTCAGTAGGGGAAGTAGACACTCATGAGTAAACACCATCGCAGTGATGGTGTCCGTGAAGGAAGAGGATGTTAAGACGTGAGACTGTATTATAACGCGATGTGATTCCCATGCGGGGTCTGGGAAGGCCTCCAAGGCACCACTGGAACTTGGGTAAGGAGGACAAAAATAGCAAAATGGCAGTGGTGGGAAAGCATCCCAGGATTTCAGGCAGGAGGAACAGCATGTGTGGTGGCCCAGAGGCAGAAAGCACGGGAGGGTAAGTGGAAGTGAGGCTGAGAGGCAGGACTGGCCATTGCTCTCCATTGAATGGGACTCTAGAAGGCAGAGGCAGCAATCCTGTCCAAGGTCAGTTTTAGAATGACGGCTTGGGCAGCTGGGCCGGGAGGGGACAAGCTGGGGGCAACCCTGAAGCCTGAGCATTGAGTGGGTACCCTGCAGTCTTTGGGTGACTAGGATGTCACCCCAGACACTGGCCATAGTTGGGGAGGAGCTGGTTAGGATTGGCTGGGGAAGGAGGTGCTTCCAACTTATTCTGGAGCTCACACCTGGAAACTTGTGTCTAGGAATCAGCTCCAAGGATAGGAGGTGCAGCCATGAGGGTGCTGTACCAAGAGCATCCAATAGGCAGTGTGGGCAGGGCCCTGACTCTGCCGGATGGACTGAGCAAATGGGAATGGCTGTGCATGGGAGAAGGTAGCATTTCATGTGTTGTTCTCTGTGGAGTCTTCAGTACCTAGAGCAATTCTTTGGACTCAGTAAGTGCTCAGTAAACATTTGTTGTGAGGGCAACACTGGTTCAGAGGTTGAATTCTATGCTCCCATGGCAAAGACCTGGGTTTGATTCCCAGCCAGTGTATCTCATGCACAGCCACCAGGTGTCTGCCGGTGGAGGCTTGTGTGTTGCTGTGATGCTGAACAGGTTTCAGTGGAGCTTCCAGACTAAGATGGACTAGGAAGAAAGGCCTGGAAATCTACTTCCAAAATCAGCCAAGGAAAACCCTATGTATCTCCACGGTCTGATCCACAAGACCGAGTTGTGCACGGGGTGGCCATGAGTCAGGGGCTGACACAATGACAGCTCACAACAACGACAAGCATTTGTTGAATAAATGAATAATGGATGTATTTTAGACTCAGGTGCAGGCACAGACTGGGCTATCTCAGAAGCCTGGCTGCCCTGTTTCTTCCCTCTTCTCTGCAGGTCTGGTCCTCGCTTGCCTTTGCTGGCTCAGGTGGTTCTGTGGGTGGCGAGGGAGGCAGGGTGCAGGGAGCATTTGGCACTGGTGCTAATCATGTCCACATGACTCCCTTTATCCCGATTACCACACAGTGCTCTCCCCAGCTGACCCCCATGTCAGTCTTGTCTCCACTGCTAATGTTATTTCCCTAGCAGAATGCACAGACAAATGTCTCAGACAACAACCTTTATTATACTTTTTTTTTCTCTTGGCCTGACTGCTTCAGTGGCTACCAAGGACTCTCCCAGGGCATCTCATTTGGAAATGTTCTGGACTTGCTATGTGCAGGCAGCTACCTTCAGGAAACAGGCACTCTGAGACAGCTTCATTACCTTCCAGGTTTTTCTCTGATAAATATGGGTTGCTGCAAACAGTTTCTTGGCACCTGCTTCACATGCAAGCTAAAAACCCCTGAGAAGTTTGCAAAATTTTCCTCCTGGTCATGCTGTTTCGGAATTTCATGAAACCAATGATTTATTGAGCACCTTGGATTTAATAGAAACTGTGGTAGGCATTAAGCCTCCAACATCTCACTTATTTTCCACCACATCACTTTACAGTGGGTGCTATGATTTTGTCTTTTAGGGGATGAATTAATGCTATGAGAGATAAGACCAAATTAAAAAAAACAAAAACAAAAACAACCCAAACCTACTGCCCTCAAGTTGATTCTGACTCATAGTGACCCTATAGGACAGAGTAGAACTGCCCCATAGGGTTTCCAAGGCTGTAAATCTTTATGGAAGCAGACTGCCACATCTTTCCCCTAAAGAGTGGCTGGTGGGTATGAACTGCTGACCTTTTGGTTAGCAGCCAAGCGCTTTAACCACTGATCCTCTAGAACTCCTTGAGAGATAAGACATTTATTTGAAATTGTCAGAATTGGAGACCAGGTCTAGCTCTTTCCCCCTTGTAAAGGACTTGGCATTGCAGGAGACAGAGGCAGACATGAACCAGACCTTTTAGCTTTTGCTTCTTCCGGCAGGCCAGGCAGCCAGATTTGGGAGAGGCTATACTGGGGGCCGTGTGTGGAGATAGGCCCTGCTCTGGGTACTGGCTTAGGCCCTGTAGAGAGATGGACAGGGCAGAGAGTGTGCAGTGGGACAGCATGGGGGAAACATGCGTGACTACCTACCCAGGCAGCGAGGTGGGCTTGGCGCCCCAGGGCTCCTTGGGCACTGAGCAGCCCTCCTGGACCCTGGGGTGTCAGTTTTACGCCAAGAGTGGCTCCTGTGAGAAGCCCTGTGAGCTCCGTGCGTCACGTGGGAGCCCCACCACTGGCCTCCCAGGGCCATTGTGAGTTAGATAGATGGAGTCCACTTCCATTTTGTTGATCCAATTCATCACAAGATAGAGTTACACAGCAGAAAATATCCTGGGCTTTGATCAGAGCACCCTGAGTTTGTTTCATGAGATCTGCAACTAGCTTAGCGACCTTGGGCAAGTCAATAAAACTTCTCTGAGGATAGAAATGCCTATTGTGATTGTGAGGATTACGTGATGGACACCAGTGGCTCCCTAATGAGGGTGCTCTGTCCTCCAGGGGTCATTTGACAATGTCTACATCATTTCTGAGGGCAGTGATGGTTCAGTGGTAGAATACTCATCTTCCATGCAGGAGACCTGGGTTCAATTCCTGGCCAACGCACCTCGTACGCAGCCACCACCTGTCTGCCAGTGGAGGTTTGCGCGTTGCTATGATGCTGAACAGATTTCAGCAGAGCTTCCAGACTAAGATGGACTAGGGAGAAAGGCCTGAGGAGCTGTTTCAGAAAATCAGCCAGTGAAAACCCTACGAATCACAATGGCCTGATTGCAGCCGACCCCAGGGCAGTGCAGGACTGACTGTGCAGCATCTTATTCTGTTGTACAGGGGGTCACTGTGAGGCAAGGCTGACTCGATGGCAGCTTACAACATCGACAAAGTTATCTTTGGTTCCCAAAGTTGGGGCAAGTAGATGCTACTGGCATCTAGTGGGTAGATACGAGGGGTACTAACAAGTCTCCTGCAATGCACAGGACAGCCCCTCAACAGAGAATCATTGGGCCCCAAATATCAATAGTACTGAAGCTGAGAAACCCTGTTTTATACAATGAGGAATCATCTACTGCTTAGCATCCAGGAGGGTGCTGATCAAGGCTGGCTGACTTAGGCTCAGCATAGTCAGAGCAGAAGGACACCTTGCTAGGCCTTCTGTCAAGCATTTGGTGCTCCACACCTTGCCTCGGGACCAGGGGTAGGGCTGCGGGTATAGAGATGCATGTGCCAGGGAACACTGGACTCAAAATGCTGAGCTTGCCCTGACTGAGAGCATTCCTCTTGACCTTTCTGGGCCTTACTCTCCCTTCTGTTCCTTGGTGGTATCTGGCGATACTCTGAGGGCTGTCTGATTGCAGCATTCCTTCCTAGGTGTTGGCATGTGTTGAGCTTTGCCAGGTCCAGGGCTCCTTATGTACCTGGGTTCGCTGGCATGAGTGTCCTGCCCACCTCTCCCAGCCGCTAGAGATAGGGCCTACGCCGGAATGACCAGTACAGAGGAAAGAGGCACCCTCTTGTATCCCCACACTGACTGATCCCAAGGCTTTTCTGAGGCCACTGGACTGGAGAGCTACAGTGAAGGGCATCTGTTAGGAGGGACCTTGTGAGAGAATTTGCTGGTAACAAGCATCAGGGAGGTTAGTGTTGCAAAGGATGAAGTCAAGGAGATGAGTTAGGGCTTCTCTCCATGGGTGGTGATGAGGGAGAGGTGGCGAGGCTACTGAAAGGCCATGGAGAGGAGGGCTAGATTTGGGCAAGATTTCTGAAAGCCAGTGGCTAGGGCTTGAAGGTCGGCAGGTGTGGAGGAGTGAGGCTGATGCCGAGGTGTCTAGAGGAGGCCAGGGACAGGAGATGTGAGGTGTGAGGGAGATGAGGAGCTCACTGTGGGCATGCTGAGGGTAAGGGCCTTGTGGGTTGGGAAAGAATAATATTGTGAAGTGATATGTCACCATCCCTACACTACCCATTCCCCCAGGGTGAGTCTTGTTCTCCCTCCCTTGACTAGAAGTCAGCACAGAAGGTCCTTGCCCCACACGGAGCACAGCCCTGAGAGCAGCTGGGTAGCACCTTGGGAAAACCATGGACCTCATCTGGCCTGGCCAGTTCCTGCTGACCATCCAGTGGGTCCACGTCTCCATTTGGTAACACTGGCCCTGGAGAGGGTGGGTGACCAGGACTCCTGGGAGGACTTGATTCAAAAGGCCCATTTTGCTCTGGCTGTGCCCAGCTACCTGCCCCCGCCCCCCCCTTGGGCAGCTGTCCTCATCTCGGGGGCCACCAGCCTCTGGCAATCTGTGTTGTTTCCAGGTCTCAAACTGGCTAATTGGATCCACGACAGAGGGCCCTGGGAAGAAAAGCTGTTTATGTACCTGAAGTGTGTTTAGGGGAGCCATAAAAGTGCCAGGTTGTCTTTTTTATGATGATTTTTAAGGTCCTGATTTAAGAGATTTTTGAGTTTTTCTGTTTTTGTTTTGAGGAGCATGGGCTTTCTCTGGGGTAGTCCCTTTTCCAGCAGCAACAGCTGCTGTGGGGAGAAATTCTCCCCAAGGGGGATGATGTTAGTAGAGGGGGAAGGGTAGTCACCTCTGTTGAGGTCCTGGGATGAGCCAGGTACTGTGTAGGGACATTTGCATACATGGTCTCATGGCATTTTTACCAGAAACCCATGTGACCCTGAGATTGCCCTCACTGTACAGAGGAAGACACTGAGGGTCAGAGAAGTACCTGACTTGGCCTGAATCACTCAGCTGCCAATGGCTGGGCTCACCAGGACTCTCCTCACCTCTTGCCTTGCCAGTAGATCTCTCCTGGAGAGGCCTCTGCCATAGGAGTCCTCAGGGTTACCCTAGAGTCAGTTTTCTATAGCCTACCCACACTAACCTGTCTGAATATAAACTTGATCATTTTGCTCCTCTGCTGGAGAACTTCCAATGGTTTTTGTTCTCACAGAGTAAATCCAAATTCCTTTTCATCACCTCCAAGCCCTCATGACCTGGCCATTGCCCTCTTTGGCCTCATCTCCAACATTTATCCCCCTTGCTCACTTGGCACTTGGATATACAGGCCTCCTTTTAGTTCTTCACAGAGACCAAGAAGGCCCCCACTTCAGGGCCTTTGCACTGGCTGTCCTCCCTCATTGGGTCACTCTTTCCCCAGATAGCCACGTGGCTCACTTCCTTGCTGCTTGGGGCCTCTGCTCAATGCCAGCCCACCCTTCTTAAAATAGCACCTTTACCATTCTCCTCCAGCACTTAGTCTGGCTTTTTTCTTAACTTTTAATTTTACTCTGGTAAAATGTCTATAAAAAGAATTGCCATTTTAACCATTTTTAAGTGTACAATTGGGTGACACTAATTATATTCACCATATTGTACTACCATCACCGATATCCATTTCCAGGTTTTTCATCACCACAAGCAGAAACTCAGTACACCTTCAGCTATAACCCCTCATTCCCCTTTCCCCCCTTCCACAGTCCCTGGTAACCAAAAAAAATACCCACTGCCGTCAAGTCAGTTCCGACTCATAGCAACCTCACGGGGCTTCCAAGGCTGTAAATCTTCCTCCCGTGGAGCTGTTGGTGGTTTCGAACTGCCGACCTTTCAGTTAGTAGTCGATTGCTTTAACCACTGTACCACCAAGGCTCCTTGCAGTCCCTGGTAACCACTAATAAATGTTTGTCTTTATGTATTTGCCTATTCTAGATATTTCATATAAACGGGATCATATGATATTTGCCCTTTAGTTTTTTACTTACTTAGCATAATGTTTTCAAGGATCATTCACATCACAGCATTTATCAGGCTTTTGTTTTCCTTTGTGGCTGAATAATATCCCATTGAATGTATGCACACATTTTGTTTACCCATTCGTCTGTTAGTGGATACTTGAGTTGTTTTCACCTTTTGGCTATTATGAATAAAGCTGCAATGAACATTGGTGTACACATACCAGTTTGAGTCCCTGCTTTCAAGTCTCTTGACTATATACCTAGAAGTGGAATTGCTGGATCAGGTGGTAATTCTGCATTTAACTTTTTGAGGAACCTCCAAACTATTTCCCATAGTGGCTGCACCATCCTACATTCCCATCAGCAGTGGATAAGGGTTTCAATTTCTCCACATCCTCGCTGATGCTTGTTTTCCATTTTTCTCATAATAGCCATCCTAGGGGGAGTGAAGATATCTCTTTGTGGTTTTGACTTGCATTTCCCAAATGACTGATGACATTATCATGTTTTTATTGGCCATTCATATATGTTCTTTAGAGGAATGTTTGTTCAAGTCCTTTGCCTTTTTTTGATTGTGTTGTTTATATTTTTGTTGTTGACTTGTAGGAGTTCTTTATATAGTCTGCATGTTAAACCCTTATCAGATATATGATTCTCAAATATTTTCTCCCATTCTGTAGGTAATATCTTCACTTTCTTGATAAAGTCCTCTGATGCACAAACTTTTTTCATTTTTACAAAATCCAATGCATCTATTTTTTCTTTTGTTGCTTATACTTTTGGTGTCAAATCTTAGAATTCATTCTTAGAAACAAGGTCTTGTACCTTCATGCCTGTGTTTTCTTCTAACAGTTTTATGGGTTTATTTTTTATACTTATACCCTTGATCCATTTTGAGTGGTTTTTACATATGGTGTGTGGTGTGGGTTCAATTTTATCTTTTTGCATGTGGAGGAAGATTCACTTGTCCCCACACCTTTACTTTTCTTTTTAGCACTTGTTCTGATCTGACATTATAGCATATATTAATCTGGCAGTTGGTTGATTGTCAGGGCCTAGGCCTGTCCTGCCCTCTGTTGTACCTTCAGTGCCTGGAACATTGGCCGACACATAGTAGGTGCTCAATACATTTGTTGAAAGAAGGAATCATTGAACGAATGCAGGGGATCACAGGGGTGTCGGGAGTGGGGAAAACCCAAGAGAACCTGTGTCTTCTAGAAAGGGCTTGCAAATGTGGGCATCTGGTTGCAGGAGTATGGCCTGCCAGGGTACCTGAGGGCAGGATGGCAGAGCTTCAAGGAGCTTTGGCATAATTTGAAGGACAGCAGCACAGAGGCCCTTTGCCCTTGAGTTTCATCATGGCTTCTGAGGCTCCCATCGGAAGCCAAGAAGGACATGGGGTCATTGTGAAGCTGGCGGTCCTTGGCAGCCAGCTCTTTCCAGATTCCCTCCTACAAAGTCTGATAACCATGTGAACTTTCCCCTGGAGTAACTAAGGCTCATGTGCTTTGCCAACACATTTCAAGGCATAAAATAGAGCAAAACCAACAGGTCTTGTTTTTGCAGCAGCATGTCTGCTTCAAGAGGTGCGGGTTAGACTTGCCACATTAGGGAGAGGCACGTTCGTCACCTTGGCTAACAGCAGCTCACTTCTTTCAGGGGCCAGACACAGATCCTGTTGGTCAGTTCTTGATTCTTTGTGCTCATGGGCTACTGTTGAATCCTGGGTTATTGAAATTTATCCTTACACGGCACCTTATCCCACAGCTTCGGTGGGTGCCAACAGCTATGGCTCATTGGGTCTGCCCAAGCTATGACATTGGAGCCACCCAAGCTATGACTCACTCAGCCATAGAGACGTAGAGACGTAGAGACAATGGTCATTCCTGGGTACCCATGGTGCATTTGTGCAATTGTGATTCCACAAGTCCTCACTGTGAGATGGGCTTTGAAATTCTCTCATGTGTTACAGAGGAGAAGAGCGGGATTCAGAGAAACCATGTGACTTCCCCAAGTTCCTGTCACTGTTATGTAGCAAAAGCAAGATCTGAATGAAGCCTTATCTTGGGACTGCAGATTCAGTGCTCAATTCCTCATAACACATTCGGGAGGCAGAGTCCTGTTCCTGCCCTACTTGGGGCACAACATACCTTCCTGGCTGTTTGTTACTCTCTTACCAGCCTTTTACCCTAGGACCTTTGGCTGGGAGCATCAGAGTGTGTCATCCATAGGGAAGGAGGTGCAGGGAGCTCTGCTTAGTGCCCTGGAAACACCCAGTCATGGGATGGATCTAAAGGGTGAGAGGAGCTTAACTGTTGCAGGCCTAGGTCCTGGGTAGGGCAGGAAGGTGGGGGGAGTACTCCTGTAAGCATCTGGAAGGTGATGAGGATGGAGA
Organism: Elephas maximus indicus; assembly: GCF_024166365.1. Taxonomy (NCBI): domain Eukaryota; kingdom Metazoa; phylum Chordata; class Mammalia; order Proboscidea; family Elephantidae; genus Elephas; species Elephas maximus. The sequence goes on from NC_064826.1 coordinate 123,492,246, forward strand.
GGCTTTGGTTTTCCTCCTCAGAGTAAGGGGCAGCTCTTGATGGCTTTGGGCAGCGCCTGCATGATCAGATTTATGTTTTCATTGAAAAATTCATTCTGGCACTGGGCAGAGCCTGGATGTGTGTGTGACAATTATAGACAAGTGAAGACCAGCTAGGAGGGTCATTTGGCAGCAGAGGAGGGTGACTTGAACTCGGGCGGTGTTGGTGGAGCTGGACAGACCTGGACCTAGTAGGATCCTCTTTCTGTGCCTGGCCTCCTTCTCGAGCTATGGGATCAATGTTATCACCACAAAGGATAATGGTGTTACATATCTCTTCATTAGAAAATTTGGGGGGCTCCAAAACCTTAGCACACCTGGATCCTGCTTGCTGAGGTGCAGAGACGTAGTGGTGGTGGTGAGGGGAGAGCAGAGGTCTCACCCAGGCACTGCTCCTCTGTCCATTTATACCCCTCGGTCCTTGGCTTTCTCCTCGGGGGGAGCCACACCACCAGAAAGCTCTGCACTTGGCCTGTATAGTGTCTCCAGACCCTTTAGAGTCCTCCATGTGGAGTAGTAACTTTGGCAATGATCCTACAAGAATCAAGTCATGGAATTTGCCACAGTTTTTGTGGCTGACACTGTTACAGATAACGTAAGGTTCATGGACTGAGTCTCTGTCACTTATCGGCTTTGCGAACTTGGGCAAGACATGTACATTTTCTGAGCCTCATTTTCTTTATCCATAAAATGAAATGCCAGTGTCCTTTTGGGGTTGTTATAAGGATGCAGGGGGAAGATGTGCTTAAACAAGGCTAGCGCATACAGTGGGGGCAGGTTGTGTCCTGCACGAGGGTGGCTGGGGGTGAGGGGTTCGTAAATAGGGGTGTGTTCTTCCAATCTGGATGAAAGTGCATATAGGCTGGCATGGTCCTGCGTGTCTGTGTCTCAGCAGTTCCCAGCGTGTAGTAGATGTTCAATAAGTGTTTGCATTTGGCCTTTGAAGAAATTGTCCATTATGCAATACAGAGGGTTGTCTTTCAAAGTTAAATGAAGGCCTGTTTCCTCCTGCTTCACAATGTCATCCACGTAATTAATGTGTTACCCTTTTTGCTCTTGCTGACAGGAAGATGAAGGCTATTAATTCTTATGTCTCCACAACCACAACCCCTTTCTTCCTCGCTCTAATTTATTATGCTTTGCTTACATAGTACAGTTGATTAAATATATTCCTTGTGGTAAGCTACACCACTTCCTTTGAAGAAAATATAAGTAAATGCAAAATGTGTTTAGACTTTGGCCAGCACATCTTTTCAGGGTCTGGAATCCTTTATCTGGGGAAATGGTCATAAAGTGAGTAGAATAGCAATTGCATCTGCATGGCATTGAGCCTGGACTTTCGGGGTATGGCTTCTGGGATGTTTCTTTGATCATCGATAGATGGAGAGGGTGCCGCATGGCCTGAAAAATGGTCCATCTCTGAACCACTCGTTAATGGCTTTACCTTATACAGTGAATGAGGACTACAAGGATAACCCCAGGTATTTGGGGAACAGGGAATGTTAGCAATATGCATTTGGATAGCTGGGTGAGTTCCCTGGACTTTTTGGCTCTCTGGCCTAACTTGATCTGGGCACTCAAGTGTGGGTCCTGGAATGGTCATCTTCTCTCACATCCATCCTTCATTGCATCAGGTCAGCCAGATGTCTGGCTGGGCTCCTAGCATGGTCCATATGGGTACACTGGGGTCCAGCCTTTGCACCCTGCTTAAATCATTGCTTAGGGCTCATTGGAGGGCCTTTAGTGGGCTAGGGATGGTTTGGTAGCAATTGTCCTGGATGGGAATTGGAGGGCTCTGGCTGCATTGAGGGACCACCTCCCTATGTCATTCCTTGGCTGTGGGTGTGTATATGAAAGGGTGAGGTTCCAGGGCTGTGCAGGTGTGCATGGGGGCCTTGCTCCCATCTGAGCACTGGGGAAAAATAGGATCTCTGCTCACTTTATGTTGTTATAAATGCTGCATAGCTATCATTTCCTCATTTCCCAGATTTTTCTCTCCTTCAAAGTTGAAAACTCCCTGCTCATGGGGTGAATTTAGGTCACAAATGTGTCTGGCTGGCTGGCGTGGTATTTTTTTTTCTATCATATGGGTCAGAGGGCCAGTAGGGGGCATGCCGTCTTGGCCAGGCACAGGTCTGTCCCTCGCCACGGCCACATCCCTGTTCACGCCCTCACTCCTCACTCGATGACCTGCCTGGGTCAGCCTCTGTGCTGGCCTCCTGCACCTGCATTTTGGCCACGGTAGGCCTTAGGATGACAACAGAACATTTACTGAGCGTACATTATACTCTGGCCACTTTCCTAAGCCTTTTTACAGCTCTAGACTTCTTTAAACTTTATATCAGCCATGTAATGTAAACATTTATTGCATTGACAGTCAAAGGGGCTGAGCCCCAAATAAATGCATAAGAAGAGCATGTCCCGAGATTTCAGCAGCCTGGCTGGCTCTAAAGCCCACAGCTCTGTGCCTCTACGTGGCCTCATGGACTTCACATCCTGTGCTGGGTACTGGGCTTAGTCAGAGAAGAAGGGCTGTGCTGGTTCCAAGGGCCTATCATAATACTCTCATTATAATGAGAAATACAGGAATGTATGGCTTCTATTGCAGCGTTACCTATAAAACTGAAAAATTAGAAGCAACCAAATATTCCGGGCAGTGGAATAGCTAAGTGAGTTATGTGGTAGCCTATAATAGACTTTTTTTTTTCCTAAATTTTATTTATTTTGTTGTTGTTGAGAATATACACAGCAAAACATGCACCAATTCAAAAATTTCTGTGTACAATTTAGTGACATTGATTACATTTTTTGAGTTGTACAGCCTTTCTCACCCTTCTTCTGAGTTGTTCCTTCCTCATTAACATAAATTCACTGCCCCCTAAGGTTTCTATCTAATCTTTTGAGTTGTTTTGTCAATTTGATCCCATCTAGATAGTTCTTAAAAGTGTGTAATGCTCAAGGCAGACATTTTTTTCTTTAACTAGTTGAGCTAAACTGTTGTTCAGTTTTAAGAAGATTTCAGAAAATATTTTTGGTTTCAGGTTTAAAGATTATCTCAGGGCAATAGTTTCAGGAGTTCATTCACCCTCCATGGCTCCTGAAAGTCTGGAGTCCATGAGAATTTGAAATTCTGTTCCGTATTTTCCCCTTTTTCATCAGGATTCTTCTATGGAAGCTTTGATCAAAATGTTCAGTTATGGTAGCCAGGTACCATCCAGTTCTTCTGGACTCATGGCAAAGGAGAGCATTGTTTGTGGAGGCAATTAGCCATACACTGCATTTCCTCCTCCTGTTCCTAACTTGGGGCCCTGGTGGTGCAGTGGTTAAGAGCTTGGCTGCTAAACAAAAGGTCCACAGTTAGAATCCACCAGCTGCTCCTTGGAAACCCCATGGGGCAGTTCTACTCTGTCCTGTAGAGTCACTATGAGTCAGAATCGACTCCAAGGCAGTGGGTTTGGTTTTTTTTTTTTTTTCCTCATTCCTAACTCTCCTTCCTCTGTTGCTCCAGGCAAATATAGACTAATTGTTATGACTTGAATGGCTGCTTGCCAGTTTTTAAGACCCCAGGCACTACGCAATAAACGAGGAGATAAAACAGAGGCACTAAACACGCTATTAGACTAATTACCTGGGATGTCTCATGAAACCATGACCCTAAATCTCCAAACCAAGGAACAAAATCCCAGGAGGTGTTTGGTTGTCCATAAGCAGCCACTGCAGCCGCTCTTTTTTTTTGTCATTGTTGTGAATATATCTATCATACAATTTTTGCAGATTCAACTTTTTTACAGGTGTACAACTTATTAACAGCAATCACAATATTATATTTTGCAACCCTACCCTTAATAGATGTGATTTTTCCGACACCATTAACTTCCCTTTTCCCCGCTCCCTCCCACCCCAGCAACACTAATAAGCTTTGGTCTTTGTTCATATGCCTTTTCTTATCATTTTATTTAAGCGAGGTCGTAAAATATTTGTCCTTTTGTGGTTGGCTTATTTCACTCACCATACTGTCTTCGAGCTCCATCCACGGGGTAGCATGTATCAAGGCGTCATTTCCCTCACTAGCTGAGTAGTATTCCTTCGTACGCGTGTACGCACCACATTTTGTTTACGCGTTCATCTGTTGATGGGCATTTTGTGGTTTCCACGTTTTCGGTATTGTGAATAGTGCTCTGTGAATATTGGTGTACAAGTCTCTGAGTCTCTGCTTTCCAGTCTTTTGGGTATATACCTGGAATTGCTAGATCATATGGTAGTTCTATTTTTAGTTTTTTGAGGAACCACAACAATCTTTTCCACAAGGACTGTGCCATTTTTTTTTTATTGTGCTTTAAGTGAAAATTTACAAATCAAGTCGGACTCCCATACAAAAATTTATAAAGACCTTGCTACCCAGCCCAACCTAATTGCTCTCTCCCTAATGAGACAGCACACTCCTTCCCTCCACTCTTTCTTTTCGGGTCCATCTGGCCAGCTTCTGACCCCCTCTATGCTCTCATCTCCCCTCCAAACAGGAGATGACGGACGGTACCATTTTGCATTCACACCAGCAATAGATAAGAGTTCCAGTATCCGCGTATCCTCATCAGCATTTGTTATTTTTTTTCTTTTTTTTTTTTCTTTTTTATTAATCTTAGCCATCCTAGTGGGAGTGAAATGGTAACTCTTTGTGGTTTTGATTTGCATCTCTCCTATGGCTAATGACGCCAAGCATTTTTTCAGGTGTCTGGTGGCCATTTGAATGTCCTCTTTGGTGAAATGTCTTTTCAAGTCCTATGCCCATTTTATGGCTGGATTATTTGTCTTTTTTTTGTTAATTTGTCAAAGTTTTATATATATTTTGGTTATTAGATTCTTATATATCATTTCTGAAAGTATTCTCCCAGTTGGTAGCTTGTCTTTTAACTTTTGATGAACTAAGTTTTTAATTTTTATGAGGTCCCTTTTATTTTGTCTTTGGCTGTTTGTGCTTTTGTTAATATATTAAATAATCCATTGTTAAAAGCTAGGTCTGCCAGTGTTCACCTTGCATTTTCTTGAAAATTTTATGGTTTTAGTTTACACTTTTAAGTCTTTAATCCATTTTTAATTTGTTTTTGTGTATGGTATGAGGGATGGATTTTGTTTCATTTTTCTGCATGTGGAAATCCAATTTTGCCAGAACCATTTATTGAAGAGACTCTTCTTTCCCCATTGACTGTACTTAGTACTCTTCTCAAAAATCAGTTGATTAGAAATGTGTGGGTTTATTTTTGGACTCTCAATTCTGTTCATTGGTCTGTGTGTCTATTGTTATACCAATACCAGGCTGTTCCGACTACTGTAACTATATAAAAAACCGAAACCAACCCCATTGACATTGAGCTAATTCCAACTCATAGCTACTGTATAAAACCAAACCAAACGGTTGCCATCGAGTCGATTCCAACTCATAGCGACCCTATAGGACAGAGTAGAACTGCCCCATAGTGTTTCCAAGGAGTGCCTGGTAGATTTGAACAGCCAACCTTTTGGTTAGTCACCATAATACTTAACCATTATACCATCAGCGTTTCTGGCTGTTGTATAGTAAGTATGCTTTAAAATCAGGAAGTGTGAGTGTTCCTACTTGATTCTTCTCTTTGAACATTGCTTTAGCTATTTGGGGCCTCTTGCCGTTCCATATAAAGTTGACAATTGGTTTTCTATTTCTGTAAAGAAAGCTGTTGGAATTTTGACCAGGACTGCATTGAATCTAAGATCGTCTTGGATAGTATTGACATCCTAACAATATTAAATCTTCCAATCCATGAACGTGGAACATCTTTCTGTTTATTTAAGTCTTCTTTAATCTCTTTTGGGCAGTATTTTATAGTTTTCATTGTATAGGTCCTTCACGTCCCCTGCGTAGATTTAGTCCTAGGTATTTTATTCTCTCAGATATTAACATTTAGTGTTGTTAGCGTTTTTAAATTCAGCTGTTTCTGAAGGGGTTGTAGTGGTGTGTCTGGTTTTAATTTCCATTTTCCTGATGTAAAATGTTGAGCATCTTTTCACATTCTTACTGGCCATTTAGCTGTCCTTTTTTGTAAAGGGTGTGCACAGATCTTTTGCTCACTTTACTTTTCAATTGGGTGCGAGGTCTTTTTTTATTAATTTAAAAATATATTCTGGGTATGAGTCCTTTTTTAGGCATATGTATTATGAATATCTCTGTCATACTTTTACTTGTCATTTTCACTCTCATCTTTTGAAAAGGGCAAGTTATTAATTTTAATAAGTATAATTATTCAATATTATGTTCGTGCATTTGGTGTTTTATTTAACAAATTTTTGCTTACCTCAAGGTCATGAAGATATATTCCTGTATTTTCTTTTAGGAGTGTTAATGTTTTACCTTTTACATGTAGATGTGAAACTGAATAACCAATGTCATTACCTTTAACAATGTTCTTTATTTCTTCATGTGAATTCAAATTACTATTATCCTTCCAGTTGAGCCTAAATAATTCTTTTTAGCATTGCTTTTGTAGGACAGATCTGCTAGTGACAGATTCCCTGTTTTTATTTATCGGGAAGTGTCTTAATTTCTTCCTCATTTTTGCAAGATAGTTTGCTGGATATAAAATTCTTGATTGACAGTCTTATCCTTTTAGCACATTGATATGTCATCTTACTGCCTTCTTGCCCCCATAGTTTCTTATCCCTTGCATTTGATAAGTGTTTTATCTCTTGCCGCTGTGTAGAATTCCATTGTATGAGTACACCACAACTTATATCTGTTCTCTAGTTGATAGACATTTGGGTTATTTCTGATTTTTGGCTACTGTGAATAAAGTTGCTATTAAAAATAATAAAGCAATCAAGATTCCTTCTTTGTTTTTATCTTTATGATATATTTATGTGTGAATCTCCCTGAGTTAGAGTTCACAGAATTTCCTAGATGTATAGATTAATTTTTGTAATCAAATTTAGGAAAACTGGCTATTTTTCCTCAAATATTCTTTACTCGGATTTCTCTCTGTCCTTTTTTGGGGCTCCCATTGTGCATATATTGGTATGCTTGATGGTATCCCACAAGTCTCTGAGGTTTTGTCCATTTTTTCCCATTATTTTTTATATCAGTTCATTGTGCTGGATACTCTAAATTGGTCTATCTTCAAGTTCACTGATTCATTTTTCTGTCAGTCTAAATCTTCTGTTAATTTCCCGTAGTGATTTTTTTTTTTCACTTTAGCTATTCTGCTGTTCAACCCCAGAATTTCCATTTAGTTCTTTTTATAACTTGTATTTCTTCATTGATATTCTTGGTTGGTGAGATACTGTTGTCATATTTTTCCTAAATCCTTAAACATGATTTCCTTTAATTCTTTGAACTTATTTTTTCATAGCTGATTTAAAGTCTTTGTCTAGTAAGTCCAACATCTGGGTTTCCTCAGAGATTGTTTCTTATTTTCCTCCCTGGGGTTTGTTGCTTTGTTTTTTTTTAGATTGCTGTTTTTTTCAGTGATTTTTCTAGACTAGTTCTGTAAAGTCTGTATTACCTGTGGTATTCAGCCACTGATGTCTCTACTTGGATTGCTTAGTGGTCAGCTAATGATTGGTCAGAAATTTCTTTAAATACTTTGAACCAATAAGTTTTTCACTCATGGCTAATAGGTTCTGTTTATGTGTTTGGGCATGCTTTCAATGCTCAGGCAGGAAGTTTACAAGTTTGCATTTACCTTCACTTACTGCTTGTGTAGGGTCTCAATGTCAGCTGGAGGTAAAAGACAAGGGCTTTCTCAGGTTTCTCCTGCTGTGCAGACTGTGGTCCTAAATCACCAGGAATATGTCAGAGATTTTCAACACTTCCCATGGACATCTCATGCTTTGGCCTTATTTTTAAGTTTCTGGCCAGGTTCTTGTTTACCCCAGTGAGTACCACAACAATTAATTGCTGTTAATTGTTTTTAACAAATTTTGTAGGTATAGGACTTTTCCTGTAGAGGGAGCTTTGAGTCAGATTGTCTTAGGCTGGGTTCTCCAGAGAAGCAAAACCAGTAAAGCGTATAAATATATATGGAGATTTTTATCAAGGAAATGATTCACGAGGTTGTAGGTTGTAGAGGCCAGACGTCCCAAGTCTGTTGGTCAGGATAGAGGCATCTCCTGATTCATGTAGCCGCAGGGGCTGATGAATCCAAGGTCAGCAGGTCAGAGAGCAAGTCTCTTGCTCACAGGCTGCAAACATCAATGAATTCCGAAACTGGCAGGCAAGACTGTAGATAAGCTGCTAGCTCAAGTCCCAAGAACCAAAGGTCACATGAACAGGAGCCAGCTGCAGGATCCAGAGTGAGCAAAAAGCCCACAAGCCCTGCCACAATACCTACTGATATCTGATGGAGACCACACACCCAAGGAAACTCCGTTTCAACTGGTTGTCTACACACAGCATATCCCATCATGGAGGTGATCACATTATATCAAATCTCATCATGGAAGTGATCACAACATCATGCGACTGCCAAAGCACTGAGAATCATGGCCCAGCCAAGTTGACACATAGTCTTAGCCATCTACAGGTCAAACAACAAAGAACTCTGCTTAGGGCTTTTCTAGGGAGCTGCAGACCGATCAAATAGCGGCAGTGCTCTCAGGATGAGACTTTTTGAGGAGCTCTGAGCTCAGCCTTTTCCCTTCGGTGTCTGCAATGATGTTGGTTTTCCCGACTACTGTGGTTGTGAGACTACTGGTTTATAACGCTACCACGGAACTGGGGGTAAGAGGATAGGAATAGGTCAAATTAAAATGATACAAATCCTGATATTCTTACCAAGGTTAAGTGATCTTCCTTGAATAAATGCTCCTCAGGTAGTTACAAGCTTTTGTTTAGTTTACAGAACCTTGAAAATATTGTTTTTGATATTTTTGTGCCAGCGTTTTCATTTCTTTTATGGAGGGATGAATTAATGGAGGGCCTCACTCTGCCACTATGAAAGTCCCTTTTCAGTTGAATTTGATGGCCTTTATGTAATTTTTTTGCACATCCTGTGCTGGGTGCTGGTGTTAGAATGAGAAATAAGATAGGCCTCTTTTCCAATAACAATGTGAAAAAGAAGAAAGGCAAGGAGTAGGTGAAAGCAATAAGATGCTATGTAGATAAAAGAATGTCCAGGGTGAAGTAGAGGCTCAAGGAATATAGTGGTTACTTTTTTTTTTTCTACCTTGGGGAAAAGGTATGTCCAGGAGAGACTTTGAGACGGAATCAACATATGCATACAGGCATGAAACAAACTCATGGATTTAGGAGTTGCTTTGGGGTCAAGTTTAGGAGTGGTAAGAGGTGAGGATGGGGAGATCATCAGGAGCTAGGGTCTGGAGTCTAGAGATTCTTGAAAGGCGGGGGGGAGTGTTGGCAGATATGTTAGCAGAAGTGTGATTTGGCTATGTGTAAGGTAGGAAAAATCACTCTGGCAACTGTGTGCATTGGATGGTAAGGGAGATAAGGAACGAGGGTCTTAGGAAGGAGGGCTGTTGTCCTGATTTGTGAGAGAGGTGATGACCAACACCTGGGACTAAGGTAGCAGAAGTGGAGGAGGAAAGAAAGAGGTGGAGTGGAGTGGAATCATGGGGCTTGGGACCCAATTCCATGTGGAAGAAAAGGTCAGCAGAATTATTTTTGTGTCTGAAGGGTGTAGCTTATTCCACATGAAGAAGACCATGGACTCTGTACACTTAAACTGCCTTTAGGAACATGTCCTTGAATGCATGATACAGTGGTAGCAGGGGAAGAGAATAGAGGAGACATAATCCCCAGCAGTGGTGGCTCCATGATAGAATTCTTGCTTTCCATGTGAGAGACCCAAGTTCCATTCCTGGCCGATGTACCTCACACAGACATCACCTGTCTATCAGTGGAGGCTTGCAGGTTGCTGTGATGCTGAGCAGGTTTCAGTGGAGCTTCCAGAATGGCCTGGTGATCTGCTTCCAAAAATCAGCCACTGAAAACCCTGTGAATCACAATGATCCAATCCCATTGTGCATGGGATTACCATGAGTTAGGGGCTGACTTGATGGCAGTTAACAACAACAACAACAACAACAACAACAACCCCATCTCAGGCATCAGAAAAAAAGGGAATTTTCCCAGACTCCTCTGGCAGGGTTGGGCATTTCTTTTTGGATTCACACAGAACTTGCTTCTTAATTCCAATGGAGTGCTTAGCACATTATTTTAAAATTATCTGTTCATGTGCCTATCTTTCCCTGTAAACTGTGAGTGCTTTAAGCATAGGAACCAAGACTTACTCGTTTTGTTGCCTGCTTGCCCCATAGTAGAGGCTTAATGATTGTGTGTTGAACTGAGGGTGGGAGTAGGAGGTGGGCGGTGAAGGGAACCTGGTAGGTCTAGTGCTGAATGGTCCCATCAATGCCTAAGCCCCTCTGCAAGCTCAGTGCCTCCCAAGCCGAAGCCTTGCGTTCAGTGTCCCCACCTTAAAGTGCCAAAGATCGCATTGTCTATAGTTTCTGCCCAGAGATCAATGTGCAAGCGTGGGCAGCATCATGAATACATAGCCTTCCAACTCAGGATGGTCAATAGTCCTGACTTGGCCACTCCCTAACTTGCATCCCTCGATCCTTATTCTTTTAGCTGCTGAGGTCATCTGAGACTTTGATCTCCTATCCCAGCCTGTTATGGATTGAATTGTGTCCCCCAAAATATGTGTCAACTTGGCTGGTCCATGATTCGCAGTATTGTGTGATTGTCCACCATTTTGTCATCTGATGTGGTTTTTGTATGTGTTGTAAATCCTATCTCTATAGTGTTAATGAAGTGGGATTAGTGGCAGTTATATTAATGAGGTGGGACTAAATCTACAAGATTAGGTTGTACCTTAAGCCAATCTCTTTTGAGATATAAAAGAGAGAAGCAAGCAGAGAGACACGGGGACCTCCTACCACTAAGAAAGTAGTGCCAGGAGCAAAGCATGTCCTTTGACCCCAGCATCCCTGGGCTGAGAAGCTGCTAGACCAGGGTAAGATTGATGACAAGGACCTTCCTCCAGAGCCGACAGAGAGAGAAAGTCTTTTCTGGAGCTGGCACCCTAAATTCAGCCTTCTAGCTTCTAGACTGTGAGAGAATAAACTTCTCTTTGTTAAAGCCATCCACTTGTGGTATTTCTGTTATAGCAGCACTAGATGACTAAGACACAGCCCTCTTGGTGTTTTTTCTCAGGCAGTGGGGAGTGGGTGATGGTGTCACTGAACCAGGGCACTCATACTTGTCTCATGCAGGAGATACAAGCCTCCCAGCAGCCCTGTGTTGTGGATTGAACGGTGTCGCCCACCCCCATATATGTTGAAATCCTTACCTCTGCCCCTGTAAATATGAACCTGTTTTGAAATAGGGGTTTTCTTTTGTTGTTAATGGGGTTATACCAGAGTAGGATGGATCCTGAACCTAATCAGTTCTGAGTCATAACACCGGCAGAATAGAAACAGAGACACACAGGAGGAAGAGGCCATAGGAAGACAGACACACATGGCTGATGCATCTACCAGCCCAGGAGCTCCGAAGATTGTCAACTTCTAGAAGCTGAAATAGACAAAGAACCTCCCCCTAGAGCCGCACCCTGAATCAGACTTCTGGCCTCCTGAACTTAGAGAAAATACATTTTGTCCTTTAAAGCGACCCACTTGTGGTATTGTTTGTTACAGCAGCTCTAGGTAACTGGGGTACCCTGTCACGAGCCACCCTCTGGGACTGGGCCCTTACACCTTGCAGCTTGATTAGGCATGAGATTGGCCTGGCTTTCCATAGTGCTTAAGACCCCAGCATCCCTGGAAGCAAGGGCAGCCTGGAGGCACACTGCCTTCTCCAGATCCTCTGTCTCGCCTCTAGCATCCTCATTCTGGACTCTTGGTGTGCTTGTAGGCGTTTGAATAAAGCTTTGGCATCTACCGAGCACCAGCAGTACTGCTAAGCTGGGCTGGGCTTTTTTCTGATTTTAGGGACTGGAAGCTTCAGCTTGTCTTCTTCAGTGGAGATGCAAAGTGAGGGAGAAGGCTGTAGGGGAGGCCCATCTACTCAGCTTTGTGTTTGAAAGAGATGAGCCTGTGGATGCTGGAAAAAATCCTGGGACGGAAGGGGGAGTGGTGACGTAGCCAGGAATCCCGTGGTCTGAGGCGCCAGGGCCTACGTGGGAAACCCCTAGCTGGCCTGAGCCTCACTTTGCTCCACTGAACCAGGGTCACTGGTGAGTGCTGATGGCAGGTCTGACAGGTAGTGTCAGCGTTTGTTAGGTTCAGAGAATGTGATAGCTGTGCTGACTGTGAAGGTAGGGGGTGCAAAAAGAACGTGTGATAACAGAGTCCTGCATTCAGGGAGCGAGTTAGTATTTTCAAAGCACTTTCATAAACATAATCTCACTCTGTCCTCAGCGATGGTGTGGATGTGTTATTACTACTGTTCTTTACAGAGGTCCTCGGACTGGTCCTCTCCTGAGATTCATGAGACCTAGTCCTAGGGCTCTGCTTCCCTGTGGTGGCCTTAGGCTCAGGGACCAGGACAGCAGCCATGAGTACAGGAAGAGACGGTCCCTTGGCTGGGCCTCCTCTGCCAGCTTCCCAGGTGGGAAGGCAGGGGTTAGCAGTGGACTCCAGAGAAGTTCTCTGGCTAAGCCGGCAGTGTCAGACCAGCCTATACCAGAAACACACCTTCTCCTTCTGTGGTGCAGTGAATTACTTAATATGGCCCTTCTAGCCATAGTCTTTGGGACTCCCATCAAATATCTGTGTGGGACTGTGCAAACAACATGTGCGGAACCCTATCAAGGGGATTGGTCAGTTTTGTCAGCCCGCTAGGCTTAAAGGGAGACACTGAGAGAAGGAGAGTTGTAGCTATAACATGGAAGACGGAAAGGGAGGGCTGTGACATTGGAGACAGTGAGGAGCAGTGGCAGAGAAACAGCATCAGCAGAGCCAGGAGATGGGTAGGAGACCAGCAGGAGGTTGCGTAGGGAGCAATTTGGTATTTTCCCTGCCCACAGAGTGAGAAAGCTGACTGCCTTCAAGCAAGAGCCTTCCTGGTGGAGTGGGGTGCCTCTGGGCACTTACTGGCAGCACTAAAAGAGCTTTGTAACACTTGCCAGAGCAGGGCAGAGGCCAGGCTAAGGGGCTGAGGGGCCAACATGTGCTAGCAATTGGTAATGCCAAACATGGTACAAGATTCTCAAGGCTGGGGCCTAAGGGAGAGACACACAAGTAAGTAAGATGAGGCTCACTTTTGAGACTTTGTCTGGTGGAAGTATCTGTTGTTGTTGTTAGTGGCCATCAAGTTGCTTCTGCCTCATAGTGACCTTATGTATAACGGAACAAAACATTGCCTGGTCCTGTGCCATCTTCATGATCATAGGTATGTTGAGTTCACCACCAATCTGTCAGTTTATCGTAGTACGGTGGCTTGCATGTTCATATAATACTGGAAGCAAGGCCACTGGCATTTCAAATACCAGCAGAGTTTAGTCACCCTTGATCAGACAAGTTTCAACAGAGCTTCCAGCCTAAGACAGACTAGGAAGAAAGGCTTGGTGCTCTACTTCCAAAAATTAGCCAATGAAAACTTTATAGATCACAACATAATATTGTCAATATAGTGCTGGAAGATGAGCCCCCCAGGTTGGAAGGCACTACACAATAGCCATAACAATGGACTCAAAAGAGGCATCTAGTACTATGTATTTAGGAGTAGGATAGCAGAGTCATATGTTGTTTATTAATTTTATAAAAAACTGCCAAAATCTTTTCCAAAGTGGTTGTACCATTTTACATTCCCACCAGCAAAGCTTTAATGCCATCCCTAGCTCCATAGACAGGTGGAGAAGCATTTGTGCAATGCCCACAGGTGTGCAGGAAGGCAAGGTTGTGATTCTCACAGCGTGTCAGACCTTCCCAGCCATGTCTGGAGCCACTTCCAGGCTGAAGCCTCCTTCAACCCTCAATTCTGAACTCCCCTTCAGCTTCCAGAGTGTGCCTGGCCTGAGTTGTGTGGCTAAGTGTGATGGTGCACACTTACCATATGACCCTGTGTTATGGATTGAATTGTGTCCCCCCCCCCCCAAATATATGTCAACTTGGCTAGGTCATGATTTCCAGTGTGGTTGTCCTTCATTTTGTGATTTGATGCAATTATCCCATGTGTTGTAAATCCTAACCTCCATGGATGTTAATGAGGCAGGATTAGAGGCAGTTATGTTAATGAATAGGGCTAAGGGTGTATCTTGAGTCAATTTCCTCTGAGATATAAAGGAGAGAAGCTAGCAGAGAGGAGAGGGACCTCATTACCACCAAGCAAGAAGAGCCAGGAGTGGAGCATGTCCTTTGGAACTGGGGTCCCTGCACTGAGAAGCTCCTAGACCAGGAGAAAATTGATGACAAGGACCTTTCCCCAGAGCTGACAGAAAGAAAGCCTTCCCCTGAAGCTGGGTCCCTGATTTGGACTTTCTAGACTCTTAGTCTGTGAGAGAATAAATTTGTTTGTTAAAGCTGTCCACTTGTGATATTTCTGTTATAGCAGTACTAGATAACTAACACCCCATGCCATTGAGTTGTTTCTGACTCATAGCAACCCTGTAGGACAGAGTAGAACTGCCCTGTAGAGTTTCCAAGGAGCATCTGGTGGATTCGAACCGCCGACCTTTTGGTTAGCAGCAGTAGCTCTTAACCACTACGCCACCTGGGTTTCCAGATAACTAAGATACACTGGTATCCTACTCTGAAATGTTTACCCGATGGAGCCCAATGGAAATGAAAACATGTCCACACAAAGGCGTGGGCATGCATGTCTAGAACAGCTTTAACCATAAAAGCAAAACACTGGAAATAATCCAAATTCGCATCCCCAGGTGAAGAGACAAACGAATTGTGATGTATTCAGATAGTAGAAAACCCTCAGTAATAAATAAAAACAACCTACCGATATACACAATGACAAGGATGAATCTCAGAAACATTGTGTTGAGCAAAAGAAGCCACACAAAAAAAAGCACATTATGTATGATCTCATGCATACAGAACCCCAGAGAAAAACAGTCTCATCTCTAGGGACAGAAAGCAGATAGGTGGCTGTGGGGGGTAGGGCTGGGTAGGAGATGGACTGGGCAAAGGCTCAGAGGAACTCGGCAAGTGATACAGATGTTCTGTATCTGGATTATAGTGGGGGATGCGCAGGTGTATACACTTGTCAAAACTCATTGGCGTGTACACCTCAAATGGGTGTATTTTATTCTGTACAAATTATATGTCAATAAAGTTGATTAAAAAAATTAACATCTTGCCAGGCAGACACAGACATTGTCTCGGTCGATTGAAACAGATGTCAGCCACAGCACTGCGGCACCATTCTGGGATGCCTTACTGCTCCAAGTCTTACCCCTTTATTAGCCAGACCGTGGGGAGGCTCAAGGATCAGGACAATGAACGGGTGTCACTGAGGGCCCTGAGGCAGCAGATGGGCATGATGTCATTTCTATGTGTCATCACAAGCTCAGGGTACCAGTGTCCCTGTGTTCCTCTGGGGGTGGGAGAGGTAGTTTGTAACAACCTCCTTTCCCAACAGAATCTGATTTGCCTGATTTTTTTTATTAGTTTCCTAGAGATGGTGTAACATGGTATCACAAGCTGGGTGGCTTAAAATGACAGAAGTTTGTTGTCTTTTATGCT
This sequence comes from Elephas maximus indicus, assembly GCF_024166365.1. Lineage (NCBI taxonomy): Eukaryota > Metazoa > Chordata > Mammalia > Proboscidea > Elephantidae > Elephas > Elephas maximus. The sequence goes on from NC_064826.1 coordinate 123,507,972, forward strand.
CTAGAGTCTAACAGTCTGAATTCATAGTATCAGCAGGGTTGTATTCTCTCTGAAGGTTCTAAGAAGGGTCCTTTTTTGCCTCTCCCAGCTTCGGGTAGCCCCAGGTCTCCTTGGCTTGCAGCTGCAGCACCCCTACATCCTCACATGGCGTTCATCCCTTTGTGATTACCTCTGTCTCTCCTCTTTTTATAAAGATATCACTCACATTAGGTTAGCACCTACTCTACTCCAGGGTGGCCTTATGTCAACTGAAGTGAACATCTTCAGAGGCTCTATGTCCAAACAAGGTTGCCTTCACAGGTTTCAGGGGATGGACTTCAACATACGTTGTTTGGGGGTACAATTCAATCCATAACACCCTTCTAGGCCCACATACTTTCCACCCTGCCGCCCCTCTAGAACTCCACATTTAGAAGTGCTGCTGCAGTATGAAATGAAATCAGTGTTTCTGTAGAACCTTGGCCACGTTCAGGTAGGAGTGAAAAATGAATACGGGTCAGGCAACTTTCGTCCAGATTTTTATTCACTGCCTAAGTCAGCGCTTATTGATTCAGTTCCTGTATCTAGGTAACATATATAAAATATGGGCAACATTTCTGTGCACAGAATCAGACCAGGCATGGTCCCTGCCATTGAGGAGATTATGCTTCAGTGAGGGAGACAGCAATTAATCAAACTCACTCAGGAGAGTACAAGCGAACTGCGGTACCTCTCACAAAGAAGCCACGTGGGTTAACCCAGGAGGGGTGTCAGGAGGGGCCTCTGGAGGGCAGTGGCCCCATGGCTGTGATGTTTGCCTTTGTTGTCTTTTTTGCTGAGTTTTGCTATCACCAACCCAACCAGCTAGCGGGTTCTGTGGACTTCCCTTAGGAGTAACTTCACCTGTTCCATTTGTGTTTTAATTAAAAGTGGCTCAAGTTGGGGAAGGTTGCCGCTTCTGGCTGGTCTCACAAGGGCAGGTGGCAGCCAAGTTTGCAAAGGCTGCCCACTGAGTGGCAGGTTCACCATGATGAGGCAGATGAGACAGAGGACAGACATCCCCACTCCTCAATGCCTTTCCACTAACCCCTCCTCTCTTGGGGCAGGGTTAGTTGGGGCAGTGTGGCTGATACCCCTGATGGGGGCAGAGCCAGACTGGCCTGCACAGTAGGCTGGGGCTTCTGGCAGGCCAGAGCTGGCTGGGAGCCAGGGTGCTGAGGCATGAGACCTGTTAGGGGCTCTGAGTGTCCAGACACTCTTGTCTTCATTCCACTTGCTCTTTCCTCTTTCCGACAGTTCTTGGATTTCCTTTTGGGAGCTGCATTTTGCCCCTGGTTGTCATCTTGGGGGATTATCCTGTTTACAGGAGCCAAAGGGGGACATATTTCCTCCCACTGCCTAGTACACCCAGAGGAGCAGCAACATGTAATCTGACCCATCAGATGCTTTCTGGTGGGACTTTGACAAATTGAAGACCAGTGACCTCACTGGACTACATTTGTCTGTGGGGGCCACATCTTTCCTGTTCCAAGATCTTTTCTGTAGCTTGTTCTCCAACCCCCTGGCCTTTGGCAGTGATTCTGCTGGTTTCTGAGTTCCTTCCAATAATCCTCTGACTTTAATTAGAATGAATTTGTGTTGTTTGCACTGAAGAACCCAGTGGTAGTGGTAGCTTTCCTGGACCGATGCCAAACTGATGCTTCTTGTTCCTTCCCTGTTCTGCACTGACCTCATTTAGGGCAGGGCATCCTAAATTCAGGTCAGAGACCTCTTTCGATTTGAGTTTGGAGAAAGCTGGGCTGTGAAGGCCCCACTCTTTCACTAACTCTTAGGCAGTTTACGGTAACCAGAGACATGAACCCATATCAGACTAAGACTAAGATGGTCTCTCGGGGTCAAAACTGCATTTAATCCCTACCTGCCCCCATTTGAAAAGAAACATCCTGAGTATCTATCTTATACTTTCTTTTGACATGGCACTCATGTAACTCATTGAAGTTGGAAACCACCCCCGAACTTTGAAAGGAATGAGCCCCGGCTACTCTGGGGTGTCCAGTGTAGGGTGTTGGGGAGGTGTGGGCTGGAGGATCTTGCTGGACTAGGATCTGTCTAGGAAGGGAGTTGACACAGCTGGGAGGACTTTCCTGAGACGGTGTTAGGGATTGAATTGTGCCCCCCAAAAATGTGTGTCAACTTGGCTAGGCCATGATTCCCAGTATTATGTGATTGTTCACCATTTTGTGATTGATGTGATTTTCCTTTGTGTTTCAAATCCTACCTCTATGACGTCGATGGGATGGGATTAGTGGCAGTTATGTTAATGACGCAGGACTCAATCTACAAGGTTAAGTTGTGTCTTAAGTCAATCTCTAGTGAGATGTAAAAGAGAGAAGTGAACAGATAGACATGTGGACCTCATACCACCAAGAAAGCAGCGCCAGGAGCAAAGCGCGTCAGCAGGAGACCTGTGCATGGGGTCTCCACGAGCGTGGGCTGGACTTGATTTGATGACAGGTAACAATAACAACAGCACAGTTTACCAGAGGAACCACATGATAAAACAGTGTTACTAAGTTTAGGGATGGATTTCTAAAATATATCAAGGGTCTACTGTATGCATTTTGAGAGCTAATTATTTCATAAAAAAAACTGTAAAGATTTTTGCATGACTAGAGTGTAGAAGAAAAGGCCATTTGTATTTCCCATATTTATGACTTGAGCTTTCATGTAGACTTAATTTCTGAAGATTTCTCAGTTCATTTAAGTAGCTGGGACATGGTATAAGGAGAGGTGGTATTTATAATCACCTGGCATTACATGTTTGATTGATGCAATAATTAGAGGAATTGATTTGCAGTGGGAGTGATGGTAGACTTCTTTCTGTTAGATCTTATATTTAAATGAGCACCCCTGGCATTGTGATCCACCTCTCTTGAGAGCACCATCCAATTATTATCTTCATTAATAGCATTTTGTGGGATGGCATTCTGGCGCCAGGGTACCTTCTTCCCATTTCTTCCTGTTGGCCGTCTTTCTTCCCACCATTTTCTACCCTTGTTAATTTCAGGTCAGTTTCAACCACTCCTGTACTTTGCTGAGCAATCGCGGCCTCCCCTCCATCTGACTTGGTTGTGAAACGCCAAATACCAAGTTCAGAAGGATTTGTTACTGGGATATTATTTTTCCCTCTTTTGTAAATTAATTCCCTTTCCTGCTAAGACAGCCAAAGCACGACAATGCTTTTCTACCACAGAGAGGTAATGAGGCTTAAGGGAAAATGCTTAATGGGAAAACTTTGTCCCACACTGAGAATTAGGAACTCTCTGTGAAGAAGCAGCCAATGAATATTAGAACCAAAAAGTGTGATGTGTCTGAGTGTTTCTGTGAGTGTGCATGTGTGTGTCTCCAGCCGTGGTGTGAAAAAGTCCTTCCTGGGCTTCCACGTGTGTTTATAGACGTGACCTACATAAAGAGACTGGGAAACGGTGAATCTCTGAATCCCTCAGGGGCTGAAGCAAGGGAAGCAGGGTGCGTGACGGAGTTTAATGTCGCTAAGCTGGGGTATAACACACCCATGGATTCTACATGGGAGGGCAGCCTTTTTCATTCATACACTGTCTGGAGTTCTCTTCTTACAAAATATTCCAGCAATGATACAACTTCTCTCGTGGTGATAGCTTGGATCAGCGGGAATTAATAACTGTGTACCAGAGAAAGCCCACAGAACAGAGGTATAGATCTGTTTGAAAGGCCCCCATTTCTGTTTTGTTTTTAGGTAGAAGGCTTTACTTGGAGTGTGGAGGCAAATTTGGAGAAAAACAATCCTTAAAAAAAAAAAGGTCAATTTGGTACAGATCCTGCCCTTAAGCCTGAAGGCATTGCAGTGGCATTATGATTGATCTCAAAGTGCCCATGTCATCACAGATTCGCTGGGAAAATTTAGATGGGCTGGAGAGTTTAAGAAACATTGAATAGGATCAGTTAAAAAAAAAAAAAGGCGATTTTCTAAACAGTAAACTTCCACGTCTAGGGGTTCCTCTGGGGCCCTGGTGGTGCAGCGGTTAAGAGTTCGGCTGTTAACCAAAAAGTCGGCAGTTCGAATCCATCAGCTGTTCCTTGGAAACCCTATGGGGCCCTATAGGGTCGCTATGAGTTGAAATCAACTTGGTATAGCTAAAGAATAGGCCATTTTTTTTGTGTTCTCTGAATTGTTTTGACGTTTTAGTCTTCTAGAATTTTGCTCCCTGATGCTTTGTCTGCAGTTTTGTGTCCTAACATTTAGACATCTTTGTTTACTAAAAATGATGAACTCCATGTGGGCCCTCCTTCACTCCTTCATTCGTACAAGCCCCACCTGTTTTTTGTTTCTTCGTTCTGTTTTTTGAGAGGATTCTACCTCCTTGTAAGCACTAGTCTAAGTGAGACAGGAATAGGAATCAACATGCATCTTGTTTTCAAGAAGCTTCTGGGGAAAATGGGCTGTTACCTTAGATCATGATCTTAGGTGCAGGGCTTGGATGGCGCTTCAGGAACATTGTATTTATGGAAGGAGGGAGAAACTCTTAAAGGAGTGAGGGATATGGGATAGAGGAAGGGATGGAGTTGCTCGAGAATGTGGATTCGGGAAGAATCTAGCATCTGCCTGATCAATCCTACAAGGAGCTCCGGAGCATGCACTGCAGAGTGAGTTCTGCCTTGAGGTGAGAGAGCTGGTTTTTGTTCTCCAGCACAGGGGCCCTGGGTGGGAGGTGTGGCCCCGTCAGTAACCCCTAGGAACCGCTGGACTTCAACTGCCCGAGGGAAGATTGTAGTTGTGAGCCTTAACCTAAGCAACTGCAGCAACTGGGGCACGTGTCCAGCAGCTGACTCGGAAAGGGCACGTCTAGATGGAGGCCCAGGTCTGCCTCCTGTAGTCACGTAAATAAACAAATAAGAAATGTTATTAGAAGTTCTAGATGATGTGCACTGGGAGTTCAGAAGGCAGAAAGGGTGCTCTGCCTGGGAGTACCTGGAAGACTGCCTGGGAAAACCGGCATTTGAAACCAGCCTTGCACATGAGTTGGGAAGGGTCATTTGACTGTTTGTGACAGAAATCCACCTCAAGCCAGTGTAAGCAGACATGGGGCATGTGAGGACACTTAACTGGGAGGTCCAGTGGGGACACGCTCAGAGCTCCTGCACCGTCTCTCTTTCTCTCCACACCCAGGTCTGCTTGTCCCCTGACTTTCCAGCTGACTTGATTCATTTACATTTATCTGTACTACAAATACGTATGCACTCTGTGCCAGGCAGAATCCCCTGGCCTCATAGCTCCCAGGCTAGCACTCTCCATGGTGGGCAGGATGGTCTGTGATCCACAGGAAAGAAGAGGCTGGGTCTGTCCCATGTTCATCCATTCCCTCTCTTGGAGATGCTCAGTATGGTCCTGCTTGGGTTATGTTCCCATCCTGAGGCTGGTCGCTGTGACAGGGGGGATGGAGACCTCCACTGGCCAGGACTGTGAGTAGGATGTTGTCAGCAGTCATCCAACCAGAACCAGATCAGGCAGGTAGGGACTGTTTCCCAACAGAAAGGGGATGCCAGACAGGCTCCAAACTCCAGGTTTCCTCTCAGGATGTCAGAATCCAGGTACAAGTCAGACGTCAGCACATTGTTACTCATCTAAGGGGACTTTTCTCTCTCTCTCTCTTTTTTTATTGTGCTTTAAGGGAACGTTTACAGTTCAAGTTAGTTTCTCATACGAAAATTTATATACACATTGTTATGTGACCCTAGTTGCTCTCCCTATCATGTGATAGCACATTCCTCCTATCCACCCCAGATTTCCTGTGTCCATTCAACCAGCTTCTGTTCCTTTTTGCCTTCTCATCTCGCCTCCGGACAGGAGCTGCCCATTTAGTCTCAATTATCTACTTGAGCCAAGAAGCACTCTCTTCACGAGTATCATTTTATGTTTTATAGTCCAGCTAATCTTTGTTTGAAGAGTTGGCTTTGGGAATGGTTTCAGTTCTGGGCTAACAGAGAGTCCAGGAGCCATGTCTTCTAGGGTCCCTCCAGTCTCAGTCAGACATTAGGTCTGGTCTTTTTAGTAGAATTTGAGTTCTGTGCCCCACTTTTCTCCTACTCCATCAGGGACTCTCTGTTATGTTCTATGTCAGGGTGGTCATTGATGGTAGCTGGGCAGCATCTAGCTCTTCCGGTCTCAGGCTGATGGAGTCTGTGGTTTATGTGGACCTTTCTGTCTCCTGAGCTCATATTTTCCTTGTGTCTTTGCTGTTCTTCATTCTCCTTTGGGACCAATTGATGCATCTTAGATGGCCGCTTACTATTTTTAAGACTCCAGATGCCACTCACCAAAGTGGGATGCAGAACATTTTCTTAATAAACTTTGTTATGGCAATTGACCTAGATATCCCCAGAATCCATGGTCTCCAGATCTCCACCCCTGCTACTTTGTCCCTCAAAGTGTTTGGTTGTATTCAGGAAACTTCTTAGCTTTTGGTTTAGTCCAGTTGTGCTGACTTCCCCTGTATTGTGTTGTCTTCCCTTCACCTAAGATAATTCTTGTCTACTGTCTAGTTAGTGAATACTGCTTTTACTCCCTCCCCACCCTCGTAACCATCAAGGAATGTTTTATTCTGTGTTTCGACCTTTTTTCAAGTTGTTATAATAGTGGTCTCATACAATATTTGTCTTTTTGTGACTGATTTCACTCAGCATAATGCCTTCCAGATTAATCCAAGTTATGAGATGTTTCCCAGATTCATCATTGTTATTTATCGTTGCATAATATTCCATTGTGTGACTATACCATAATTTGTTTATCCATTCGTCCGTTGATGGACACATAGGTTATTTCCATCTTTTTGCTATTGTGAACAGTGCTGCAATGAACATGGGTGTGCATAGATCTATTCATGTGATGGCTCTTATTTCTTTAGGATGTATTTCAGGGAGTGGGATTGCTGGATCGTATGGTAGTTCTCTTTCTAGCTTTTTAAGGAAGCACCAAATCAATTTCCCAAGTTGCTGTACCATTTTACATTCCCACCAGCAGTGTGTAAGTGTTCCAGTCTCTGCATATCCCTCCAACACTTATTGTTTTGTGTTTTTTGGATTAATGCTAGCCTTGTTGGGGTGTCTTAATTATCTGGTGCTGCTATAACAGAAATACCACAAGTGGATGGCTTTAACAAAGAGAAATTTCTTTCTTCACAGTAAAGTAGGCTAAAAGCCCAAATTCAGGGTGTCACCACCAGGGGAAGGCTTTCTCTTTTTGTCGGCCTTCTCATCAATCTTCTCAGACTACGAGCTTCTCCACACAGAGACCCTGGGTCCAAAGGACATGCTCTGCTCCTAGCACTGTTTTCTTGGTGATATGAGGTCTCTTTGTCTCTCTGCTCACTTCTTTCTTTTATATCTAAAGAGATTGCTTGAAGACGCAATCCAATCTTGTAGATTGAGTACTACCTCACTAACACAACTGCTACCCATCCTCTCTCATTAACATCGGAGAGGCAGGGTTTACAACATATAGGAAAATCATACAATACTGGGAATCATGGCCCTGACAAATTGATACACATATTTTTGGGGGGACATAATCCAATCCATGACAAGGGGTGAGATGGTATCTCATTGTCGTTTTGATTTGCATTTCTCTAACGGCTAATGATTGTGACCATTTCCTCATGTATTTGTTAGCCACCTGTCTTCTTTGGTGAAGTGCCTGTTCATATCCTTTGCCCATTTTTTGATTGGGTTATTTGTCTTTTTCTTGTTGAGATTTTGCAGTATCTTGTAGATCTAGAGATAAGTTGCTGATTGGATTTGTCATAGCCAAAATTCCCTTTTGGGGATGGTGTCAGTTCTGGGCTAACAGAGAGTGGAGGAGCCATGTCTTCTAGGGTCCCTCCAGTCTGAGTCAGACATTAAGTCTGATCTTTTTACTAGAATTGAGTTCTTCCTTTTGATGAAGTCTTTTGATGAGCGTGTTTGATTTTTAGGAGTTCCCAGTTGTCTAGTTTCTCTTCTGGTGTTTGTGCATTCTTAATAATGTTTGGTATTCTGTTTATGCCACGTATTAGGGCTCCTAGCATTGTTCCTATTTTTTCTCCCATGATCTTTATCATTTTAGATTTTATATTTAGATCTTTGATCCATTTTGAGTTCGTTTTTGTGCATGGTGTGAGTTATGGGTCTCGTTTCATTTTTTTGCAGATGGATATCCAGTTATGCCAGCACCATTTGTTAAAGAGACTGGCTTTTCCCCATTTAACTGACTTTGGGCCTTTGTCAAATATCAACTGCTCATAGGTGGATGGATTTACATCTGGCCTCTCAATTCTGCTCCACCGGTCTATGTATCTGTTGCTGTACCAGTGCCAGGCTGTTTTGACTACCGTGGTGGTGTAATAGGTTCTAAAATCAAGTAGTGTGAGGCCCCCCACTTTGTTCTTCTTCTTCAATAATGCTTTACTTATCCAGGGCCTCTCCCCTTTCCATATGAAGTTGGTGATTTGCTTCTCCATTTCATTAAAATATGCCATTGGAATTTGGATCAGGTTTGCACTGTATATGTAGATTGCTTTGGGTAGAATAGACATTTTCACAATGTTGAGTCTTCCTATCGATGAGCAAGGGTATGTTTTTCCACTTCTGTAGGTCTCTTTTGTTTCCTTGCAGTAGCGTCTTATAGTTTTCTTTGTATAGGTCTTTTATGTCTCTGGTTAGATTTATTCCTAAATATTTTATATTCTTAGGGGATATTGTTAGTGATATTGATTTGGAGATTTCCTCTCAATGTTTTTTCTGTTGGTGTAGAGGAATGCAACTGATTTTTGTATGTATATCTTGTATCCTGATACTTTGCCAAAATCTGCTATTAGTTCCAATTGTTTCCTTGAGGATTCTTTGGTGTTTTCTGTGTATAACAGCATACCATCTGCAGAGATACTTTTACTTCTTCCTTACCAATCTGGATGCCCTTTATTTCTTTTTCTAGCCTAATTGTTCTGGTTAGTACCTCCAGCCCAATACTGAATAAGAGTTGTGATAAGGGCCAAGCTTGTCTGGTTCCTGATCTCAAGGGGAATGCTTTCAGACTCTCTCCATTTAGGATGATGTTAGCTGTTGGCTTTGTATAAATGCCCTTTATTATGTTGAGGAATTTCCCTTCTATTCCTATTTTGCTGAGAGTTTTTATCATGAATTGGTGTTGGGCTTCGTCAAGTGCCTTTTCTGTGTCAATTGATAAGATCATGTGGTTCTTGTCTTTTGTTTTATTTATGTGATGGATTACATTGATTATTTTTCTAATGTTAAACCATCCTTGCATACCTGGTATGAATCCTACTTGGTCATGGTGAATTATTTTTTTGATATGTTGTTGAATTCTATTGACTAGATTTTTGTTGAGGATCATTGCATCTAAGTTCATGAGGGATATAGGTCTGTCATTTTCTTTTTTTGTGGTGTCTTTACCTGGTTTTGGTATCAGGATTATGCTGGCTTCATAGTTCGGGAGTATTTTGTCCTTTTCTATGCTCTGAAATACCTTTAGTCGTGGTGGTGCTAACTCTTCTGAAAGTGTGGTAGAACTCTGCAGTGAAGCTGTCCGGGCCATTACTTTTTTGTTGGGAGTTTTAAAATTACCTTGTTAGTCTCTTCTTTTGTTATATGTTTATTTAGTTGTTGTATCTGTGTTTGTGTTAGTTTAGGTAGGTAGGGTGTTTCTAGAAATTTGTCCATTTCCTCTAGGTTTTCAAATTTGTTAGAGTATAATTTTTCATAGTATTCTGTTATGATTCTTTTAATTTCAGTTGGGTCTGTTGTGATATCACACACCTTATTTCTTTTTCAGGGTTTTTGCTTTCTCTCCTGTTTTTCTTTTGTTAGTTTGGCCAGTGGTTTATCAGTGTTGTTGATCTTTTCAGAGAACCAGCTTTTGATCTTGTTAACTCTTTCAATTGTTTTTCTGTTGTCTATTTCATTTACTTCTGCTCTAATTTTTATTATTTTCTTTTTTCTGGTGCCTGAGGCCTTCTTTTGCTGCTCTTTTTATATTTGTTTGAGTTGTAGGGTTAATGCTTTGGTTTTGGCCCTTTCTTCTTTTTGCATGTGTGCATTGATTGCTATCATTTGACCGCTGAGCACTGCTTTTGCTGTGTTCCAAAGGTTTTGGTAGGAAGCGTTTTCATTCTCATTGGATCCTATGAATTTCTTTATTCTGCCCTTAATTTCTGCCACTCTGTCTCCTTACTGGTGCATTCAATCTGCTTATATTCAGCTTGATTATTAATGGGTATGAGTTTAGTGCTGTCATTTTGATGTCTTTTTTTTGTGTTGTTGAGTTTCTTTGTTCCAGTTAATTTTCTGTGCTGAGTCATTTTTCTTTATATATTTTCTTTTCCTCTTTTTCATTGGTGTTGATTTTGTATTTGCTGAATCTTTCTTGTTTTTTATTTTGATGTGTAGCATTGTTAATTTCCTTTGTGGTTACCTTTATATTTACCCCTATTTTTCTAAGTTTAAATCAATCTTTCTTTATATCTCCTTGACTTCCTGTCCATACAAAAGATCTATGACTACAATTTTTTAGTTCTTTTTTGTTTTAATATCGTCATCTTTTACATATTGAAGTCTCTGTTTCCCTATTTTAAGAGTTTTAGCTTTGATCTATTTTTGTGACTTCTCTATCTGGGTTGATTGATATCTGGTTGCTCTGCCCTGTGTTCTAGTCTTGGGTTATAATCTGATGTTAATTGATTTTTTAACCAGAGGACTCCCTTTAGTATTTCTTGTAATTTTGGTTTGGTTTTGCAAATTCCCTAAACTTCTGTTTATCTGGAAATACCCTAATTTCACCAGCATATTTGAGAGACAGTTTTGCTGGATATATAATTCTTGGCCAGCAATTTTTTTCCCTCAAAGCTTTATGTATGTTATCCTATTGCCTTCTTGCCTACATGATTTCTGCTGAGGAGTCTGAGTTTAGTCTTATTGATTCTCCTTTGTAGATGACTTTTTGTTTATCCCTTGCCGCTCTTAAAATTCTCCCTTTATCTTTGATTTTGGTAAGTTTGATTATAATATGTCTTGGTGACTTTCTTTTGGTATCTACCTTGTGTGCGTTTCAGTGAGCATCTTGCATAGTTTTCTTCTCATTTTTCACATATCAGGGAAGTTTTCTGCCAACAAACTCTTCAAGAATTCTCTCTGTATTTTCTGTTATCCCCCCGCCCCCGTTCTGGTACTCCAATCACTCGAAGGTTATTCCTCTTGATAGAGTCCTACATAGTTCTGAGGGTTTCTTCATTTTTTTAAATTCTTTTATCTGATTTTCCCTCAAATAAGTTGGTGTCAAGTGCTTTATCTTCAGTCTCACCCATTCTGATTTCCATTGTCTCAATTCTGCTCCTATGGCTTTATATTGAGTTGTCTAATTCTGAAATTTTATTGTTAATCTTCTGGATTTCTGTTTGCTGTCTCTCTGTGGATTATTGCAGCCTGTTAAATTTGTCATTCTGATTGTCTATAATCTTCCTAAGTTCCTCTGTTGCTTTGTTTGTGTGTTGCTGGGCTTCTTCTGTGTTTTGCTTGATCTCCTTCCTGATCTTTTGAAGAGTTCTGTGTATTAATCTTTTATGGTCTACCTGTGGTTATCCCAGGAAGTTATCTTCCTCTGGAAGATTTCTTGAGTCTTTGTTTTGAGAGCTTGCTGAAGCCATCATGGTCTGCCTCTTTATGTGATTTGATATTGCCTGTTGTTTCTTAGCCATCAATAAGTTACTATATTTATTTTGTTTGCTTACTGTGTTTTAGCTTCTTATTTTGTTTTGATATGCCCAGATAGGTTGCTCATGTGAACTAGTTCAATTGCATTTGAAGCTCTAATGTCCTGTCACCAGGTGGTTAGATTTGTTACTAGGTGTATGAGCCCAGGGGTGTGTTTATTTTTCTTGTATGGATTCAGCTCAGGTGTTCAGAGAGTTGGTCACCCAGTGTGTGGTGAAGGCTCTCACCTACAGTCCTGGATTAGCAGAGGTGATTGGAGTAGACACAGTCATCCGGCTGTGGTAGAGGGTCACATGCTGAGCAAGGCAGGTAGCTGATGTCTGCTCCTGTGTGTCTGAGAGGAAAGTGTGTCCCTGTTCCCTAGAGTGTGTAGGTGGGTGGGTTTTATAGCCCAACTATAAGCACCCAATGCTGTTGGCTGTAAGGACTGGGAGGCACCACTTATTCTTGGACCCTGGTTACAGGTGGCTAGGTCGTGTGGGTGGAACAACCAGTCCTTACTCCTCTGATGTGGGTAGGTGAGGACCCTGTTTAATGGTGTCAAATGTCACAAACTTGCCTCTCCACCGTATAGTTGATACAGTGAAGTTAGGCTTCAGGTATATATCCTGTTGTACTATGCTAATGAGGACCTATGCTGTTGAAATGGGGCCACACAGGTCTATGCAGGGGTGAAATGCATTCAAAGTCTGTGGACCCCTTATGCCTGCACCTAGGCAAAGGAGATGTACCTCCCCTGAGTTCCTGGGCCCGGGGAGCTGGCAGATTATTTTTTCCTGTTTGTCAATTTTTTCCCTCTCCCAGGCTGGGAGAATGGCTCAGAGCATGTGATGAACCCTACTTCTGGTTCAGGGGAAGCAGCAGTCAGCAATGGCTGAAGATGGCCCAGGATCCTGTGCTGAGTGAGTAGGGAGAAGGGGTGAGGTTCTTCCCAAATGGGTTGTTTTTGGATCTGTGTGGTAGGTTAGACACATGTACTGATCTCTTGCCAATTGAGGGCTGCTTCTTGGTGGTTCTGGAGGGCTGAGCAGACTCTCCCAATGTGGAGAACCTGTCCCTTACGCCATTGCTTGCATCACTGTGCTAGTCAGCCCATCTGGCCCGTGGGGTGTTGGTTCCCATCGGGTCAGGTGTGGCAACTCCTTGCTGCTTCTGAACTGTCTCTCCCTGCCCCGCCTCTCAGTGTGATTCCTCAACTTCGTCGTTGATGTTCAAGGCTCCTAGATGGTCATATATAATTGATTCACTTGTTTTTTTTTGGGGTCTTTGGTGTAAGAGGGACCACAGGAAGTGTCTGACTACTCCGCTGTCTCGGCTCTGCCCTAAGAGGACTTTGGATAGTCATGTAATCAGAGTGTAGGGTATTTGAAGAGAAGCGGTACACATCTGGCTAGGGACATAATTTGGGGGGGGTGGTGCTGTGAATGCCAGGTTGGATTTAGGACTTGTTCTCTCAGCCACAGAAGACTCTCAGGCCTGATGTGATTGCCAACAGGATTTAAGATGATCATTTTGGCAAGAGGTTTGTACTGCATATTATGTTCACGGGATATGAGAACTGATAAGTTAGAGGATGGATCAAAGCTGACTCAGGGCTGTGCTTCTGCTTTAAATATTATCTTATCCACTCTTGAGACACTCTCTCCCTCTGCTCTTCACTGGGACCATTTTTCATAATCTGGGCAAAACCTTATTTTGGAAGCCTATAGCTGTCTCATTTTTAAGAGTCATAGGGCACAGAGTCTTGTCTTGTTTTGCCCTGGTACTTTACAATCTCTCTTGCCATGTCTGGGGTAAATTCTTGATTGTATTCAGCTTTACCCTCTCTGGCTAATATACATTATAAAATGACAGGACTTTTTCTTCCAGTGTTCTTGCCACTCCTATTTCCTGAACCAGTTCTCTTAGGTCTAGATTAGTGGCAACCCCTACAGGCTTCCTCCACCTTCTATATCAGGCAGTTGTCATGTCCAGGTGCACTGTGGTTGAGTGGCTCTTCAAGTAGGTGCTTTAGTTGATTTAAAGCTCCCATTACTACTGTGTTTTGCCTCTTCCTTATTTCTCTGAGGGGAAAGAATGTGAACTTAAATTTGTTGATCATTAATTTATGAAAAGTTCTCCCGTGCCCTGTTAGTGAGGAATGAGTCCTGATAGACTTTTTTCTTTTTTTAAATACCGAACAGGTTTCAATCATCCCATCCATCTGTCCACCTATGTATATCTATCTCTGTTTACCCTTCCTTTCTCTCTCTCCCTCTTTCTCTCTCTCTCCACACACACAAAGTATCAGGGAAACTACCAGATACTTTCCCATTTTTACATAAGCACACCCGTTTAACCCACACAACATCCCTATAAAGTAGATTTACATCTGAGTAAAAGGCACGGAGTTTCAGAGAGGTTAGATAACCTGTCCAAGAAAATACCGAGATAGTGGAGATGTCAGTGTGGAAGCCCAGATTCACTGGATGTAAACACTGTGCTCATCAAAACACAGACAATGTGGCAACACTTTCTATATAGCAAAAAGTTGGAAACACTGTAAATGAAAATCAATAGGAGATAACTAATATAAGGTTTATCCATAAAATGGAATATAACTTGGCTCTCAAAAGAATGAATTAGACCTATATACATGTCTTAGGCTGTGTTCTCTAGAGAAGCAAAACTAGTAAACCGTATAAATATATATAGAGAGATTTATATCAAGGAAATGACTCATACAGTTGTAGAGGCTAGAATGTCCCAAGTCCATGGGTCAGGATGGAGGGTTCTCCTGATTTGTGTAGCCACAGGGGCTGGCAAACCCAAGATCAGTAGGCTAGAGAGCAGGGCTCTTGCTCAGAGGCTGCAGAGATCGACAAATCCCAAGATTGGCAGGCAAGAAGGCAGGTAAGCTGCTAACTCAAGTCCCAAGAACTGGAAGTCAGATGAACAGGAGCCAGCTGCAGGATCCAGAGCGAGCAAAAGCCCATGAGCCTTGCCAGAAGGTCCACTTACATTTGATGCAGTCCACACGCCCAAGGAAACTCCCTTTCAACTGATTGCCTCTTTACAGCAGATCCCATCATGGAGGTGATCACATCATATGACTGCCAAACTATATCATAGCTGCCAAAGCACTGAGAATCATGGCCTAGCCGAGCACAACCTTAACCATCACAATACACAAGTGGTGGGAAATACCCATGATCTATTGTTTCATGAAATAAAAATGCAAATTATATAATAGTATGTATAATATGAGGAGCCATGGTGGTACAGTGGTTAAAGTGCCGGGCTGCTAATCAAAAGGTCAGCATTCAAACCCACCAGCCACTCTGCAGGAAAAAGATGTGGGAATCTACTTCTGTAAAGATTTACTGCCTTGGAAACCCTTTGGGGCCATTCTCCTCTGTCCTATAGGGTCACTATAAGTTGGAATTGACTTGATGGCATTGGATTTTTGGTTTAGGTATCTATAATTGATCCAATTTCTATTAAAATTATATTCATATCCTTATATGTGCATTGACTAAGTCTGGAAGGATGTCCAAACGTATACAGTTATTAGCAGTTACTTCTGGTAAATGAGATTTTCAATTGAAACTTGTTAGAAAATTTTACAAATATTATTCTAATAATAAGAATAGTTATTATCATAAACATTAAAAAAACTTGTCTCTTACTGCCACGCCATGATACTGGGAGGGCCGATTTCCTTCTCTCCCTTTCATTGGCCTGACCATCCTCTGGTGGAAACATCTCTTTTTGGCCCATGAGACCGCTCCTCCTTTGTCCTCTCATCTTGACCAAAATATAACCAATGTGTCCAAATGGCTTCATTCCTCTTCAGTTTGTATTTCTATGTGGGCTTAAAACTTCTTTTTAAATACCTTTTCTGATTTTAAAAGTAATGATAATAAAGGAAATACAAACTAAGACAACAGTGAAACATCCTGTTACCTTTTAGAATGACCAATATATTTTTTTGAGGGGGATTATACATATATGTGTGTGTGTATATATATATATGTGTGTGTACACATATATATGTATGTGTATTCCCTGG
The DNA here is from genome assembly GCF_024166365.1 of Elephas maximus indicus. Classification (NCBI taxonomy): domain Eukaryota; kingdom Metazoa; phylum Chordata; class Mammalia; order Proboscidea; family Elephantidae; genus Elephas; species Elephas maximus. The sequence goes on from NC_064826.1 coordinate 123,523,798, forward strand.
GTGGTGCAAACAGTGCAAACGGTTAATGCACTCAGCTACTAAATGAAAGTTTGGCAGTTTGGGTCCACCTAGCTGTGCCTCAAAAGGGAGATGGTGATCTACTTCCAAAAAATCAGCCATTGAAAACCCCTGTGGAGGGGGGCAGAGCCAAAATGGTGCTGTAGACAGATGCACCACGCGGTCTGTCAGCAGCAAAGACTCAAAAAACTAAGTAAAACGGATACATATGTCACTCCAGAAACGCTAAGCATCAAATGAAGGGATAAAGAACTAGATTAAACATCAAATGCAAGAAGAAACTGAACAAAAACAGAGCACAAGGAGAGATATGAAGTGGCAGTCCCCTGCCAACTAACATGGCACAGTGTTGCCATCTTGGGGCACAGCCAGCAATGACAGTGGACAGGGAGAATGGGGAGGCAACTTCATGGAGCTCCCAACAGGAGACAGAGCACCCAGTAACCAGAGAAACATGCTTTTCCACCCCTCACGCTTCTGCCTGGCACACCACCTTCACCTCTTCCCACGAGGCCACACCACGTCACCTTGGCTAGAGTACACTGGTGCAGGTCCCACCCATGCCTACTTGCCTGCTTTCACTTGGCCGTTTTTTTTTCTCCTTTCTTCCTTTTCTTTCTCCCACATAGCCCTGTGTGCCACCTTCTTCCCTTCCTGCTGGGCCATGCCACACCACCATGGCTAGAGAGCCACTGGCCTGCAGCTGCTCTGGGTTTGTCACACCCCCACCTGCTGGCTCTAACCATGCCATTTTTAAAATATTTATTTAAATTTATCATTTTTTTCCCTCTCTTCCTTTTCTTTCTCCTACCCACCTAGCCCTGTACAACACCCACCAGACCATGCTGCATCACCTCAGTTAGAGAGACACTGGCACTCTATTGCCCTGGATCTGCCCTTTTTACACTCACGAGCTCCTTCTGTGCCTCCACTTTTTATTTTTGCTTTTTTCTTTCTTTTTCCCTCCCACCTAGCCCTGTAGGTCACCTCCCTCCCTTCCAGCTGGCCCTTGGGTCTGCCCTGCCCTAACTCATTGATGCCCACTATACCAACTGTTTTTAAATTTATGTATTTTTCTTTCCTCTTGCTTCCTTTTCTTTCTCCCTCCTACATAACCCTGTTTGTCACCTCCCCCCCCCCGCCATTCTTACAGACCCCACCATACCATTGTGGCTAGAGAGGCACTGGCACACTGGCTCACCACTGCCCAGGGTCTACCCTGCTCCCATCAGCAGTCCCCAATCTGCTGCCATTTTTTCTTTATTCTTCCCTCCCACATAGCTCAGTACATCACCACTGCTCCCTTCCCACTAGTCCCCAGGTTCTCCCCTGCCCCCACTCACTGGCCTTCATCATACTGCCATTTTTTTTCTCTTTTTTCCTTTCTTTTCTTTCTCCATCCCACCTAGTCCCATATACCACTTCCTCCAACTTCCCACCGGCCCCCTTGGCACCACAGCAGGTAGAGTGGCGCTGGCACACCAGCCCTCCCCTACCTGCCGGCCCCCACTGTGCCACCATTTAGGTTATTCCTTTTCTTTATACCTCCCAACTAGCCCTGTAGGCCATCTCTAACCCATTCCCACCAGTCCCCAATTCTGCCCCACCCCCACAGGCTGTCTTTATTTTGTTTCTTTCTCTCTTTCTCCTTCCCCAACTAGCTCCGTATGCCACTACCCCTTCCCAAAAACCCTCACCATGCCACTGTGGCTAGCTCATCCCCAGCACTCAGGCCCACCACTGCACTGGGCTTCCACTGCCCCTCCCTTCACACCACTCAACAAGCTGCAGAGTCAGCAGTCTGACTCCCATACCTATCTGGAAAACAGAGAAGATTGTTAAAGATTTGATGGCAGAAAATTTCCCAAATATTGTAAAATACAAAAAACTGACCATCCAAGAAGGTCAACAAAGCCTATGTAGGATAGATCCAAAAAGAAAGTCTCCAAGACATATCATAATCACACTTGCAAAAACCAAAGACAAAAACAGAATCCTGAGAGCAGCTCAAGAAAAATGAAAAGCCACTTACAAAGGTGAAACAATAAGACTAAACTCTGATTACTCGGCAGAAACTATGCAGGCAAGAAAGCAATGGGGTGCCATATATAAAACATTCAAAGAAAAAAATTGCCAACCAAGAATAATATATCCTACAAAACTCTTTCTCAAATATGATGACAAAATTAGGGCATTTCCAGATGAACAGAAATTGAGGGAATTCATAAAAATCAAAACAAATTTATAAGAAATATTAAAAGGAATCCTTCAGTTAGAGAACCAACAACATCAGACAAAACCAGAGTCTAGGACACAGGACAGCATCAGCCAGATGCCAACCTAGGGAAAGAACTCTCAGTAATAAAACAAAGGTAAAAGACTTCTAACAGGGAAACAGAGATGTCAATCTATAAATGACAACAGGGTCAAAACAATAAAAGGGAGAATGAATGGTGTAGGTATAGAACTTTCAAATGGAGAGGAAGTCAAGGTGATATCAAGTAATAAAAGACTGATTCAAACTTAGGAAGATAAAGGAAAATTTCAAGGTAACCACAAAGAAAGTTAACAAGCCTACTCATCAAAATTAAAAAAAAGAAAAACATAAAGACTCAGTAACCACAAAACCTATGATAATGAGAGAAAAGGAAAGAAAATCCATAAGTAAAAGGAACACAGTGCAGCAAAGTAAGAAGAACAAAGAAAGCATCAGCACTGCACACAAAAAAGCGCAGTATGACAGCAGTAAACTCATACTTATCAATAATCACTCTGAATGTAAATGGCTTGATTGCACCCATAAAGAAACAGAGTAGCAGAATCGATAGAAAAACACAACCCATCAAAATGCTATCTACAAGAGACCCACTTTAGACACAAAGACATGAATATATTAAAAATCAAAAGATGGGAAAAATATATCAAGCAAACTGTAATCAAAAAGACCAGGAGTGGCAATACTAATCTCAGATAAAATAGATTTTAAGGTAAAATCAATGAAAAAAGACAAGGAAGGACATTATATAATGACTAAAGGGACAATCCACCAAGAAGGCATAACCCTAATAAATATCTAAATATCTATGCATCAATGACAGGGATTCAAAATACATAAAACAAACTCAGCACTGAAAAGAGAAATAGACAATTCCAGAATAATAGGAGATTTCAACACACCACTCTTGTTCAAGAACAGAATGTCTAGAAAGAAACCCAGCAAAGATACAGAAGATCTAAAGGCCACAATCAACCAACTTGACCTCATAGACATATATAGAACATTCCACCCATCCATAGCAAAGTATACATTCTTTTCCAGTGCACATGGAATATTCTTCAGAATAGACCACATTTTAGGCCACAAAGAAACCCTCAATAAAATCCAAAACATTGAAATAATACAAACCATTCTATCTGATCACAAGGCCATGAAAGTAGAAATCCATAACAGGAAAAGCAGGTAAACAAACAAACAAACAAAAACTCAGATGCATAGAAATTGAATAATACTTTTCTTAGATACAACAAGATAATAGAAGAAATCAAAGAGGGAATAAAAACATTCATAGAATCAAATGAGATTGAAAACATATCATAGCAAAACCTTTGGGACAGAGCAAAGGGAGTGCTCAGAGGTCAATTTATAGCAGTAAATATACACATCAAAAAAGAAGAATGGGCCAAAATAAAAATGTTAGCTCCACAACTGGAACAAATAATAAACAGCAAATGAAGCCCACAGGCACCAGAAAAAGGAAATAATAAAGATTAGAGCAGAAATAAATGACATAGAGACTGGAAAAATAATAGACTCAACAAGAACAAAAGTTGGCTCTTTGGCGAGATTAACAAAATTGACAAATCATTGGCCAAACTGAAAAAAGCAAAACAGAAGAGGAAGCAAATAACTCAAGTAAGAAATGAGATGGGGGACATTACAACGGACACAACTAAGATGAAAAGGATCATAACAGAATACTACGAAAAATTGTACTGCAACACATTTGAGAACCTAGAGGAAATGGATAAATTTCTAGAAACACTACCTACCAAAACTAACACAAACTGAGGTAGAAAATCTGAACAGACCCATAAAAAGAGAAGAGATTGAAGAGGTAATTAAAAAAAAAAAGCCCTGGCCCAGACATCTTCACTGGAGAATTCTAACAAACATTTCAGAGAAGAGCTCACACTTGTAATACTCAAACTACTTCAGAGCATAGGAAAGGAAGGAACACTCCTGAATTCGTTCTATGAAGACAGCATAACCATGACAGCAAAGCCAGGCAAAGATACCACACACACAAAAAAATTACAGACAAGTATCTCTCATGAATATAGATGCAAAAATTCTCAACAAAATTCTAGCCTGTAGAATTCAGTATCATATCAAAAAAATAGTACACCACAAGTAGAATTCATACCAGATATGCAAGGATGGTTCAACATTAGAAAATCAATTACACTGCATATAGAACAAAAGAAACTAATCACATGATCCTGTCAATAGATGCAGAAAAGACATTTGATAAAGTCCTATACCCATTACTGAAAAAACTCTCAATAAAATAAGAATGGAGGGGAAATTCCTCTGCATAATAAGGGGCATCTATACAAAACCAACAGCCAATATCATTCTCAGTGGAGAGATGCTGAAAGCATTCTCCCTGTGAACAGGAACAAGGCAAGAATGCCCTCTATTACCACTCCCATTTAACATTGTGCTGGGAGTCCTAGCTAGAACAATAAAGCTAGAAAAAGAAATAAAAGGGGATCCAAATTGGTAAGGAAGAAGTAAAACCATCCCTGTTCACAGATGATAGATCTATACGTAGCAAACACCCAAAATTCCACAAGAAAACTACTGGAACTGATAGAAAGATTCAGCAGAGTAACAGGGTACAAGATCAACATACAAAAATCAGTTGGTTTCCTATACACAAAGAGAACTTAGAAAAGGATATTAAGAAAACAATACTGTTTATAATAGGCCCTAAAAAAGATGAAATACTGAGGAATAAATCTAAGTGTGTAAAAGACATATACAGAGAAAACTACAAAACACTAGTGCAAGAAAGCAAAAGACCCACATAAACCAAAAAATACACCATGCTCATGGATGGGAAGACTCAACACTACGAAAATGTCAGCTCTACCCAAAGTGATCTACAGATACAATGCAATCCTGATCCAAATACCGACAGCATTCTTTAATGAAGTGGAAAAACTAATCAATTTTATATGGAAAGGAAAGTGGTCCCAGATAAACAAAGCATTATTGAAGAAAAATAGCGAAGTAGGAGTCCTTACTCTACCCAATCTCAGAACCTACTAGACAGCCAGTAGTCAAAACAGCCTGGTACTTGTACAATGACAGACACATAGACCAATGGAACAGAATCCAGAACCAGATATAAATCCGCCCACCTATGATTAGCTGATTTTTGACAAACAACCAAATTCCATTAAATGGGGGAAAAGGCAATCTTTTTAACAGGTGGTGCTGGCAAAACTGGACGTCCATCTTTAAAAAAATAATGAAGCAGGACCCATACCTAACACCATACACAAAAACTAACTGAAAATGGATCAAAGACCTGAATAGAAAACCTAAAATGATAAATATCCTGGAAGAAAATATAGGGACAACAGTAGGGGCCCTAATCCATGGTATAAATTCAATACAAACCATAACTAACAAATCACAATCATCACCAGATAAACTAGATAACTGGGAGCTCCTAAATATTAAAGACTCATGCCCATCAAAAGACTTCACCAAAAGAGTAAAAAGAGAACCTACAGGCTAGAAAAAAAATTTTGGCTAAGACATATCCAACAAGAGCCTCTTCTCTAAAATCTATATAATACTTCAACACTTCAACAACAAAAGACAAATAATCCAATTAAAAAAGGGGCAAAGGATAGGAACAGACATCAACCAAAGAAGACATCCAGGTGGCTACACGAGGAAATGCTTGTGATCATTAGCCATTAGAGAAATGCAAACCAAAACATCAATGAGTTACCATCTCACTCTGACATTACTGGCACAATTCAAAAAAACAGTAAATGACAAATGTTGGAGTGGTTGTGGGGAGACTGGAACACTTACAGACTGCTGGTGGGAATGTAAAATGGTTCAACCACTACGGAAAATGATATGATGCCTCATTAAAAAGCTAGAAATAGAAATACCATATACTTCTAGGAATATAGCCTAGAGAAATGAGAGCCATCACACAAATAGGTGGTTGCACATCCATGTTTATTGCAGCATTATTCACAATAGCAAAAAAATGGAAACATCCTAAGTGCCCATCAACAGATGAATGGGCAAACAAATTATGGTCCATACACATGATGGAATACTACGCAACGATAAAGAACAATGATGAATCCACAAAACATCTCACAACGTGGATGAATAGGGAGGGCATTATGCTGAGTGAAGACAGACAGTCACAAAAGGACAAATATTGTATGAGACCACTATTATAAAAACCCAAGAAAGGGTTTGTTGTTGTTGTTAGGTGCTGTCTAGTCGGTTCCGACTCATAGTGACCCTATAAGACAGAGTAGAACTGCCCCATAGGGTTTCCAAGGAGCAGCTGGTAGATTCAAACTGCTGACCTTTTTGATTAGCAGCTGAGCTCTTTAACCACTGTGCCACCAGGGCTGTTAACTTTGGTGAAGGGAAAGATGACATACAATATTGGGGATATCAGGACAGCCTGACCAAGGCAAAGTCATAGAAGCTTCCTAGACACATCCAAACACCTTGAGGGACTGAATTACTTGGGCTGAGGTCTGGGGACCATGGTCTCGGGAAATATCTAGGTCAGTTGGTATAACATAGTTCCTAAAGAAAATGTTCTACATCCCACTTTGGTGAGTAGCATCTGGGGTCTTAATAGCTTGTGATTAAAAAAAACATCTAAAATACATCAATTGATCCCATTCCATCCTGACCAAAGGATAATGAAGAAAACAAAAGACACAAGGAAAATATTGGCCCAAAGGACTAATGGACCCCATGAACCACAGCCTCCATCAGCCAGAGCCCAGAAGAACTAGATGGTGCCTAGCTACTACCACCAATCACTCTGACAGGGCTCACAATAGAGGGTTCTGGACAGAATGGAAGAAAAATTTAGAACAAAATTCAAATTCACAAAGACCAGACTTTCTGGTCTACAGAGACTGGAGGAACCCCCACACTGTGGCCTCCACACACCCTAGTAACTCTGAATGGAAGCCACTCCCAAGTCCTCCCTTTAGCCAAAGATTAGACAGGTCTATAAAACAAAAAATAACACACGTGAGGAATGTGTTTTTTAGTTCAATCAATATACAAGACCAAATGGGCAACACCTGCCCAAAAACAGAGACAGGAAGGCAGGAAGGGATAGAAAAACTGGTGGAATGGACAGGGAGAACCTGAGGTGGAAAGGTAAAGGCGAAGGGATTTCAATCAATGCCACAAAACAATTGGTGTATACATTTTTGAATAAAAAACTAATTTGCACTGTAAAGTTTTACCTAAAACACAATAAAATAAAGAAAACCCTGTGGAACACAGTTCTACTCTGACACACATGGGGCTGCCATGAGTTGACTCGGACTCAATGGTAACTGTTCTTTTTTTGGTTTATCTCTATCTACGTCTATCTCTATATCTATCTGCATAAAATACGTATTTTCAACTGCATTTTTTTTCAGAATTGCAAAAGCTATAAATGGTCATCATAACAAGTAAAACAGTGTAAGGATGAATAAATTAGTCATCTCCTACCCCTACCCCCTCCCCCCCCCGCCCCAACACACACACGCGTACCACCTTCCATCTCATCCTGCTGATCTAAGCAGTATTAACAGCCTGGAATGCATCCTCTCCCAGCTCTGTGTGGGTACAAAAGTGCACAAGCAGGTCTCATGGATACTTCTCTCAAAACACAGATTCAGCAGTGAAGACAAAGTAACTCTATTTCTATGGCTGAACTTCATTTGTACCTCAGAGCATGCAGCCATGCCAGGCCCCTCCTGCCTTCTCCTGGAGGAGCTGCTATGGTTGGTGGGATGGGCTAGTGATGTGGGGACTGTTCTGGTCACATGTCGTCATCTGTCCACCTTCTCCTGAGCTGCACTGTCTGTATTTTGTTCACTGTCATCTTTCCTGCTATATGTGCTCAGACTCCAGATTCCCATGTCTTTAGTCACTGGCACCTGTGACTGTGTTTTTCTCATTTTCACCCACACTTGTCCTCCTCCGTGACTCTCAGGTCCCCAGGCAGCTCCAGGGGCCTCACTGGGGAGTGCAGGGCTCTCTCTGTAAGCTGCTCACTTCTGTCTTCCTGGATACTGAATGAATGTCATGCTGGGGAGGAATACCTGTGCTAAGTGTATAGGCTCTGTAGATTCCCAGTGACACCAAAGGTCTGCTTCCTTCTGCTCAGATCCACCTGAGCCTGAATGAGGCATTCTCTCAACACCCCCTTCCAGGGCTAGCCTTGGGCTGGGGTCCATGGGCTCTCAAATCAACCTCATTGGGCTCTATTGCTCAAGACCCTCATCTCACCTTGTTGTTGTGAGTTGCTGTCAAGTTGTCTCCAACTCATGGTGACTCCATGTACATCAGAATGAAACCTTGCCCAGTCCTGCACCATCTTTACAATTGTTCATATACGCGAGTCCATTGTCATAGCCGCTGTATGTTTTGAGTATCTACCAACCTAGGGGGCTCATCTTCCAGCATTATATTGGATAGTATTCTGTTGTGATCCACAGGGTTTTTGTTAGCTGATTTTCAGAAGTAGATCACCAGGCTTTTCTTCCTAGTCTGTCTTAGTCTGGAAGCTCTGCTGAAACCTGTCCACCCTGGGTGACCCTGCTATTATTTAAAATAAAAGTGACATAACTTCCAGACTCGTAACATTGGACAATTCACAACAGTAAGGAATTTTTATTGCTTTGTAGCTTAGAAAGTATTTTTCCAAATGGGTTATTTGGAGCAGTGATTTCCAAAGTGAGTTGTACAATTGATCCCCTGGGGGGTGGGAGGAAAAAATTAAAACTCCCATTTTTATTTTTTTAATTATCAAGAAAAAACAGATAAGCTTTCCTAATATTTAGTATGGATATGCACTAAGCTTGAAGAGAGTGGACAGTGAAGAGGGTTTGAAGTACTGGCCTTACCTGTGTATCTTCAGATCACTGAAGCCCATCCTAGGTAACTGGCCATAGGATGCTGTCTTAGTTATCTAGTGCTACTATAACAGACATACCACAAGTGAATGGCTTTAACAAACAGAAATGTATTCTTTCACAGTCTAGGATTCTGTAAGTCCAATTTCAGGGTGCTGGCTCCAGGGAAAGCTTTCTCTTTCTGTCAGTTCTGGGGGAAGATCCCTGTCATAAATCTTCCTCTGGTCTGGGAGCTTCTCAGTGCAAGAACTCCAGGTCCAAAGGATGCACTTCCCTCCTGGTTCTTTATTCTTGGTGCTACGAGGTCCCCCTATCTCTCTGCTCGCTTCTCTTTTTTAAATCTTCTCTTTTTTATATCTCAAAAGAGATTGACTCAAGATACAACTTAATCTTGTAGATTGAGTCCTGCCTCATTAACATAACTGCCTCTAATCCTGCCTCATTAATAGAGAGAGAGGATTTATATCACAGAATGACTAAATGGTAGGAAATCACACAATACTGGGAATCATGGCCTAGCCAAGCTGACACACATTTTGGGGGCACATAAAATTCCATCCAAAACAGATGCCATTGGCTATTACTTTTATAAAAACAGAAACTTCAAGTGACAGCATCTTTACGATACCTTGCAATGAAGTGGGGAGAAATCCTGACCATCTTGTGAACTAACGAGAGCTCCACTGAAGATCTTGTGGCAAAGTGCTTAAAAGACTCTTTGAGCCTGATATTATGTAAGATATTTCTCTTCCACAAAAAGACAGACATTTCAAGTTTGCTGACCTTTTCTGTGCTGACAAAGCCATATCAGTTGAATTGCTACCTAGAAAATATTTCTGAAAAATTAAACATATTTAATCTGTTTCTTCAATGTAAGATGGCGCTTTAACAATGCATGAGAACGTAATTGGTTTTGAGAGAAACTCTTGTTCTTGAGAGAGCATTTTGAAAATAGATGTTTGGAAATACTTCTGTTGTTATTTTGTTGTTGCTGCTGCTAAAATGGCATGTGTCACCCGTGAACAATAGATATTTTTAAAAAACCCTCTCATACCTGCACTTTTAAAAACAAATCTGGGAAGCGGAGTTTTCTAACCCAGAGTGAGGAGGTTCGGTATGTTTTGAAGTGACTTACTAAAAACATGAGATTTCACTGTGTTCGGAAGCCTTTGCCAGAAGAAATGATTAACATCCGGGAAGATGGAAATGTATTAGCCGGCTTTTTAACAAAGACTTTGGGGGCTTAAATTAAGAAGGCACTGACACCCCAAAGATGATCTTCTTCCATTTGGACATAGAAAACTCTGGGAGTTACCTCTTCAACTACGATAACCATTAAAAAAAGAAAATTTACCATTAAAGCCAATCTTTTGAATAAACTGGAATGAAACCAGACTTTTTATGGTTTATCTCATAAAGGGTTAAACCAAGATCTTTTAAAAACTAAGGCACTTTCAACCACACTTCTGTCACTAAAAATTGTTTATGATTGATAATGTTTGTAATAATAGCAAAAATATTGTGTACTATTAATATATGTAATACTATCACTTATTTAAAATAGTTATTTCCTCACTGGCTCACCTTTTAATGTTTACATTTTGGTATATGATTTATAATCTATAGTACGCTTCATGCACGTCATGAAGTGGCTCAGTGCACATATCATGGGCCATTTGTGTCAAAGGTTTTCCTGGTAGTGTTCACAGTTAGGACATTGGTAGTTTTGGTTTGGACCAGGACCTCAGCACTTGACACCTGAAAGCCAGGAATTACCGTACATTTCTATCATCTGCCGGGGTATCGGTTATTTCCACGTATTTTGGAGGGCCACTGAATAAAAGGAATTAGTGAAATGACAACACATCAATATTATTCTGCTAAAACACCCGTATCTCATCTTTTTTAATTTTAGAAAGATGGAATCATATTATATCCTTTACATTGTGACTGGCTTTAAAAAATTCAATGGTAAGTCATATTCATCTCTTAAAATTAACAGATATAGCTTGAATTAATTTCATTTATATATATATCACATATATAATATCTAAACTATATAGGCACGACATTTTTTATTGTTGTTGGGAGTATATGCAGCAAAACATACAATTTCTACATGTACAATTCAGTGTCATTGATTACATTCTTCACATTGTACAGCCATTCTTGCCCTCCTTTTCCGAATTGTGCTTCCCTCATTAACATGAACTCAGTGCCCCCCTAAGCTTCCTATCTGACTTTTCGAGTTGCTATTGTCAGTTTGATCCCATACAGATAGTTCTTTGGAGGAGCACTATATTCAAGGCAAGCATTCTTTTCTGAATATGCTAACTTATTAGTTGGTTTAAAGAAGACCACAGGGGATATTTTTGGCTCAAGGCTTAAGGTTTAAAGATTATCTCAGGGCAACAGTTTCAGAAGTTCATCAGTGGCTCCAGAAAATCAGGATTCCATGCAAATCTGGAATTCTGTTTCTCATCTGCCCCCTGTTGATCAGAATTCTTCTACAGAATTTCTGATCAAAATGTTCAGTAATGGTAGCTGGACACCATCGTGTTCTTAAGGTCTCGTGGAAAAGGAAGCATTTGTTTATGGACACAGTTAGGCATGTATTCAATTTCCTCCTCTTCTTTCTGTCTCTCCCTCTTCCTCAGTTGCACCAGGTGAATAAAGACCAGTCGTTATGCCATGGATAGCCACTTGCAAGCTTTTAAGATGCCAGGCACTGTGTTATAAACTATGCAGTGGAACAGAGGAAAGAGCTAAAAACAATATTAGGCCAATTACCTGGAATCTTCCATGAAACCATGGTCCTAAACCTCCAAATTAAGAAACCACATTCCATGCGGTGTTTGGTTGTACACAAGAAGCCTCTGCAGCTATTTTTTAATAAGAGTATCATATAACATTTGCTAATTCAACTTTTTACAAGTGTACAACTTGTTGATAACAATTAAACTAGTCAGCTGTGTAACCATTACGCTTATTCAATGCAAATTTTCCATCCCCTTAAACAAAAGTCAGTGCTCCATAAGCAAAAACTCTCCCTCCCCTCTCCTCCTGCCCCAGGTAACTGCTAACAAACTTCCATCTCTATACATCTGACTGCCCTTAACCTTTTTATGTAACTACAAAAAAAAAAAAAAAGAAGTCATACATTATTTATCCTTTTGTGATTGATTTATTCCACTCACCATAATGTCTTCAAGCTTCATTCTTATTGTAGCTTGTATCAGCAGTTCATTTCTCTTTCCGGCTGAGTAGTATTCCTTTGGACATATATACCACATTTTGTTTATCCAGTGTTCATTGATGGGCGTTTAGGTTTCCATCTTTCGCCTGCTGTGAGTAGTGCTGCAATGAACACTGGTGTACATATGTCTGTTCACGTCACTACCTTTAAGTCCCCTGGGTAATATTCCTAGCAGCGGGATTGTTGGCTCATATGGAAGTTCTATTTTTAGTTTTTTGAGGAACTGCCACACCGTTTTCCACAATGGTTGTACCATTTTGGATTCCCACCAGCTATGGATAAAGGTTCTAATTTTCCCATATCCTCACCAACATTTGTTATTTTGCATTTTTTTTAAAATCTTAGCCATCCTAGTGGGAGTGAAAAATATCTCATTGTGATTTTGATTTGCATTTCTATTATGGCTAAAGATGTGCATCTTAACGTTCTGCATCCCACTTTGGTGAGTGGTGTCCAGGGTCTTAAATGCCAGCAGGCGGCCATCTAAGATGCATCAATTGGTCTCAACCCACCTGGAGCAAAGGAGAATGAACACCAAAGACACAAGGAAAATATGAGCCCAAGAAACAGAAAGGGCCACATAAGCCAGAGACTCCATCAGCCAGAGACTGGAAGAACTAAATGCTGCCCAGCTACCACCAATGACCTCCCTGACAGAGAAAACAACAGAGAGTCCCTGATGGAGCAGGAGAAAAGTGGGATGCAGACCTCAAATTCTAGTAAAAAGACCAGTCTTAATGGTCTGTCTGAGACTGGAGGGACCCCAGAGGTCATGGCCCCCAGACTCGCTGTTAGCCTAGAACTAAAACCATTCCTGAAGCCAACTCTTCAGACGAAGATTAGGCCGGACTATAAGACATAAAATGATACTGGTGAGGAGTATGCTTCTCAGCTCAAATAGACACACGAGACTATGTGGGCAGCTTCTGGCTGGAGGCAAGATGAGAAGGCAGAGGGGGACGGGAGCTGGTTGAATGGACATGGGAAATATAGGATGGAGAGAGGAGTGTGCTGTCAAATTGTAGGGAGAGAAACTAGGGTCACATGACAATATGTGTTTAAGTTTTTGTGTGAGAAACTGACTTGAATTGTAAACTTTCACTTAAAGCACAATAAAAAGAAAAAAAAAAAGATGTGCATCTTTTCGTGTGTTTGTTGGCCATTTGAATATCTTCTTTGATGAAGCGTCTGTTCATGTCCTTAGGCCATTCTGTTGCTAAGCTACAGAAGTTTTATATATATTTTAGATAGTAGACCCTTATTGAATATATCATTCCTGAATGTTTTCACCAATTTGAAGGCCGCCTTTTCACTCTTTTGATAAAATCTTTTGATGAAGATAAGTATTTAATTTTTATGAGGTCTCAGCAATCAATTTTGTCTTCTGCTTCTTTTGCATTTTTTGTTCGGTTTGATAATCTATCTTTGAAAAAAATTAGGTCCCAGAGCTTTGCCCAAGAAATTTATGGTTTGAGCTTTAACATTTAGGTCCTCGATCCATTTTTAATTAGTTTTTGTGGTGGTGTGAGGTATGGATCTTGCTTCATTTTTCTGCTTATGGAACCTGATTTTGCAATCACCATTTGTTGAAGAAACTGTTTCTTCATCATTAAATGGACTTAGAAATTTTGTTGAAAATCAGTTGACCATAGATGTATGGATTTATTTCTGGGTTTGCAATTTTATTCCATTGGTCTATGTATCTATCTTTAAACTAGTAGCAGACTGTTTTGATTACTGTAGCTGTGTAATAAGTTTTAAAGTTGGAAGGTCTGAAGCTACCTACTTTGTTCTCCTTCAAGATTGCTTTGGCTATTTGGGGCCTCTTCCATTTCCACATAAAGCTAAGAATTAGTTTTTCCATTTCATAAAGAATGCTTATGGGATTTTGCTTAGAATTGTGTTGAATCTACAGATAGGTTTGGGGAGTATTGACATCTTGATTATATTAAGTCTTCCAATCTATGAAAATGGAACATTTTTCCCATCTATTTAGGTCTGAAATCTATCACACATGTAATCAAGATGCATTTATAATTACTGGCAATTGGACTGCAAAAGTTAGAAACAAAGAAGAAGAATTGGTAGTTGGAAAATATGGCCTTGGTGATAGAAGTGACACTGGAGATCGCACGGTAGAATTTTATGAGACCGACTTCTTCATTTCAAATACCTTTTTTCTTGCGGACCTCACCAGACAGAATACACAGGAATCAAATCGACTACATCTGTGGAAAAAGACGATGGGAAAGCTCAGTATCATCAGTCAGAATAAGGCCAGGGGCTGACTGTGGAACAGACCATCAATTGCTCATATGCAAGTTCGAGTTGAAGTTGAAGAAAATCAGAACAAGTGGACAGGAGCCAAAGTATGACCTTAAGTATATCCCATCTGAATTTAGAGTCCATCTCAAGAATAAATTTGACATATTGAACACTAATGACCGGAGACCAGATGAGTTGTGGAGTGACATCAAGGACGTTATACATGAAGAAAGCAAGAGATCATTAAAAAGGCAAGAAAGAAAGAAAGACCAAAATAAATATACGAAGAGACTTAAAAAGTTGTTCCTGAAGTTAGGGTAGCTAAAGTGAAAGGAAGAAATTAAATAAAAGAGCTGAACAAAGGATTACAAAGGGCAGCTCAAGAAGACAAAGTAAAGTATTATAATGAAATGTGCAAAGAGCTGGAGAGAGAAAACCAAAAGGGAAAAACAGCTCAACATTTCTCAGGCTGAAAGAACTGAAGAAAAAAGTCAAGCCTCTAGTTGCAATATTGAAGGATTCTATGACGAAAATATTAAGTGACGGGGGAAGCATCACAAGGAGATGGAAGGAATACACAGAGTCACTGAACCAAAAAGAATTGGTCAACATTCAACCATTTCAAAAGGTAGCATATGATCAAGAGCCATTGGTACTGAAGAAAGAAGTCCAAGCTGAATGGCAAAAAGCAAATCTCCAGGAACTGACGGAATACCCGTTGAGATGTTCCAACAAACAAATGCAGCACTGGAAGTGCTCACTCGTCTATGCCAAGAAATTTGGAAGACAGCTACCAGGCCAACTTACCTGAACAGATCCACGTTTTTACCCATTCCTAAGAAAAGTGATCCAATAAAATGTGGAAATTATCAAACAATATCACGCACAAATAAAATTTTGCTGAAGATCATTCAAAAGTGGTTGCAGCAGTGCATTGACAGGGAACTGCCAGAAATTCAGCCCAGATTCAGTAGAGAATGTGGAACCTGGGATATCATTGCTGATGTCAGTTGGATCCTTGCTGAAAGTACAGAATACCAGAAAGATGTTTACCTGTGTTTTATTGATTATGAAAAGGCATTTGACTGTGTGGATCACAAGTTACGAATAACATTGCAAAGAATGGGAATTCCAGAACACTTAATTATACTCATGAGGAACCTGTACTTACACCAAGAGGCAGTCGTTCAAACTGAACAAGGGGATACTGCATTGTTTAAAGTCAGGAAAAATGTGTGTCAGGATTGGGTCCTTTCACCATACTTACTTAGTCTATATGCTGAACAAATAATCCAAGAAGCTGGACTATATGAAGGAGAACAGAGCATCAGGACTGGAGGAGGACTATTCAACAACCTTTTTTTTTTTTTTAAATTAATTTTTATTAAGCTTCAAGTGAACATTTACCATTCCAATCAGTCTGTCACATGTAGGTTTACATACATCTTACTCCCTTCTCTCACTTGCTCTCCCCCTATTGTGTCAGCCCTTTCAGTCTCTCGTTTCGTGCCAATTTTGCCATCTTCCCTCTCTCTCTATCTTCCCATCCCCCCTCCAGTCAAGAGATGCCAACACACTCTCCAGTGTCCACCTGATTTAATTAGCTCACTCTTCATCAGCATCTCTCTCCCCCCCACTGTCCAGTCCTTTTCATGCCTGATGAGTTGTCTTTGGGGATGGTTCCTGTCCTGTGCCATCAGAAGTTCTGGAGAGCATTGTCTCTGGGATTCCTCTAGTCGCAGTCATACCATTAGGTATGGTCTTTTTATGAGAATTTGGGGTCTGTATCCCATTGGTCTCCTGCTCCCTCAGGAGTTGTCTGTTGTGCTCCCTAACAGGACAGACATTGATTGTGGCCGGGCACCAACTAGTTCTTCTGGTCTCAGGATAATGTAGGTCTCTGGTTCATGTGGCCCTTTCTGTCTCTTGGGTTCTTAGTTGTCGTGTAACCTTGGTGTTCTTCCTTTGCCTTTGCTCCAGGTGGGTTGAGACCAATTGATGTATCTTAGATGGCCGCTTGTTGGCATTTAGGACCCCAGGCACCACAATTCAAAGTGGGATGCAGAATGTTTTCATAATAGAATTATTTTGCCCATTGACTTAGAAGTCCCCTCAAACCAAGTTCCCCAGACCCCAGCCCCTGCTCTGCTGACCTTTGAAGCTTTCATTTTATCCCGGAAGCCTCTTTGCTTTTAGTCCAGTCCAATTAGGCTGACCTTCCTTGTATTGAGTGTTGTCTTTCCCTTGACCCAAAGCATTTCTTATCTACTGATTGATCAATAAAATGTCCTCTCTCTCCCTCCCTCCTTTGTAACCACAAAAGTATGTGTTCTTCTCTGTTTTTTCTATTTCTCAAGATCTTATAATAGTGGTCTTATACAATATTTGTCCTTTTGCCTCTGACTCATTTCGCTCAGCATAATGCCTTCCAGATTCCTCCATGTTATGAAATGTTTCACAGATTCGTCACTGTTCTTTATCGATGCGTAGTATTCCATTGTGTGAATATACCACAATTTATTTACCCATTCATCCGTTGACGGACATCTTGGTTGCTTCCAGCTTTTTGCTATTGTAAACAGAGCTGCAATAAACATGGGTGTGCATATATCTGTTTGTGTGAAGGCTCTTGTATCTTTAGGGTATATTCGGAGGAGTGGGATTTCTGGGTTGTATGGTAGTTCTATTTCTAACTGTTTAAGATAACGCCAGATGGATTCCCAAAGTGGTTGTACCATTTTACAATTCCACCAGCAGTGTATGAGAGTTCCAATCTCTCCGCAGCCTCTCCAACATTTATTATTTTGTGTTTTTTGGATTAATGCCAGTCTAGTTGGTGTGAGATGGAATCTCATCGTAGTTTTAATTTGCATTTCTCTAATGGCTAATGATCGGGAGCATTTTCTCATGTATCTGTTGGCTGCCTGAATATCTTCTTTAGTGAAATGTGTGTTCATATCCTTTGCCCACTTCTTGATTGGGTTGTTTGTCTTTCTGTGGTTCAGTTTTGACAGAATCATGTAGATTTTAGAGATCAGGAGCTGGTCTGAGATGTCATAGCTGAATATTCTTTCCCAGTCTGGAGGTGGTCTTTTTCCTCTTTTGGTGAAGTCTTTAGATGAGCATAGGTGTTTGATTTTTAGGAGCTCCCAGTTATCTGGTTTCTCTTCATCATTTTTGGTAATGTTTTGTATTCTGTTTATGCCCTGTATTAGGGCTCCTAGGGTTGTCCCTATTTTTTCTTCCATGATCTTTATCGTTTTAGTCTTTATGTTTAGGTCTTTGATCCACTTGGAGTTAGTTTTTGTGCATGGTGTGAGGTATGGGTCCTGTTTCATTCTTTTGCAAATGGATATCCAGTTATGCCAGCACCATTTGTTAAAAAGACTATCATTTCCCCAACTGACTGACACTGGTCCTTTGTCAAATATCAGCTGCTCATAAGTGGATGGATTTATATCTGGGTTCTCAATTCTGTTCCATTGGTCTATGTGCCTGTTGTTGTACCAGTACCAGGCTGTTTTGACTACTGTAGCTGTATAATAGGTTCTGAAATCAGGTAGAGTGAGGCCTCCCACTTTCTTCTTCTTTTTCAATAATGCTTTGCTTATCCGGGGGTTCTTTCCCTTCCATATGAAATTAGTGATTTGTTTCTCTATCCCCTTAAAATATGACATTGGAATTTGGATTGGAAGTGCGTTATATGTATAGATGGCTTTTGGTAGAATAGACATTTTTACTATGTTAAGTCTTCCTATCCATGAGCAGGGTATGTTTTTCCACTTAAGTATGTCCTTTTGAATTTCTTGTAGCAGAGTTTTATAGTTTTCTTTGTATAGGTCTTTTACATCCTTGGTAAGATTTATTCCTAAGTATTTTATCTTCTTGGGGGCTACTGTGAATGGTATTGATTTGGTTATTTCCTCTTCGGTGTTCTTTTTGTTGATGTAGAGGAATCCAAGTGATTTTTGTATGTTTATTTTATAACCTGAGACTCTTCCAAACTCTTCTATTAGTTTCAGTAGTTTTCTGCAGGATTCCTTAGGGTTTTCCGTGTATACGATCATGTCATCTGCAAATAGTGATAGCTTTACTTCCTCCTTGCCAATCTGGATACCCTTTATTTCTTTGTCTAGCCTAATTGCCCTGGCTAGGACTTCAAGTACGATGTTGAATAAGAGCGGTGATAAAGGGCATCCTTGTCTGGTTCCCGTTCTCAAGGGAAATGCTTTCAGGTTCTTTCCATTTAGAGTGATATTGGCCGTTGGCTTTGCATAGATGCCCTTTATTATGTTGAGGAATTTTCCTTCAATTCCTATTTTGGTAAGAGTTTTTATCATAAATGGGTGTTGAACTTTGTCAAATGCCTTTTCTGCATCTATTGGTAAGATCATGTGGTTTTTATCTTTTGTTTTATTTATGTGATGGATTACATTAATGGTTTTTCTGATATTAAACCAGCCTTGCATACCTGGTATAAATCCCACTTGATCAGGATGAATTATTTTTTTGATGTGTTGTTGGATTCTATTGGCTAGAATTTTGTTGAGGATTTTTGCATCTATGTTCATGAGGGATATAGGTCTAAAATTTTCTTTTTTTGTAATGTCTTTACCTGGTTTTGGTATCAGGGAGATGGTAGCTTCATAGAATGAGTTGGGTAGTATTCCGTCTTTTTCTATGCTTTGAAATACCTTCAGTAGTAATGGTGTTAAGTCTTCTCTGAAGGTTTGGTAGAACTCTGCAGTGAAGCCGTCTGGGCCAGGACATTTTTTGTTGGAAGTTTTTTGATTACCGTTTCAATCTCTTTTTTTGTTATGGGTCTATTTAGTAGTTCTACTTCTGAATGTGTTAGTTTAGGTAGGTAGTATTTTTCCAAGAATTTATCCATTTCTTCTAGGTTTTCAAATTTGTTAGAGTACAATTTTACGTAGTAATCTGAAATGATTCTTTTAATTTCATTTGGCTCTGTTGTGATGTGGTCCTTCTCGTTTCTTATTCGGGTTATTTGTTTCCTTTCCTGTATTTCTTTAGTCAGTCTAGCCAATGGTTTATCAATTTTGTTAATTTTTTCAAAGAACCAGCTTTTGGCTTTGTTAATTCTTTCAATTGTTTTTCTGTTCTCTAATTCATTTAGTTCAGCTCTAATTTTTATTATTTGTTTTCTTCTGGTGCCTGATGGGTTCTTTTATTGCTCACTTTCTATTTGTTCAAGTTGTCGGGACAGTTCTCTGATTTTGGCTCTTTCTTCTTTTTGTATGCGTGCATTTATCGATATAAATTGGCCTCTGAGCACTGCTTTTGCAGTGTCCCAGAGGTTTTGATAGGAAGTATTTTCATTCTCGTTGCTTTCTAAGAATTTCCTTATTCCCTCCTTGATGTCTTCTATAACCCAGTCTTTTTTCAGGAGGGTATTGTTCATTTTCCAAGTATTTGATTTCTTTTCCCTAGTTTTTCTGTTATTGATTTCTAGGTTCATTGCCTTGTGGTCTGAGAAGATGCTTTGTAATATTTCGATGTTTTGGATTCTGCAAAGATTTGTTTTATGACCTAATATGTGGTCTATTCTAGAGAATGTTCCATGTGCACTAGAAAAGAAAGTATATTTTGCAGCAGTTGGGTGGAGAGTTCTGTATAAGTCAATGAGGTCAAGTTGGTTGATTGTTGTAAGTAGGTCTCCCGTGTCTCTGTTGAGCTTCTTACTGGATGTCCTGTCCTTCTCCGAAAGTGGTGTGTTGAAGTCTCCTACTATAAATGTGGAGGTGTCTATCTCGCTTTTCAATTCTGTTAAAATTTGATTTATGTATCTTGCAGCCCTGTCATTGGATGCGTAAATATTTAATATGGTTATGTCTTCCTGATCAATTGTCCCTTTTATCATTATATAGTGTCCTTCTTTATCCTTTGTGGCGGATTTAAGTCTAAAGTCTATTTTGTCAGGAATTGATATTGCTACTCCTCTTCTTTTTTGCTTATTATTTGCTTGATATATTTTTTTCCATCCTTTGAGTTTTAGTTTGTTTGTGTCTCTAAGTCTAAGGTGTGTCTCTTGTAGGCAGCATATAGATGGCTCGTGTTTCTTTATCCAGTCCGTGACTCTCTGTCTCTTTATTGGTGCATTTGGTCCATTTACATTCAGCGTAATTATAGATAAATAAGTTTTTAGTGCTGTCATTTTGATGCCTTTTCATGTGTGTTGTTGGCCATTTCATTTTTCCACATGCTTTTTTGTGCTGAGACTTTTTTCTTAGCAGCTTGTGAGATCCTCATTTTCATAATGGTTAACTTTATGTTTGTTGAGTTGTTACGTTTTTCTTGGCTTTTTTCTTCAGTTATGGAATTGATATTCCTTTTTGTGGTTACCTTATCATTTACCGCTATTTTTCTAAGTAAAAACCTAACTTGTATCTTTCTATATCGCCTTGTATCACTCTCCATCTGGCAGTTCAATGCCTCCTATATTTAGTCCCTCTTTTTGATTATTGTGATATTTTATCTATTGATTTCCATGATTTCCTGTTATGTGTATTATTTTGTTTATTTATTTATTTTTTAGAATTAATCTTAATTTGTTTGTTTTTGTGCTTTCCCTGTTTGAGTTGCGTTGATATCAGGACGTTCTGTTTTGTGACCTTGTATTCTGCTGGTACCTGATATTATTGGTCATCAGGCCAAACAATCTCCTTTAGCATTTCTTGCAGTCTTGGTTTAGTTTTTGCGAATTCTCTAAACTTGTGTTTATCTGTAAATATCTTAATTTCTCCTTCATATTTCAGAGAGAGTTTTGCTGGGTATATGATCCTTGGTTGGCAGTTTTTCTCCTTCAGTGCTCTGTATACATCGTCCCATTCCCTTCTTGCCTGCATGGTTTCTGCTGAGTAGTCTGAACTTATTCTTATTGATTCTCCCTTGAAGGAAACCTTTCTTTTCTCCCTGGCTGCTTTTAAAATTTTCTGTTTGTCTTTGGTTTTGGTGAGTTTGATGATAATATGTCTTGGTGTTTTTCTTTTTGGATCAATCTTAAATGGGGTTCGATGAGCATCTTGGATAGATATCCTTTCGTCGTTCATGATGTCAGGGAAGTTTTGTGTCAGGATTTCTTCAACTATTTTCTCTGTGTTTTCTGTCCCCCCTCCCTGTTCTGGGACTCCAATCACTCGCAAGTTATCCTTCTTGATAGAGTCCCAGATGATTCTTAGGGTTTCTTCATTTTTTTTAATTCTTTTATCTGATTTTTTTTCAGCTATGTTGGTGTTGATTCCCTGGTTCTCCAGAAGTCCCAGTCTACATTCTAATTGCTCGAGTCTGCTCCCTTGACTTCCTATTGCGTTGTCTAATTCTGTAATTTTATTGTTGATCTTTTGGATTTCTACATGCTGTCTCTCTATGGATTCTTGCAACTTATTAATTTTTCCACTATGTTCTTGAATAATCTTTTTGAGTTCTTCAACAGTTTTATCAGTGTGTTCCTTGGCTTTTTCTGCAGTTATCCTAATTTCATTTGTGATATCTTTAAGCATTCTGTAAATTAGTTTTTTATATTCTGTACCTGATAATTCCAGGATTGTATCTTCATTTGGGAAAGATTTTGATTCTTTTGTTTGGGGGGTTGGAGAAGCTGTCATGGTCTGTTTCTTTACGTGGTTTGATATGGACTGCTGTCTCCGAGCCATCACTGGGAAACTAGATTTTCCAGGTAATCAGCTATAAAAAAATGCAGTCAGATCCCTATCTGAATACTCCCTCTGGCTCAGGTATTCGGATGTTAATGGAGCCACCTGGGGAGGGTGGGGGAGGGATCAGAGAGCTAGGAGTGTAGCACCACAGAATATAGAGCTGGTCCCCGCGTTCACGCTCCGCCCCCGTCCGCCAAAATCCCGGCGGGATGGCTCCCCGGCTGGGACGCTACTCTCCCTGCTCCAAGACCTGTCACTTCCTCCCGGGGACTTCTCCCTCCAGTGCGCCGCACCGCTTGCACGAACTGGGTGGGCGTCTCCCGCACGAACGGGTGGGCCCGTCCCGGGGTCTATTCAGGGGAATATAATTGGACCCTGCGGTCACGCCCCGCCCACGCGCACCCAAATCCCAGCGGGATGGCTCCCCGGCTGGGACGCTGCTTTCCCCGCTCCGAGACTGGTCACTTCGTTCCAGGGAGTTCTCCGTCCGGTGTGCCGCACCGCTCGCGTGAACTGGGTGGGCGTCCCCCGCACGAACGTGTGGGCCCCGCCCCGGGGTCGCTTTAGGGAAATATAACTGATCCCCCCCTTGCGCCACGCCCGCTTCCCGCCAAACTCCAGGCGGGACGGCTCCCCGGTTGGGACGCTGCTCTCCCCGTTCCAAGATCAGTCACTGCCTCCCGGGTGCTTCTCCCTCCGGCTGTGCCGCTACGCCGCCCGCACCAACCAGCTAGACTCCCTCCCGGGATGGGTTCGGGGGGGGTAGGGCTGGGCCCCTTGTCTGTGCCGTCTGCCCCCCTGGGCTCTGCCCCAGATTGGGCTCCGAAGGTCACCTGCCTGGTACGCTGGCTCCTAGTTCTGAAAACGGTCGCTGTCTGCCCGTATTTGTTCGTTTTTCATCTTTAAGTCTGTGTTTGTTGTTCAGAGTTCGTAGATTGTTATGTATGTGATCGATTCACTTGTTTTTCCGAGTCTTTGTTGCAAGAGGGATCTGCGGTAGCGTCCACCTAGTCCACCCTCTTGGTCCCGCCAGTCAACAACCTTTTTTATGTAGATGACACAACCTTGCTTGGTGAAGAGGAATTGAAGCACTTACTGATGAAGATCAAAGACCACAGCCTCCAGTGTGGATTACACCTCAACATAAAAGAAACAAAAATGCTCACAGGCGGACCAATAAACAACATCATGATAAACAAAGAAAAGATTGAAATTGTCAAGGGTTTCATTTTACTTGTATCCACAATCAACGCCCATGGAAGCAGCAGCCAAGGAATCAAAGGATAGTTTGCACTGGGCAAATCTGCTGCAAAATTTCTCTTTAAAGTGTTCAAAAGCAAAGACATCACTTTAAGGCTAAGGTGTGCCTGACCCAAGCCATGGTGTTTTCTCATAATCTTGTGAAATGTGGACAATGAACAAGGAAGATCGAAGAAGAATTGATGCCTTTGAATTAAGGTGTTGGCAAAGAATATTGAATATGCCATGGACTGCCAAAAGGACAAACAAAACTGTATTGGAAGAAGTACAGCCAGAATACTCCTTAGAAGCAAGGATGGAGAGACTAAGTCTCACATACTTTGGACATGTTTTCAGGAGGGACCTGTCCCTGGAGAAGGATATCATGCTTGGTAAAGTAGAAGCTCAGCAAAAAAAAAGGAAGACCCTCACTGAGATGGATTGACACAGTGGCTGCAACAAGTGGCTCAAGTATAGCAACAGTTGTGTGGTGCAGGACTGGGTGGTATTTCGTTCTGTTGTACATAGAGTAACTATGAGTTGGAACCTACCTAACCTGCCTAACATCAACATCACCACCACCAGCTACAACATTTAGGGCTTCTTTAAGCTCTTTCAGTAGTGTTCTATCATTTGTGTTGTGTAAGTCTTTTGCATACTTGGGCAAATTTATTCCTATACATTTTATTCTCTTAGATGCTATTATAAATGGGATTGTTTACTTAACCTCCTTTTCAGATTTTTCATTGCTGGTATATAGAAACCCAACTGATTTTGTGTTGACCTGTATCCTGAAACTTTTCTAAATCCATTTGTTGTCTCCAGAAGCTTTTTAGTGAATTATTTGGAGTTTTCTACATACAAGGTCGTGTCATCTATGAATGGAGATAGTTCTATGTATTTGTTTCTAATTTTGATACATTTTATTTCTTTTTCTTTATTATTGCTATGGCTAGGACTTCCAATACAATACTCAGTTGGAGTTGTGAGAGCAGGCATCCTTGTCTTGTTCTCGTTTTCAAGGGGAAAATTCTGAATCTTTCTCCTTTGAGGGTAATGTTGGCTCTTGGTTTTTCATAAATGCCCTTAGTCATGTTGAGGAACTTCCTTTTTATTCCTATCATGTTAAGAGTTGTTATCAAGAAAGTGTGCTGGAGTTCATCAAATATTTCTGCATTGATCAAGGTGATCATGTGGTTGTTTTCATTTGTTGTGTTAATGTGGTGTATTACATTTATTTTCTAATGTTGAACCATCCTCGCATTCCTACAATAAATATCACTTGATCATGGTGTATTATTCTTTTAATACGCTGTTGGATTCTGTTCACTAGAATTTTGTTGAGGATTTTTACTTCTATATTCATAAGAGATATCAGTCTGTAGTTTTCTTCTGCTTTTTTTTTTAGGTGAATATTTACAGTGCAAATTAGTTTCTCGAAAAAAAAACTTGTACACAGATTGTTTTGTGACATTGGTTGGAATCTGTGCAACGTGTCATCTGTTTCCCCCTTTCCACCTCAGAATCCCTGGGTCCATTTGCCCAGTTTTCTGGTTACTTTCTGCCTTCTAGTCTTTGCTTTTGGGCAGATGTGGCCCATTCGTTCTTACATACTTGATTGAACTAAGAAGCATGTTCCTCATGTGTGTTATTGTTTTTTTTGATAGGCCTGTATAATCTTTGGCTGAAAGGTAGACTTTGGGAGTGGCTTTGGTTCAGAGTTAGCAGAGTGTCTGGGGGCCATAGTCTCGGGTGTTCCTCCAGTTTCTGTCAGACAAGTAAGTCTGGTCTTTTTTTGTGAATTTGAATTTTGTTATACATTTTTCTCCTGCTCTGTCTGGGACCCTTTATAGGGATCTCTGTCATAGCGTTCAGTGGTGGTAGCCAGGCATCATCTAGTTCTTCTGGGCTCAGGCTGGTGGAGGCTGTGGTTCATTAGTCCTTTTGACTAATATTTTCCTTGTGTCATTGATTTTCTTCATTCCCCTTTGCTCCAGATGGGATGGGACCAATAAATATATTTTAGATGGCTACTTACAAACTTTTAAGACCCCAGAAGCTTAAAGCAGGATGTAGAACATTTTTTTTATGAACTATGAATTATGTTATGCCAGTTGACCCAGATGTTCTCCAAGACCGTGGTCCCCAGCCCTCAGCTGGTCCCTCAAGCTGAGTCCCTCAAGGTGTTTGGATGTGTCTAGGAAGCATCTATGTAGTTTTATTTTCTTGTAGTGTCTTTGTCTAGCTTTGTTATCAATGTGTTTCTCGCTGCATAGCAAGAGGGAACATTCCTTCCTCCTTCACTTTTTGGAAGAGTTTGATAAAGATTGGTATCAATTCTTCTCTAAATGATTGGTAGAATTCTCCAGTGAATCATCTGGAGCCAGCTTTCCTTTATTGGGAGTTTTTTAAACTACTGATTCAATCTCTTCACTTGTCATGGATCTGTTGAGATTTCCTATTTAATTTTGAGTCAGTTTAGGTAGGTTATATGTTTCTAGGAATTTATCCATTTCATCTATGTTTTTCAATTTTTTTTTTTTTGGAGTGCAATTGTTCATAATATTCTGGATTATCCCTTTTACTTTTATTGGGTCAGTTGTAATGTCTCCTCTTTCGTTTTTTATTTTGATTGTTTGTATCTTCTCTCTTTGTCAGTCTAGCTTTTCAAAGAACCCACTTCTGTTTTTTTAATTCATTCTATTGTTTTTCTATTCTCTATTTCATTTAATTTTTGTCTGACCTTTTCTTTTCTTCTAGTAGCTTTAGTTTTAGTTTGCCCTTCTTTTTCTAGTTCCTCAAGTTGTAAAGTTAGACTATTTATTTGGGATCCTTCTTCTTCTTCTTCTTTTTAATAATTCTTATTGTGCTTTAAGTGAAAGTTTACAAATCAAGCAAGTCTCCCACACAAAAACCTATCTACACCTTGCTACACACTCCCAGTTTCTCTCCCCCTAATGAGACAGCCCCCTCTCTCCCTCCAATCTCTCTTTTCATGTCCATTTCACCAGCTTCTAACCCCCTCCACCCTCTCATCTTCCCTCCAGGGAGGAGATGCCAACATAGTCTCAAGTGTCCACCTGACCCAAGAAGCTCACTCCTCACCAGCATCCCTCTCCAACCCATTGTCCAGTCCAATCCATGTCTGAAGAATTGGCTTCGGGAATGGTTCCTGTCCTGGGCCAACAGAAGGTCTGGGGGCCATGACCACTGGGGTCCTTCTAGTCTCAGTCAGACCATTAAGTCTGGTCTTGTGAGAATTTGGGGTGTGCATTTTTTTTTTTTTTTATCCCACTGCTCTTCTGCTCCCTCAGGGGTCCTCTGTTGTGTTCTCTGTCAGGGCAGTCATCGGTTGTAGCCGGACACAATCTAGTTCTTCTGGTCTCAGGATGATGTAGCCTCTGGTTCATATGGCCCTTTCTGTCTCTTGGGCTCGTAATCACCTTGTGTCCTTGGTGTTCTTCATTCTCCTTTGATCCAGGTGGGTTGAGACCAATTGATGCATCTTAGATGGCTAGTTGTTAGCATTTAGGACCCCAGACGCCACTCTTCAAAGTGGGATGCAGAATGTTTTCTTTCTTTTTTTTATTAACTTTTATTGAGCTTCAAGTGAACGTTTACAAATCAAGTCAAACTGTCACATATAAGTTTATATACACCTTACTCCGTACTCCCACTTGCTCTCCCCCTAATGAGTCGGCCCTTCCAGTCTCTCCTTTCGTGACATTTTTGCCAGCTTCCAACTCTCTCTACCCTCCCATCCCCCCTCCAGACAGGAGACCACTATTATAAGATCTTGAGAAATAGTATAAACTGAGAAGAACACATACTTTTGTGGTTACGAGGGAGGGAGGGTGGGAGAGGGTTTTTTACTGATTAGCTAGTAGATAAGAACTGCTTTAGGTGAAGGGAAGGACAATACTCAATACATGGAAGGCCAGCTCAACTGACCGGGATAAACTGAATGCTTCAAAGGTCAGCGGAGCAAGGGCGGGGGTTTGGGGACCAAGGTTTAAGGGGACTTCTAAGTCAATTGGCAAAATAATTCTATTATGAAAACATTCTGCATCCCACTTTGAAATCTGGTGTCTGGGGTCTTAAATGCTAACAAGCGGCCATTTAAATGCATCAATTGGTCTCAACCCACCTGGATCCTTCTTCTTTTTTAATGTAGTATTTTACTTCTGTAAACTTTCCTCTGAGTACTGCCTTCACTGCCTCCTGTAAGTTTTCATTTATCTCCAGGTTTTTTTTCTCTCTCAATTTCTTCCTTGACCCATTTGTTGTTTATTAGTGTGTTGTTTAATTTCCATGCATTTGTGTGCTTTCTAGTTTTCCTTCTGCTATTATTTTCTAATATTATTCCTTTGTGGACAGAGAAGATTGTATGTACCACATTTTATGAAAACATTTTTCTAACATTACCCTACTGAGAGATATACAGTAAATCCTGTGAAAGCCAGAACCTGTGTAAGACGGAAACCTATCAGAAAAGGAAAACTCAGATATTTTCCACTGATAGAGGGTAGTAGAAAAGTAATAAGACTGCACCCTTCCAAAGGATGAAAACTTTGAGACCTGGAAAAACTAGGCAGTCCCACTGAGTTCCAGCTCTCACAGTTGTCACTGTACATGTTTTCCCTAGAATTTCTTTCCTTCCTTTTCTCCTCCCATCTCTCCCTCCCTACTTTTCTTCTTTCTTTGATTTTTTTCCCCTAACACCTCCAATGCTCTCTAAATATCTTGATGCATTTTTTATTTCAGTAAGATAAATTCCCCAAAGTGGAGGTCTAGGATCAAAGCATATGTGTATTTTCAGTTTTAATAGGTATTGTCATAATACTTTTCAAATATGTCTGCAGCAATTTTCACTCCTGTGAGCAGTGAATGAGAATATCCATTTCTTCACATCCTTGCTGAAACTGAAGTTAGCATTCTTGGTGTTTGCCAATTTGATGAGTAAAAAATGGTGTTCTATTTAAATTTGCTGCATTTGAGTTTGAACATATTTTTTATTTGTTTATCAGTTGTTTCAGTTAGCTTTTAGCTGCATAACAAATGAACCCAAAACTTAGAGGCCTAAAACAACAACTAGTTATTTAGTTCACGATTCTGTGGGCCAGCAATTTGGGCTGGGCTAAACTGGGAAGTTCTGCTACTGGTGTTGGCTCAGCTCCCTCATAGGTCTGTGGTCAATTTCTGGTCAGTTAAGCAGCCCTGGTAGTTGGCTGGCTGTTGGCAAGGGTGAGGGAGGTGAAGGGGTCATGTGTCTCTCATCATTCAGTAGGCTAACCTGGGCTTTTCATAGGATAGCTGTGGCAGAGCTCCTAAGGGCAGTGAGAGTGGGCAAGCCAGTGCCAAGCGCTTTTCAGGTCTCTGCTTGCATAATACTTGTTAATTTTCCACTGGCCAAAGCAAGTCATGTGCACAGTCCAGATTATTAAGGGGTGGAGAAATAGACTCCAGCTCCTGATGAGTGGGGAAAATTGTGTGACCATTTTTTGCAGTCTACCACATTAACCTTTTCAGTTCTTCTCTGAGTTGGTTTTCCCATCCTTGTCTCCCATTTTTTTCTTATCAATTCTAAAGGACCTCTTTAGTGATACTAACCATTTGCTGTCATAAGCAATGCAAATGTTTACTCTTTCATTTACATTTTGACTTTGTTTGTTGTCTGTTTTACTGTGTTGAAAGCAATTTCCCTTAGAAAGTTCTTTATTCATTTTTGTATTTCAACCATTTTGTTATTTCCATTTAGAGCATTAATCTTTCAGGCATTTAGCTTTTTATATGGTGAATATCATATATATCTTTGGTTTATCCTACACTATTTATTAATGGGGCATTCTTTCTCCACAGAATTGAATTTTTTTGCTATATATGACTTTATCATATATATTTTGTTGTGTAGGGCTATTTGGCCATATCCTTTGACATAGCAATCCCACCTCTAGGAGTTTGTCCTCTAGAAATTGTCAAACAAATGGACAAGAAATATGCACAAGAATGTTCATTGATGCAATATAACAGGAAAAAATTGGAAACAACCCCTATTTTTTTCCAGTAGAGGATTAAATTATCAGATAGAATAATAGAACATTATTCAGGGATTACAGAGAATGCCTTATGCCAATAACTTCAAGACATATTGTTTAGTGAAAAAAAAAAAAAAGACTTCTGTAGAAAGTATGTATGGTATGGTGGCACTGTTCTGTTGTTATTAAACTATGTATCTATATATCACACACAGTAGGGCACGTAGTCAATTAATTAATATTTTAAAGCATTAATAGAAGTCTTTTTCTGTTCTTTCTATGCTAGCTGCCCCCTCTCCTGCTCGACTTCAGGCAACAATTAGATCATTTCTTCTCCTGCTGTGGGGATGATAGTGCTTATGCAAAACATGAGGCCAAAGGGCAAAGTTCATCTTCAGCTTTGAAATTTCCAAATGGGCTTTTATAATCTATGATAGAGACACTGGTTTGAGAGGAAGACTTGCCTCATCTCCAAGGCTGAGTCCCAGGGACTTCCAGCATTAAGTGTATGTGATAAAGCTCAGTCACAGAAGAAGGTGATGTCTGTCAGAACCCACACAGGGCAGATGAAGATTTCATGGCAGGGGGAAGAGAAGAATCCTAGAGGAGTGTCCTCACTAGAGGGCAGGGTGGGCATCTGAGAAGAGCTCAGAGTGGGGAAGGGGGTCTGAATCCTAGTCCCAGATGGTTGGAAGTGTGAAGGTCAGAGACACTACTTGAACTCTTTGGAGGTGGTGACCTTTACAGACATTCCTCTGAGCTGGGGTGTGGGGTGGGGAGGATATCATCAGAACAGTAGGAATTGGGGAGGGGCAGTGTCTGGGTAGAGAAAACCTGAAAAACCCTTCCCCGGGATATGGGGGAGAGCATCCCAAAGTTTCCCATGTGCCCTGTTGAGAGAGGCTTTGAGAAACAAAGGGCCTGAGGCTGTTAGTGCAGAGAGGCCTCACAGTTAAGAAAGGGGACCCCACAGTGGTCCACATGGGTTGATTCATAGATTTGGGAAAGTTGGTCATCTCTCAGGAAACTTTGGAAAACTTGGGATCCATCCTTCAGACCAATGGCAGGGGAAAAATACATCTTAGCTCACACTAGAATGGAGAGTTGGCAGTGAGGACCAGACACCCACCCCCACATACCCCACGCATGCATCTATACCTTGCAAACCCTTAGGATAAAGTTGCAACTAGGGAGAAGAAGAACAGGACAGAAATATAATTCCACTGAGGAAATTCTTATTTGACTGAGTTTACTCTCAATTGTTCAAAGTTATGTTTCTGCCTCTAGGTGGAACGGGGGCTCCAGATAGAAATAAAATCTAGAAAACTAAAGATGCCCTATTTTGCATGCCTGAATTTGTGACCTATGAAATTCATGCCCTTTATATATATATTTAGATATCCATAGAAAAACATCTGGAAGGACTCATAACAAGCTGTTTTCAGTGGCAACAGAGTTTAATTTTCTACACTGAACATGGATCACTTTTGCAATAAAAATGCAAATCGGGAAAAATATTTCAAAGCCTGTCATGTTCATTGTAGACAATTTAGAAAATAAGAAAGTACATTTAAAAATTAGATCATATGAATTCCTACCATATTTGTATGGGTATATATATGTATATATATAAATACAAATCAAATTATATGTATTCTTTATTACAAAATTGGAATTGTTTTTATTTGCCACCTACTTTTCCTCTGTATGCTATTATAAGCATTTCTCCATGCTATTAAATATTCTTTGAAAACACACTTTAAAAAGTGCATGCCCTGTGGGATATATACTGTAATTTACAATTACAGATCAGAAAATTGAGGGTCAGAAAGGTTAAGTAACTTACCCAAGGACACCCAGCTAGGATATGGTACAACTGGGACTTGAACCTATGTCTTTCTTGTTATTAAGACCCTTCCAAGGCTGGAGGAATAATTGTCATGCTGTTGCTGCCAGTTACTATCGAGTAGGCTGGGACTCATGGCAACCGTACATACCAAAAAAAAAAAAAAAAAAAAACCCAAACCCATTGCCGTTGAGTTGATTCCGACTCATAGCGACCCTAGAGGACAGAGTAGAGCTGCACCACAGAGTTTCCAAGGAGCACCTGGTGGATTCGAACTGCTGAGCTCTTGGTTAGCCACCATAGCACTTAACCACTATGCCACCAGGGTTTCCCAACCCCATGTACAACAGAACAAAATGTTAACAGGTCATGTGCTATCTTCATGATCATTGATGTGTTTGAATTTATTGTTGAAGTTATTGTGTCAGTTTATCTCATTGACGGTTTTCCTCATTTTCTTGGCCCTCTACTTTGCCAACCATGGTGCCCTTCTCTGATGAAATGTCACAGGTTGATGTAAGGTACCTGGCATGTGGCGGGCCCTCAGTAAACATAATTCCCCCTTCCGCTTTCCTCCCTGGTTTTGCCTTCCCTAGGCTGAGTGGTTCTTATGCCCTACCAGAGTTCCTGTCCTTGTCAGCCTTTGCTTATTATAAATTTGTTATAATTTCCTTCTGAGGAAGCTACTGTTGCTGAGCAGCTACCTCTGTAGCTCCTCCTGTTTGTACCCCAAGCTTCTGCCTTGGTCTTTTCTCTGTGCTTATGTTTGAACCCTTCTTAAGCCAGGTTCTGGTTCCATTGGCTCTGCATTTCCCATCCTCATCTGTACCCCGTTGCTACCATGGATCTGCAGTGCTTTGTGCCCAGGCCACCCAGAAGTGTAGCTGAACTCACTGCACAGGATGAGATTCAGACACTCAAGTGGCCAGAGTTCTCCCGGTGCCCCTTAAAATTTGAAGTGATCAGTCCAATGCGTTATTGCAGAAGCAGTAACTGGCTTCAGCTAGGAGAAGTCTAGGGTCTACAAAATCCAGAAAAATCATTCAGAGATATATATCTAGAGCTGTAAATCACCCAGGCATCAGTAGAAACAAATAATTACCCAATTTCATTTGGAAGCCACATCAGTGGATGTATCCCAGAATCTGAATTCATTATTCACCCAGTACCTTTGGAGAGGACTGCAGGTGGCATGGCACTAGGAGTCCCGGTGTCTGGTTACAAAGGTCACTCCTCTGGGCTTGGTTTCCAAAGAGTGGCTGTAGCTAAGCAAGACTAGCCTTCACTTGAAGATATACAAGACTTGGGCTGGCAAACTCAGATGCCTCATAGGCCAGGCATATAATGTAAATGAGGGAGGAGAGAGGTGGGGACTGGACACACTGGAGAGGGCATGACTCATCTGAAGGCAGTCAAATTCAATGAAGAAATTATGGTGGGGCCATCTCCTCTGCCAGCTTGCTACACTGCCCAAGAGGGTGGTGTGGTAGGCAGAATAATGACTGCCAAAGAGTCCATGTTCTAATTCCTGGAGTCTGTGAGTAGGGTTTTTTTTTGGGGGGGGGGTGGTGAGTAGGTTAGGTAGCATGGCAAAGTGGAAATAATGCTGCAGATGGAACTGAGGTTCCTAATAAACAGAACTTAAAATAGGAGATAATCCTGGAGTATCCTTGTGGGTTCAGCGTAACCACGGGGTCCTTAAAAGTGGAAGAGGGAGGCAGAAGAGAAGAGCCAGAGAGAGATGTGATGTGACTACTAAAGACAGGCACAGAGAGATGCAGTGTTGCTGCCTTTGAAGATAGAGGAAGGGCCAAGTCAAGCAATGTGGGCAGCTTCTAGAAGGTAGAAAGGGAGAGGGAATGGATTCTGTCCTGGAGCCTCTAGTACACAGGCCTGCTGACACCTTGATTTTAGCCCACTGAGACCTATGTGTGACTTCTAACCTACAGAACTGTAAGATAATACATTTTGTTGCTTAAGCAGCTAAGTTGTTGGTAATTTGTTACAGCAGCAGTACTAGTACAGGTGGTATCTTTTCCATGAATCAGTAATAAGAAGAAAATCTCAGTCTGCCTCATGGGATCTGAATTCATTCTCTAGGGCTGCTGTAACAAAATATCACAAATCGGGTGGCTTATGAGAACACAAGTTTATCCTTTCACACTTCTGGAGGCTAGAAATCTGAATTCAGGGTGTTAACAGGGCCATGCTCTTTTCAGAGGCTCTAGGGGGAAGATTCTTTCTTGACTCTCCCACCTTCTGCATCACTGTGTCACCACAAGGCCAGTCTCTGTCTCTGTGTCTCTTCTCCGCCTTTATAAGGACACCAGTCACATTGGATTAGGATCAACTCTACCCCAGTATGACCTCATGTTAACTGATTACACCTTCAAAGACCCTTTTTCCAAACAAGTTCATGTTTACAAGTACCAAGGGTTAAGACTTTGATGTATCTTTTTAGGGGACACTGTGGCACTGGGTTTTTTTTTTTTGTGGGTATTCAATCCATGGAGCCCTGGTTGCACAGTGGTTAAAAGCTCAGCTGCTAACCAAAAGGTTGGCAGTTCGAATCCACCAACTGCTCCTTGGAAACCCTATGGGGCAGTTCTACTCTATCCTATAGGGTCACGATGAGTCAGAATTGACTCGACGGCAACAAGTCTTCAATCCTTAACTATACCAAAAAAGACCTACTTTATCTGCATTTTGATATGGGGGTAGGAGGAGGTGAGCAGGAAGAAACTTGATCTAGTTTGTGAGTTGACTCAGAATAGAGGAATCATGGGTCACCCAAGGGAGTTCAGGTTGGGCTGGGAGAGAGTTGTTTGTACACACCAGGCAATGGGTGGAGCAGGGGCATAGAAGATGATCCATTGCAGAGATTGGTCTCAGGGGACAGCCATTGGGCAAGACCCAGTTTTCCAGAGGGTCACAACTGTTCATTCTTAAAATCACCAATCTTTGGCAGGTTTGAACAACTATAGTCACATTTATGTGATTATT
Organism: Elephas maximus indicus; assembly: GCF_024166365.1. Taxonomy (NCBI): domain Eukaryota; kingdom Metazoa; phylum Chordata; class Mammalia; order Proboscidea; family Elephantidae; genus Elephas; species Elephas maximus. Next base: position 123,558,340 of record NC_064826.1, read on the forward strand.
ATTTTTTCATTTTTGAGGAAATAAACTTTAAAAAAGAGATTTTGCTTAAATGCAATATTTTTGTTCCTGGCATTAGCAAATTTTAATTTTTTAAAGCTTTTCTAGTCCAGGGTTAAGTGACTTCCTGCAGTCATCCAGCTAGAGGCTGACAAAGCTGGCTCCTGGCTTGTTTCAGATGCGTTGCTCTATTGCTTTGGACAATATCCCTTAGACACCCCAAAGGGGACTGGGCTGTTATCAATTGTTTTTACCCCAGAATTTTGCTGGCTAGAACTGGAGAGTCTTTTTCACATTTTCAGTGTGTTTACTCATTCTTCCAGAGGTCAAATCCTGGCTGTGCTATGTCCCGGCACGTTATAATGTTTCTGAGCCTCATTATTCCCATCTGTATAATAGGCATAATACTAGAAACTACCTCCTAGAGTTGCTGTGAGAAGTAAAGTTGCTAAGTCATATAAAACTTCAAGCTATTGCCTGGTGTATTGCTCAAATTAAAATATTTATATCTCTCATGATTGTTACTCTAATGCAAAATTGAAGAACGATGTATTGAGGTCTGAGCAAGAGGAAAGGAAGGACTCTAACCCCATCTGAGTAGGTAGATAGATGGCTGGTGGTCTGATAGGGGCAATGGGTCCATTATCTCCTGACTGGACACCCTCAGCTGTGGCTGAGGCTCTCCCTCAATGCTGGGTGCTATTTGTGGATAAATGTGTCCAGATATTTTCCTTGCTAATTCAGTTGGCTCTTCCTGGAGAACTGACCGTTGGGAGCCTGTCTTCCCATCCAGATTCCCTATGGCCAGAGCTTTGGAGTTAGCACTGGGATAGAGGCATTCTGATCTCCTGAAGGAACTCTGTTGGCTGGTGGCTTTGTAAGATACATTAAGTTCAAAAACTTGTCAAACGGAGACCACATATGCGACAAGTCTGGCACTAAGAGTCTAGGTGTTGATAGATCACATTAGTCTTATCTGGATGATAAATAAGTATGGGAAGAAGAAATTTCTAGATATAAATAATCTTCTGATATTTAGTGTCCACTCTGTGTTGAACGTTAGGCTAAATTAGGATTTCCCAACCTCAGCACTACTGACATATTGGGCTGAATAATTCTTTGCTGTGGAATTGTAGGATAGTTAGCAGTATTCCTGGATTCTACCTACTAGATGCTAGGAACAGCCACTCCCCGATATCTCCAGACATTGCCAAATGTTCCCTGGGTGGACATACTGGGACACATCAAAACTGCCCCCAGTTGAGAACCACTGGACTAGGCAGTGGGCTTACAAAAATTAATAAGATTCAACCCTTTTAGTCAAAAAGCTCTCAGTTTAATAGGAGAAATCCCCATGGGAAACGGGCAGTGACTGTGCAGGCCCCAAAGCCATGTGGACAAGTAGAAAGACTGAGCTGACAGAGGGTAGGGGCAATACATCCACCCAGCTCTTTTGCTGTTGGAAAGATAAATGATCCTTTTCTTGGTGAATACAGGTCCACATTTTGAGTGTGGTTTGGTTTCTCGATGCTTCTAGGGGCCATTCCCAGGGCACTACTTTTTGCCCCTATGAAAAATGTTCTGTACTGCTCTGCACTTGGAGTTGTTGTGTTGGGCTCCCCCCCGCCCCCAAATACAGCATTTATACTTTTTCCTTCCTTGTTAGATTGGGCAGTTTTCACTTCTTGTTGCTCTGTGGCTGTCTCTATGTCTAGCGGCCTTGCTCTTCTCTAAAAACACAAATGCTTCCTCAAGTCTCACCTCAGACTCATCAAGTCCAAATTGCCGGTGCTGGGGCCTGGGCACAGGTTTTTAAAGTTTCCTAGATAAATCTTATGGGCAGGTTGAGGCTGCTGGTGCAAAGTAAGAAAGAACAGGCCGAGCGAGTGTTTGGGTGTTTCTTTGGCAACTGAAATGCACCAGAAGTGGGCTCAGGGCTTCTCTGGAAAGCTGCTCTCAGGTCTGAGCTGGGGATAACATCAATGAAGTTGGGAATGGATGCTGCTAGGAAATCAAAACAGTGTTTTAATTTATAAATTAAACTCCATTGATTGGAAAAATGAATGCGAACTAAATTATTAACTTATTAAGCCAATCTTTACACTTAGTACAAGAAGATCTTTGATTCATGTCATTTGAAACTCACCGTCTTTTAGCCAAATAATATTTTTAATTGAACACTTAAATAACTCAATAAAAATGTTGCATGCCAGCTTTGTTTTCTTTCAAGCTTGAGTCAAGTTCTTCTCTTGAGTAGCTTCTGTGAGCTAGTTTCAAGAGGTTCAGTTTTCTTTATGGTCCTTGACATACACTTAGAAATAGGAACTGATCCATATTCAGCTTAAATCATTTCAATTATAGTTGATTCAGCGAAGCTCAGTTCAGTTGAACAGAGCCTTTTGTGCCCAGTGCAACCCTAGATGTTGGGAGGCAGATGGGTAAAGAGAAGCCCTTTGAGGAATAGGTATAGAAGACACAGGAATACATGCTTATCATCTCTGTTCCAATCTATTTCTTTGGTCTGTCCATTTACCCACCCATTTGTCCAGTCCCAGGCCAGGAGTTGTGTGAAATAGGTAAGGATCTAAACATTTCCAAATGTTCCCTGGGGAAGGCAGAAGACAGCTGGTTTGGAGCCATTGTGGAGAAGGATAAAAATGTTCTTCCTACAGAGACAGTGGGGAGACTGCCCAGGCCATGGTCAAAGGGAGGATATGGAAGACATCCCTGACAGAAATTTGGGCATTGGCCTGTCACGAGAGCCAAGTAAGCCAGGCAGAACTTCTGGGCACTGGCCCAGTCAGAAAACCAACTGGCAACCCTGCCAATGAGACCAGTACATGTGGCTAAGGAGCAGACAGGATCAAAACAGCTGCATCAGAGGACAATGCTCAGCTTTGTGGCCCCTCCAAGCCACCATTAGATTATAAAATCCTCCCAGTCACTCAGACACCATTAGGAAAAGGAGCAGGGGGAAGGAGAGGTTATTTCGAAGATAGCTTTTACCAACAGGGACTGACTAAGCCTGAGGTGACTGAGACACACATATTGACAAGTTTGTTTTCTTGGTGCCTAAGGGTAGCTGAGGCTTGAGAAGAAAGTTTTGGAAAAAAAGTGGCTATACTATCTTTAAGGAGCCCAGATGACACAGTTGTTGAAACGCTTGGCTGCTAACCGAAAGGTCTGTGGTTAGAACTCACCAGCTGCTCTGCAGGAAAAAAAAAAACATGGCAGTATGAGTCTGTAAAGATTTACAGCCTTGAAAACCCTATGGGGCAGTTCTACTCTGTTCTATAAGGTTCATTATGAGTCAGAATCGACTCGATGGCAGTAGGTTTGGTTTTTGTGGTTTTTATGCTATGTTTGCACATCTGAGTAGAAAACAAACAAACAAACAAAAACCCAAATCCGTTGCCATCCAGTTGATTCCAACTCATAATGACCCTATAGGACAGAGTAGAACTGCCCTATAGAGTTTCCAAGGAGTGCCTGGTGGATTTGAGCTGCCAACCTTTTGGTTAGCAGCCATAGCTCTTAACCACTATGCCACCAGGGCTTCCAAGGATGTGTTGTTGTTGTTAGGTGCCATCAAGTTGGTTCCTACTCATTAGCGACCCTATAGGACAGAGTAGAACTGCCCTCTAGGGTTTCCAAGGAAGAGCTGGTGGATTTGAACTGCTGACATTTTGGTTAACAGCCAAGCTCTTCAGTAAATTCAAAACTCAGCTGTATAATCTATTTAGAACTGTTGGTTGTTTTAATTGATTTGTTCATGTAATATTTCCTGAGTGGATGTTGTGTTCCAAGCAATATCTGCTGAGTGCCTCCCAGGGGCCAGGGTTTGCATTAGACACTGATGATTAGAACAATGGGTAAGACAGACATAGTTCTTGCCTTCATAGAGGTTGCAGTCTAACATGTAAAGAGCAAATGAGCTTGCGAGTGTCCGCTGAAGATACAACTATTAGTCTTTTCCCATCCGGAGTGAGGGAGAGTGAAGGAGACCAAAGACTCAAGAAAGCAATTAATCCAAAGGACTAATGAACCATATGAGCCACAGCCTATATGACCCTGAGACCAGAAGAACTGGAAGGTGCCTGGCTACTACTGCCAACTGCACTGACTAGGATCACAACAGAGGTTCCCAGGAGAAAATTGTAGAACAAAAAAGTCAAATTCACAAGAAAGACCAGGCTTTTTGGTCTGACAGAGACTGGAGGAACCCTCAACACTATGGCCCTAAGACATCCTTCTGATCTGGAAAGGAAGCCATTCCTGGAGACCGCCTCCCAGCCAAATAATATACAAGCACATAATATAAACAATAACACCTGAAGGGAATGTACACCTTAGAATAATCAATTATATGAGATCAAAAGGGCATTATCTGCCCAAAAAACCAAGAAGAGAAGGCAGGAAGGGGTAGAAAATTAGGATGAAAGAAAATGAGGGAAACTAGGGCAGAAATGGGGAGAGTGTTGACAGATTTTAGGGAATGACACAAAGGTCATGAAACACTTTTTGTACACACTGTAGAGTGGGAAACTAATTAGCTCTGTAAAGTTTCACCTAAAGTGCGCACACACAGACACACACACACACACAAAGAGCAAATAAGGACCTTTATGAAGTGCCTGCTGTATACCAGGTGCTTCATGTGTGTTACCTTTATAACTCCACCACAGTCTCATTTTGTGGATGAGGATAAAGGAGCATTGGTCATGCTGAGATGGAGCATCAGAGTTAGGGAGGACCTGGAGACATGCACACACACACACATCCGTGTACATATAGGCACACACAGACACAGGCATGCACTCACACACATGAACACAGGGTACACATACACACATATACATGTGCACACACTACACAAACACATGTGCTCACACATACAGACACACACTGCACAAATACATGCATGCACAGACATGCACACACATACACACACATGCTGAAGGGTGACAGGCACCCTCCCTTCAGTGGAGTTAGATGCCTCTCGGTCGATGTTTGGAGTTCCTGAGGACCATGTCTTCAGAGCTGTCCTGAGGTCCTGGAGAGAGCAGGATTACCCCTGAAGAGGTGGGAGAGACAGTCCTTTCCTCTATTCCAGAGGAGACATCATGGCATAGATCCCGTAGGTGGTAAATGAGGGCAGTTTTGGCCTATAGACCTTTCATATTTGCCTGCAGATTTTGATTTATCCCTGATGGGCATAAGGGGATCTCAGAATTTGAAAACACAAACTAATGAGTAAATGACGGGAAGTTGTTGGTGTAAACGAGCCAGGGGATCAACAAACCTGCTCAGTGTTTGCCATGTGCTGCACTGTCAGTGGGACAGATAACGAGAAGTCTAGTAACAAAAAGTGAGAAAATAATAAATCCAGTAAAAGAAGGTTAAAACGGTAAGAACCAAATAACCAAGGGCAACAGGATCTTTATTCCAGAAAACATAGGCTAAGGGAAGCCATTAACATTGACCTTAGCTCTGAGCTTCCTGGTAGGCAAAACAACAAGCAGAACCCAACAAAATGCATAGCTATGGATGCTTAGTGCACAGAATACTGTTCCACTGGGAGAGTCTTTGAGTTTTTTGGTTTTGTGCTTTGAGAGGAATTTATCACATGAGTCCCTAGATAAGGAACATAGAACAGCATAATGGATAGTGTCTTTGCTAGCAGTTCTACAAACAATGCAATGTGATTCATACGGCTGCTGCTTATATCAGCCCTGGATGAAAGCCAAGGGGATAAACAATGTGATATTCTAGATCAGTGCAAGTTTTTCTGAAGAATACCAAATGATATCATCCAAACTTGGAGCTTCCTGGGGATTTAATTTGGCACGAGGTAGAGCTTAAAAGCTTTACAAGAATTAAAACTTGGTGTTTTTTAGGCTGTCTTGTGACCAGCTTTGATTTAATTTTTAAGATGTGGCTTAGGCATTGTCTGTTCCAAGACAGTTACCCTGAGGTGGAACTAGGTGTTCCTATAGGTGCCTCCACTGTATACCCCTGTAATGTCCAGTGCACCTTCTCCACCACAGGACCCTCACTGTGTTATCTGTTTATGGATCTCCATAGAAGACTGAGGTCCTGAAATGTAGGCAAGAGCTCATTTATGTTTGCATCCCCAGCTCACACAATAGTCTGCAGCACATACTAGACCTTTTTGGGTATTTATTAGGAATGGCAAAACTCAAGAGTCCTAGTAAACCGGCTGGCACTGAATCAACTCTAATTCATGGTGACCCCATGTGTGCCAGAGTAGACTGTGCTCCGTAGGGCTTTCAATTGGCTGATTTCTCAGAAATAGTTCACCAGACCTTTCTTCCAAGTACTTCTGGGTGGACCTGAGGCACCAACTTTTTGTTTAGCAGCTGAGGACATTTACTGCTTGTACCACCCAAAGACTCCAAAACCCAGAGTAGTTCTTGGTGTAAGGAGAGGTAATTCTGAGAGGTGTTGGTCAGAGCCTGGGCTTTGGGACCAGAGTGTTGTTAGGTGCTGCCGAGCTGACTCCAACTCATAGCAACCCTGTGTACACCAGAATGAAACGTTGCCTTGTCCTGCGCCACCGTAACAACCATCGCTATGTTTGAGCCCATTGTTTCAGCCACTGTGTCATCTATCTCAGTGAAGATCTTCCGTTTTTTCCCTGACCCTCTACCAGATTGCTGGCTTAAAATTTGGGGCTCTACCACGCTCTGGCTGTGCTACATTGGTAAAGTTAAAACAAAAACAAACAAACAAACAAAATGCTCTCTGCCTCAGTTTTCTCATCTGTAGTGTGGAGTTAATAATAGTACCTACCTCATAGGATTGCCGAGGGGATTAAGGGGAGTGACAGGTGCAAAGTATTTAGTACAATGTCTGCACACAGAAATGGTGATCTAAGTGGCTATTGTCATTGGTATCTTCAATGTCCCTGCAGCTCTTTCACAGGATTAGTGGGCAGATGATCTGGGCTGTGGTCCACGCTGTACCTGGTGCAGAGCCACTTATTAGTCACTCACAAGCAGCCCCTGTGCCCAGCTCTTGGGGGTGGGGTGACTGCTGACCTCGTGCATACTGGCTCTCTAGGCCACCTCTAAGGTCAGGTCCCCCTCGGCGTTCTTCTCGCTCCCTGACCAGCCACACGGAGGTAGGTTTGTGGAGGGCTATTTGTGATCCCCAGGAAGGAGCTTCATCTCTGGGACTTTCTAGGGTTCTTCAGCTGACGTCTTACCCTGCCTCAGTTTCCTTCGGGAGACAGATGAAGGATCTTTTCAGCGCACAGGTTTAGCTGCCAACAGGTGTGGGGCCCTCTCTGGTCTTACCCTCTTATTTCCTGTGGGAACATGGCTGAGTAATTGTCTCACCATTAGTGGTAGAAGTGGTGGTACCTCCTGACAGAGGAGGCTGTGAGAGGATTCAGTGAGGAAATCCATGCCAAGAGCTTGGCTGGTATCTGACACCCAGCCACCACCCTTAACGTTCCATGCTGCTGCTCTTGATTTGTGAAACTTGCTTCTCTGAAGTCTATACCCACCTTTCTTCTCCATGACACAGACTCACTTTGTGAAAATAGTCAGGAAAATAGGTCTTGGTGCCTTGGAGTTCCAAGGTAGCTTTGCCCCAAGGTTCCCACACAGGGATGGGGCCCACTGACCTGCTTCGGAACCTGCAGGAACTCCCGAACTACCCCCTCTGCCTGGTGTTCAGGGCCTCCAGCCTGGTCAGCTGCTCTGCCCGCCTCACTGGCCTCCAACATACCTGTGGCCCTCCAGCCACGGTAGGCTTCTCATGGCCTTTTTTAAATGGACTACATTTTCTACTCTAAAAGACATATAGACATTTTACAAGAAAGGGATTAGGAAAAATATTTGATACTTTTCATCATACTTGTGCTGAAAGTGACGTGTAAAGTGGCTTTGTTGAGAAGAACATACGCTTTTGTGAATGTAAATATTCTGTACTATGTGCTGTAGTCAAAGAGGAAACCATAAGCTTAGGATATAGAGAAATCTTAATGCTGGAGGGGAACACGTGTGGACACACACACACCCCCCTAAATATCTACGGTGCTTGAACGATGGATGAAAATCTAGGCTCTTTGAGGGCTGGGGGAGTGCTCCCTGGCACAAGCTGCACACACTGTGTTCCTTCTACCTCCCCCAGAAGACCCTGATCTGATGGAGGAAGGGGACATCACCAATGGCTTCTCCTCCTAACCTGAGCTTGTGCTCACAGAGGACAGGATGCCTGGGCAATGCCCAGCCCAGGGTAGTTATATTGAAGAAGCCCAGATCCCCGTGTTCTGTAGTTTGTTAAATCATTCATCTTCCTAGAGGGATGTAGTGATCAAAGTGACCCCATGTGTTTGAACTATTGCCTTGAACAGGCTATCATGAACCCCCAAAGCTTATCACATCTGGCTGATATAATGTCAGTCCTCAGGTTACTCATGGACCCTTCTCATTCCTTATCTTGGGCTCTCTGAAGTGTGTTCACCTTAAATGGGCTATGGGGTGAAGACTTTGTAGGATAAGAATCTGCCATCCTTCCCCTCTAGGAGTGATAAACAGAGCCTGAGCCCAAAATGGCCTTGTGGGCTTGATGAAAAACTTTCTGAGAAATCATACCTGCTCAACTGCTTGATCTCCCAGAGAACACACAGCCCCTAACAGCCCCAGGGGCTGCAGATAGGAGTGGAGAAGAGAGATGCCCCTTTCTCAGCCCACAGTCTAGCTCAGCAGTCTCACCTCCCCAAAGCTATGGAAACAAGTTTTGTATAAGAAGTCTTAGAGTTTGAAATCTCAGTCAGTTTTCTAAGCCTGTACAGAAAAAACAGCATTCCTCTATATTTCTAGTTTTTCCTCCACCCTGTCCTTTTCATCCCCTTCTGCCCAGGTGTCAGCCATGCCTCCTGCCTTACAGAGGTCTGCGGTGTCTGCTGCTGCTCTTCTTCCTCCAGCCTCTGGTATCAGTCAGCATGATTAGTTGCCAACAACAGAAACCTACTCCGATTCCCTTGAGCAAAAGGGAGTTTTTGGCTTCTGATTGATTAGAGCTGATTGGTTGCCTATGCTTATTTCCTCTTTCCCCCAAACTCTACTAAAATGTCAGTAAAGCCAGCCATTGTCTGTTCTCACCCTGGAGAATGGCGGAATCTCTTTAGGATTGCTTGCTGTTGATTAACCTATCCTGTCCTTGTAGAATTTTACCTTGCCTGAGTTTAAGTCCTTGTCCCGTTCTCATTCACCTCTGAGCTTAGTCACTTCTCCCCAAACTGTTAAGATTTGTCTCTCCAACTTCCTGCTGCCCCAGGTAATTACACCTGAATTCACCATCTTCTTCATTTAACCTGACCCATCTTCTGTCCTCCTGTAATTGAATCTAGTAGTCATATTTAGATTCCTTTGTCTGCTTCATGTTCCTTCCCTTCCCAACTAATTCAATTTCCAACTGAACTGAATCTTTCAATGTTTTCTTTGTAAACATTTCTTGTTCCATTCCCTCCTTTCAACCCAGTGACTGCTGCCCTTGCTAATACTTGTCTGGACCACTGCAACTCCTTCTACCTGATTTCCTAAGCTTCCCTCTCATGTCATCAAATCCATCTCTACATGCCAGCCTGACCTCTCTGAAATTCCCCTAGTGAGGCCTAAGACCTGGAGCACTGCTTCCCAAACTGTGCCTGTTGTAACCTTAGGGTCCTGTACAATACTCATGTGTTCCTGGACAAAAGAAACTTAATATTCTCGTGAGAGAAGTTTGATAAATGCTGGTTTCCGCTGAGTTTGACAATTTTCTGTTATGTGAGGATTTTCTGTTTGTGTGCTTTGTGATTCTCCAAGGTGAGGCTGTAAATTCAATATCTACCAAATTTTCTGGCCACATATTTTTTTAATAGGAGACTTTTTAGCATCCCCTAAGTCTCTTGGAAACCCTGGTGGCATAGTGGTTAAGGGCTATGGCTGCTAACGAAAGGTCGGGAGGCACTCCTTGGAAACCCTGTAGGGCAGTTCTACTCTGTCCCATAGGGTTGCTATGAGTTGGAATCGACTTGACAGCAATGAGTCTGATTTGATTTGGTAAGATTCTTGCATCCCATGGAACACAATTTGGGAACTCCTGATCTACAGGGTAAAAGCCAGACTCCCCTGCATGGCATAAAGGCCCTGACTAATGGGGAACATGGCTAAGTCTCAGGTGACAACTTATGCTGCTTGTTGTCCCATCCCCCAGCTGAGACTCCCAGCTGGTCAGTCTACAGGCTCAGCAATGCCAAGTCTCCTTCATCATCAGGTGCCCTGAAGCCTAACAGTGAACAGAACCCCCTGGAAGAAATGTGTGCATAGCTTTAAAGACTTCTTCACGTACTGATCAGACCTCTCTGAGGTGCAGATCTGGCCGTGAACTTCTCACCTCAACTTGCGAGGCAGGAAGATCAGTTTGGAAGGAAGCCCCATTCAAGTGTGAGGCCAGTGGATGACAGTTTAGTCAATGCACTCAAGGAAGAAAGCAAAGCTCTAACTGAGGACCATAGAGAAGCACTGAATAATGAAGGTTAAAGGCATGGATATAGGGTTCTGTACACATTATATTTTCTGTGCTATACTTTATCCATGAGTTCAGAAATCTTCATGTATAATTTTGATTATAACTGATTTTGACTTACCTAATTTTTTTTAGTAACTTTAGAACTGACTCCTTATTCATAAAATGTGACTCAACCACCCTTCCCTACAAACCCAATACCCTTTCTCACCTCCAGGTTTGCTCACGCTGTCTCCTTAGACTACAGTGCCCCACTTTCTGCACCACCCACTACCACAAGGAACGCCTGCCCTCCAGGAAGGGTTCATTGCCTTCCCTGGTCCCTGATTCACTTAATGCATCCCCGTCCTGCACTTCCTCACTTTGTCTAGTAGAGTGCTCTCTCTGTGTGGGTATATCTCTCTCATTTGCCTGGGTTTATTCAAGGATAAGACTCAAGACATCCTCATCTCTATATCCAGCATTTCTCAGAACACCTGGTACCTACTCAGAGCCCAGGACAAGGTTGTTAAAGGGGTAAGTGGGGGCCCTTCTACCTGCTCATGGATTTTGTCTCCCTTCTACCTGATTATGGATTTTTCTGAGGCTTGACACTTACTTCCTTGTTTTATTAATCCCATTAATCCCCAAGGTGAATAAGTTAGAGAAGCCCCTTATTTTCCATGGACCACCCTCATGCCTTGGTTTTTCTTTAGGTGTGAACCCTCATGATGCCCATGGGACTATGTACCTTTCTATCTCAAGCCTCTTGCCTTGTGCCCATGGCTCATCTTATTCAACTTCCTGGCCTTTTCCCATGCCCTGTACTGCCAGGGCTCAGTGGGCTGTAGCTGGCTTAACATGAGGGAGGATAGAGTCCAGGAACATCAAGGTCACACTGAAGGACCACCAAGGGAGGGCTGGGCTTCATGGAGGGGGTGACCCTCATGGGCCTCCCAGTTCTTGAGCTCTCGTGGAACTCACAGCTAGTCCAGATGTGTTGACGGGCTGTCTTGTGCTATACATTCATTATTTTGGGCTGTAATTCTGGCCTCTCCAACCTGGGAAGAGGTGATGCTATTCCTGTTTGTGTCCCCACAGAGTCCAGACCAGGACTGGCCATTGATTTAGTCATTTACCAGCCATTAACAAGGGTTTTATTTCCTTCATCTACTAAATGGGCATCATACATGGCCATATTGCAGGCCTGGTACAAGAATTAGTAAGAATATTGGTTGATTGACATTTTAGAATCAGCTTCTTGGAGACCATGTGGAAAATCTGATATGGCAGCAAGAAAGGCCAGTGAGGAGGCCAAGGCAGTGACCTGCGAGAGCTTCAATGAAACCTATCCTGGACACTTTGTGTTTGCTGATTCATTGATACTAATTTCCTTTTTATTTGTGCCCTTCTTCTCTGCATAAACAATGAAGTAGAATTGTGTGTGTGTGTTGCCCTAGGGGTGAGGGAAGCCCTGATCTCTGTATGCCCCACGCCAGTCGCCCTGATCATTAGATTCTGGCAGTGGGTACCTGAGACTCACAGCTCCACAGCAGGCTGTAGGGTGTGGCTGCTGGCAGGTGCTCTCCCAATGCTTTTCCCACTCCAGGTACTGAGCCCAGAAGCCCTGCCTTCAGAGAGAGCCTTCTCTCCAAGGAATGTTATGAGTAGGGCCTCTCCAAGTGCTTTGTGCTGGTGATAAGGCAGAAAGGGGCAGGGGGCCACACTCCTGGGGACCAAGCATATCCTTATTTTGCTTCTGCTTCTATCCCATCTAGGGGCTAATTGCTTTACTGTCAGGCTCAGAGGGCTTTGGGCAAAGACTAAGCCTGGGTGGTATAAACGGTTAGCATACTTGGCTGCTAAGGAAAAGTTGGAGGTTCGAGTCTACCCAGAAGTTCAAGTTCACTTCCGAAGGAAAGCCTGGTGAGCCACTTCTAAGAAACCAGCCATTGAAAACCTGTAGAGCACAGCTCTACTCTGGCATAGGTGGGGTCGCCATGAGTTGGAGTCAACTCTATAGTAGCTGGGTTGGGCTATGGCCAGATCTTCGACCGAACCACACAAAGCCTTTGTACTTAGGGAGAAGCTGTCTCAGGTTGCAAAGCAGCTCATGTGGTGGTCTCTACATTAAACAGATTCCTCCCCCTTCCCTCTACTTTCCGTTGAGTTTGCAATATCTCTCCTCCCTGGTCCCCAAGACCTCAGAGCCCCACAGCCTCTCTGAGTCACCACCTATGTGGCCAGAATCTTAAGCTGAATGTGGAATGTGGCAGCTGTCTTTCCTCTGCACAGGACACCTCCTCTCTGACTGTCCTGTGTCACAAATCAGTGACTCGTTTCCTGACAGTTCCTGCTCCGAGGAACCCATCCCCAGCACCCTGAGGAAGAAGAATCTCTTGTCTCCAGAATGGAAAAGAAGATCGTTTTCTCTCTATTCTATTCTCCAAAAAATCAGCCTCAAAAAAGAATACAAATTACACCCAGCAGCTCTTATCAGCTTGGTAAAAAATTGCTACTTTCAATTTTATTGCCTTAAAAAGAATTCAAATACTTCCATCTTTTAAAAACAATTTAGGCTGAGGAGAAGAATTAGATCCGTGCAGAGAAGTGACTTGCTTGAGCAGGATTTAAAGGGGTCATGATATTAACCTTGAACTCTGATGCTTTCATTTGAGCAGCGGAGGCAGGGTGGTTCTTGCACTGGGAGTCCCGCTGTGGGTCTGGTCTCGGGCTGACAGCCAGGCACAGGGGCAGTCCTCTGGGGCTGGATGTGACTTTTGTGCCCCAAACTGTCCCTATGCCTCCCTCCAGCAGCGTGGATGCTGTTGTTTCTGGAGTCAATCTTTGAATGCAGACAGAACATTTCCAGGCTCTAATATCGAAGTGGAGATGCCCATGGGATGGATAAAAAAACATTTCTAATCAGTTTTGGACATTGCTTTGCTTGTATCTGGGAAGCACTTGAAACTGGAGCTGAACAGTGATGAGTGTGAGAAATAACTAGGTGCAGACGCCTGCCATCCTGGGTCCCATGCCTCTGCTCCTTGGGGAACGCTGTCGTCAGGGTGTCCACAGCTCACTGCAGAGGGGACAGCTTCCCATGCCCTGTCAGAGCAGGGTACAAATACGTTTAGGAGGTCTTTGCTCCGTTGTGTATCTTGGTCCTCCATAGGGACTGTGTGATGGTGTCCAGCATGGCCAAGTGCTGGGAGCACCATTTTTTGTGAGACAAAATCAGATCAAAAGGCAGAGCTCCTGCTACCTCCATGAGGACTCCAGCCTGGGTATGTGTGAGAGTGATAACATGAAGGACCATATTTGGCTTTTGTGCCCAATAGGCGGCAGGGAAATTATGGACCACTGATTAAAATCCAAATATCCATCAGCCGATACTCATCACCCCAGCCTGGCTTCCCTCCTTGAGTTGATCTTATTAAACAGATCGTGCTTGCTAGCAGACTCCATTTCATTTTTCTGCTGATATTAACATTTCCTCATAAATTGTCCACATGTAGCATCTTTTCACTTTTTATTAGGGTAAATTGCACTTCCTGCAAGCCCAGGAACCTGTCTCTATTTCATCTCAAGGATCCACAAATGGTCAGTAATGAATCTCTGTGCCCAGACGCTGTGGGCTGGTGTGCCTGCCCCCCGCCCAAACAGGACAAGCAGTTTGAAGGGCTGTTTTTCTCCAATGAGGCAAACAGTGAGGATGGAGGCCAGGTAGTTCTAATGATTGACTAGAAATTGTTCCGATCTATTGCATTTTTAAATGTATTTGGTCAATATATTTATTTTTTTTCCAATAGCAACATCATGTTACTCTCAGATCAAAGCTGATGGCAAAAAGACCTAATGATGAAAACTCTCCAGTGTTGCAATAGTATCATTTTAAATACCATTGATTGGCCAAACTGGCCCAGATTTACTGAGCTTTAAGCACGGTCTATGGGATGTACGTCGGGAAGGTCAGCGCTCAGCACAAAGAAGAAACAGTTGCGTTCTATAGGAAAGCTCTAGACTTAGGCCATGTTCCCCTGCTCCCCGAGGTCACAGCACCTTGCACGTGCCCACTTTTCCAGTTCATTCTCATGGCGATCCCCTGTGTGTCAGAGCTGAACTGTGCACCATACAGTTTTAATGGCTGATTTTTTGGAAGTAGATCTCCAGGCCTTTCTTCTGAGGCACCTCTGCTGAACCCAAACCTCCACATTTTGGTTGGCAGTGGAGTGCTTAAGAGTTTGCACCACCCAGGGACTTTACACATGGGGTCGCCATGAGTCAGAATCAACTCAATGGCAACTGATTTACTGGTTTTTCTTTCAACCTCTGGTTCTCTCGGACGTGTAGAAGGGTTCTATTTTCAAATACAAACAGAAGCTGTCCTCACTTAGTGCAGCAGGGTGTTAACCAAATTGAGTACATATCGAAACCATGCAAAGCATGGATTCAGCCATGCGTCCATTCATTCTACAAACCTCCTGCATTGTTCATTGTGCTGGAATCTCTGTCAACAAGAGATTGCGATAACCCAGCCAGGCCTTGGCCCTTGAGTAGCTCACCTGGAGGGACTGGAGGCTGCTCCCATACTCAGAAATCCTTTGACAACCGAGGAGTTCTGGAGGGGGGGGCAAGAACTCAGGAAGGCAGGATTATGACTTAGCGGAGGCACTGTGGCTCCCCCGGCCTCTGCCACCCAGGCATCACCACCATCTGTACTGCCTCCTGGCATGTGCTCGAGGTGGCATCAAACCTCTGTGAGGAATGCTGAGAACGCACTTTGATCCCTCTGTCCTGCATTGGCAGGGCGTGTTGACCAGTGCGTGGGCTTTGGCATCTGAAAGGCTGGGTTGTACTGCCTTGGTTGCACTGACTTGGTACGAGACATTAGGCAAATTGTGTCTTCTCTCTGAGCCTCAGTTTCCCCATCTGTAAACTGCAGATAAGAAGCTCTTTTAGTGGCTATGTGAGGATTCAGTGTGGTATCAGATGAAGTAGACAGGCTCAGGGCCATGCAGAAAGTGTCGAGGGCCTAGCACAGGACCTAGCGTGGAGGAGGTGTTTTTACAGTGAGCGATTGCCCCAGCCAGCAGCCAGTGCTCTCCTCCAGCTGTGTCCCAGGCAGCACCCTCCCTGAACTCATGGAGGCCGTGCACATCTCTCCCAGCAAAGGGCCCTCTCTGCATCCCAGAGTTGTATTTTGAAGCTGCAAAGAGTGAGTTCTGAAACACCTTCCACTGAAGGCCTTGCTGTAGGTGTGGACTGTCTCCACCTTCCTCCAGCGATGCCTCACCCATGCTGAACTCTCTTCTTTTATGCTGGGCTGGGCTTCAAGGAAGTTCCAGCAAAGATGAGTGAGTTGGGAACAGATGGCCTGGTCAGGAGGGGCCAGCTCCTGGGCAGAGCTTCTGAGAAGAGATTGGGAAAGGGACTAGCAGAAGGTCCAAGGTCCCCAAGTGGGACCTAAGAGTAAGGATGTGGGAGCCACGAGGGACTTCGGGAGAATGTTACTGTACCTTTCTGGTGAAAGCAAGGCCCAAAGAGGCTCCAGAGATAAGGTTAGGGTAAGCAGGACAAGTTGAAGGCTGAGAATCTCAGGTCCCGCGGAAGCCTGGCACAGCTGCAATGTGCTGTGATAACTGTCCTTTACGGGTTTCCTCATGGCTCTGGGCATTGCTGCTGAAACTTGGACCCCGTGGTGTCTGCATTGCTGATTTCCTTGTGATCAGGTTCTTCATCTCATCCACATCTCGCAACCAGCTACTCCCCTTTGCTGCAAATGAGGAGGCGTTGCATCCCCTCTTGTTTCAGAGGGGTGACGCTGCACAGAGAGAATGGCTCCTAAATAGTGTGTTGTTGCAGAGGCAGTGGTGGGTCTTTAAAGTTAGCTCAGTATTTGTCCTTGGGAAAATGCCAGGCCCTGGGCTCCGTGGGGAGAATGTTCTGAAATGTTAGAGTTGGGGTTTTAGAAAGATGCTAATTGCTGACAAGCTTTCATTATCTCGGTTCCCAGTGTTGAGAGTGTGCCTAGATAAGTGGCCAACAATTAACACATACATAAATAATCGGTGGCATTTGCACTTTGTAAAATAAGTCCTTAGCGGTGCTGCTGGAAGGCTTCCATGTGGAGGTTTTTTCTACTTCATTTACTATTCCTTTAGGCCAAAACAAAGTGAAAAGGCTCACAGTTAAGAAATGCAAGTGGAATAATGGTCTCAGGCTTCTCAGAACAAGTTAACCTGGAAAAGGAAGACCTCGCTGCTAGGAATGGGGCTTTCTCCGATATGAAAACAGGAATCATTTTGTTCCCATTACCATGGGCTGGGCCCAAGCCCAGAGGCTTGCTTGCCTGTTCTGCCAGTTGTCCATGCCTTTTGGGGAGCAACATGACCAAGGGAAAAGAACATAGGTTGTTAGACACAGACAGACTGAGTGCATATCCAGTCTCTGCCAGGGACTAGCTCAGGGGTCTTGTGCAAGACATGCATCTGGATCTAGGTCTCGGTTCCACCAGCTGCTCTTTGGAAACCCTACAGGGCAGTAGAAAACCCTATAGACCCTCTGTCCCACAGGGTTGCTGTGATTGGAATCGACTTGACTGCAACAAGTGTTTTTTGGGTGCACTCAAGGCCATGGTGCCCAGCTCCAGGAGAGACTTAGGTTCACATTCCCAGGTGAATACAGAGAACCAGCCTCCTCTCTGGCTAAAGGTGAGTGGCTGAGAGCCACCCTGAGCAGGAGGCTGGCTCACTTCACCATCTCCCACTGGGGAATGTGACAGAGGGAATTCCCTCTGTTATCTGTGTGTTTCTGTCTACACATCTCTGCAGTTGCCTACAGAGTTCCATGGCCTTGGACCTACCTGTGGCAGAGATGGGGGAGGTGCCCATGCAGGGCTACCTTGAGGAGGCATGCTCACTACCTTGCAGTGGTGTGGTTGTCTTTTTACCACTGTTGATGCCATAGTGGTGGGGACGAGGCTACCGGTCTGCCCCGTGTCCAGGGGAGTCAGTGGCAGCTGCTGCGGTACCGTGAACCCAGCCTGTTGAGTGGAGGAATGAATGAACGCGGGGTTATGCATATGTACAAATTCAAGAGAGACCATTGAGTAATGATCAGGTGGGGCCTGAGTGGAAGGAATGGTGAGGGCTTCATGTTAACTGATCATCTATAATGTGCCTCTTACCGGACTGAAAACTCCACATGCAATTTCCTTTAATCCTCACAATAACTGCATGTGGGAGGGGTTGGTCTTAAATTAAAGCAGACCTTGAGATGGAGATTTGTGTGAAAATGATTTATTAAGAAGTGTCCCTAGGGGAATTAAATAAAAGAAAACCAGGGAGGGATGAAGAGGTGGAGCAGGCAGCATTTCTGGGCAGGGAAACTCTTCTGTGTGATACTGTGATGCATTGTTATTATTATGCATTTGCCAAAACCTGTAGGAGGAGACAACACTGAGATTGCACCCTAGTCGATAATAATGTGTAGATGTTGCTTCCTCAGTTGTAACAAAGGAACCATAAGGATGCGAGAGTCCGTAATGGGAGAAACTGAGTGCAGGAAGAGAGGGTAAATGGAAACTCTCTGTACTTTGTGCTTAGTTTTTCTGTAAACCTGAAACTACTCTAAAAAATAAAATTGATTTAAAAAAAAAAAGAAGAAAGGAAGTAGACAACCAGTGGGGAGTAGGGCAGCAGAACAGGCAAGTGAAGGAAGCTGCGTCAGCAGGCACTGTCCAGCCAGGCAGTTTTGGCTCCAGCCCGCAGAGGAATCCGGCAGCAGTTGAGAAGCCACTGCAGAGAAGTCCCCATAAGGGATTGAGGCAGCTGGGAGTTTTATCCCTGGTCATCTCAGTCCAGTCCTTGGCTAAAGATGGAAATTTCTGGGCACTGCAGCTACCAAGCAAATTTCCCACAGCTGGGGGGGTCAATGGGCAGCAGAGTGGCAGGTGTCGGCTGTTGGGTGAGTCTACTGGGAGCCCCAGTGCTCAAAGCCTAGCAGGGTGAGGGCACTGGGCAGAGCATCCCTGTGGGCATGGAAACTGAGGCTGAGAGAGGCGGAATGACTTGTCCAGGAGCACTGGCTAAGATGTGGCCGAACTGGGATTCGAACCACAAGATCTGCCTGCAGGACTCCCCCATACCCTGCTTGCTCTGAAGACGAATGGGAGGACCCTGACTCCCCCTGATTCAGACCTAGCTGTAGAGGAGAAGGGAAAGAGCTGCCATGGAAGGAGAATAATGGTACTGGGCGGGACACCACCCACTGGGCCGAGAGCATTCAGGGCTCTTCCCACAGAGCTGACAGCATTAGCAACTGTGGAGCATGGGGGGTGGGGGCTGTTCGTGCTTAATCTGCAGTAGCTTCTCATTCTTTCCATCTATCCCAATCCCTGTGTAAGTTGTACCCTCAGCTGTAGCCGAACACTATCTCCGTATAGGGAAAGAGGCTTCATAAATTACCTTCATCCTTAATCAGTGAGAGAAAGTAGAGCAGGAAAGTTAGCCAGTTTTCCTGTGGGATTTTTCTGATCAGTTCTCCCCATCAGTATCTTCCATGCATGCGGCTGATACCAGGTGCAAAGACTACTTAGGATAGCCAGGGCTTCCACCCACTCACTGGGATCTTGGCAGCGGAGTCTGTCCTCTTCACTGCTTGCTCCTGTGGGGACAAGCAGAGGACTGCTTAAGTGTACAAGCATGCCTACACCTTCCAATTCACATAACTGTACTTTCTGAAGCAGGGCTCTAAGCCTGGGAAGCCAAGAGATAGGATTGGGACTCTTAGAGATGTCACCATTCCCAGGGACCCTTGGGAGTGGGGCCCAGGGTCTGCATTTTTCAAAGCTCTCCAGGAAGTTCTTACCTGCATCAGACTTGAGCACCTTTGGTGTGGAACATCAGTGCTGGGAGGAGTCTTACTCCCTGTCTGTTGTGAACCTCCGTCTGATACTGAAATATTTATATGGTACTGCCTTCCTGTGACAGAGACCGCATTACTTCTGAGCATCCCATTGTATCTTTGAACCACTTGGAAAGTCAGAAAGATCTCTCCTATATTGAGTTGCTCTTTGTCTCCCTAATTACTGGAGCCATTGATCTAAATCAGCTCTCAGAGTCTGTAAAGAGCAATTCCAATCTTTCATTTGCATGGCAGTTCTTCATGTGCTTAAACACGTTTACAATATCCTTGCTTGCATGTTTCTGTGATGCTGGAATCTATACCACCAATATTTCAAAGGCCACCAGGGTCTCCCATGGTGGGTAGGTTTCAGCAGAGTTTCCATACTAAGACAGACAAGGAAGAAAGACCTAGCAATCTACTTCTGAAAATTAGCCAGTGGAAACACTATGAATCACAACAGAATATTGTCTGATAGATATAGTCCTGGAAGATGAGTCCCACAGGTTGAAAGGCACTCAAGTACACAGTGGCCACAACAATGAAGCCGAGCATACCAACGATCTTGAAGATGACCCAGAACTGGTAAATGTTTAGTTCTGTTGTAAATGGGGACCAGGAGTTTGAGCTTACTTGACAGCAACTAACAAGAAGAATGTCTCAGGCTCCATGCATTCTTTGTCACTTTAACTTGCCATCAATTTACATTGTTCTCCAGGAGCCAAGGTCCGGTCTACTGTGTCCCTCATTAAGTGGGTGACCCAGGAAGGTTGGCCCCTCAAGGGACAGAACAGGCCCCCACCCCTGGGCCTTTCCCTGAGTCATCTCAAGGTTCATCTTCTCATTTGCCCTTCTTATGGGGAAAACCAAGTGCAGGACTTGGAGTTCACCTTGTTAAACTGCATCTCTTTAGACTTGGTTCAGGGTGCCAACTTTCTGAGACCTTTACATCCATCATACGGCATTCTTCTGGCTCCGTATCATGTGCAAATTTGATAAGTGTGTCACAATGTCCTCCATGTGAGCACTAAAAATATGCTGGACTATTGAGAGTAGAGGTGAGCCAGAGCTCGGCCCTGTACTGCAGAATGTTCTCCATCCACCCCCTCTTCAAGCTCCCTCCCTCACCTCCCCACCAGGGGCCTCAGTATGGGTGTTTGTGTGCTGAAGCAAGAAATTCTGGGCTAGGCTGGAAAGCATGTTGTGCCTCCATCCCAAGGTGCTCTTCCTTCTCCCCCTCATCCCTGGGCTTCTCAGAGATTGCTGGCTCTTGAGTCCTTGTGGTTTCTGTGGAGAGGGCCTGGGTTACTGAGGATGTAGAATGGAGTGGAAGGTGTCCTCAGGACAAAGCACCACCAACTTCCAGACATACAGCTTGCCATCCTGTGTAGGTACCACCTGGAACCTTCTTTCTGAGGTAGGGGAGAGAGCTGGTCAAAGTGTGTTTAGACAAATCAATTTCCCTGCAGAAGAGAAGATTTGTGGGGATGTGGCTCATGAAGAGAAATGTCAGGAATAGGGACTCATATAGCATGAGAGAGAAGACTCCCTCTCGGGATTCAAGCTAAAACGAGGAACAAAGGTGGAACTCATGAAGGGTTGGGAAGGCCAAATTCTCCCTACTTCTTGGGAAAGGCTTGGGACTTCTTCAAATTCCATTCTGTGTGTTTGCCTCTTCTTGAGACTGAGAACTTAAAATATTTCACATTCCTTGGCAGACAAGGGCTGGGGGCAAGTGCTATCTATACTTTCCAGATGAGCAGACTGAGACAGGAGGTGAAATGGCAGTGGGGTGAAGTTGTTCCACCGCACTCCAGGCTGCCAGGCCTGTCTGTCTCTTCTCAGGGATGGTCCCCTCTCTTTCATAGGCTACAGAGGCTGGAGTCTGTGTCCTCACCCCAGCCTGGTTCAGGAAAGGCTGTCATGTGCACTCTGTGTCCTGTGGGGCGTTGTCTGTAAAGGACAAAGATGCTAAGTTTCACCTGGGCACCCCCACCAGCTGCATTTCACACACTTCCTTCTTCCCCGGCCACACACTGGCCAGGTCACGTGCAGCCCATTTTTCCTTCTCAGCCTCATTTGTCAGGAAGAATGAGTTGGATCTCTATGAGCTGACCTGGAAAGATATTCGTGATCTATGTTGTTGCTGTTGTTAGCCGCTGTTGAGTCTGCTCCTGATTCATGGTGAACCCATGCACATTGGTCTGACATGCTGCCCAGGTCTGCACCATTTCCATGATCAGTTGTGTTGTGATCCATAGGGTATTTTTAGCTATTTTTGGAAGCAGATTTCCAGGCCTTTCTTTCTAATCTTAGTCTGGAAGCCCTGCTGAAACCTGTTAGCCTCTGCTAACAGGTGGGTGGTGGCTGCTCATGAGGTACATTTGCTGGGACTTGAACCTGGGTCTCCTGCATGGAAGGCAAGAATTCTACCACTGAACTGCTACTACTCCTTCCTGATAGGTAGATTAGTAAAAAAATTACAGTTACAACCAGATGTGTATTTTATGATCTCATTTTAATAAAAACTCCTTCCTGATATGTAGATATGCACTTTCAGGTGTGACCATAAAAGCACAAGGATGCTTATGGAAAGGAACACTTCCAGTGACCTCTGGGGGATGAATTTGGAGGAATATATAGGGGCATTTTCCCTACTTTATCAGATTTCTAAAAATGTGGTGGGATTTGGGATGATTCTGAATATTTTTAGTTTCCTACATTTTTTTTTCCAAATAAAGAGAGTCATAAAAATAACATTATAAACAATAAAAAACAGACTGGGTTCGATGACTCCCTCACAGGTACGTAAATGGCCTGTCGTGGTGCCTGGTGCTCAGCAAGCCCTTGGCACATGCTAACTGTGAGCGTTCTTACAGGATGTGCTGGGAATCCATCAGTCTCTTCCACTTCCTCCAGCCTATGGTGTTTCCAACTGAGGAAGGGAAAGGCACCCCAAAAGAAAAAAAATACAACACAACCCCAAATTAGTCATTGGGTAATATCTGCCTTGGCCTCCAATACTTATATTCGACAATGTTTATAGAGCACCTACTATGTGCTGGGAGTCCCCTGGTGGTGAGACAATTAACATGCTCTGCCACTAACCAAAAGGGTGGAGGTTTGAGTCTACCCAGAGGTGCCTTGAAGAAATGCCTGGTGGTCTACGTCCAAAATATCAGCCATTGAAAGCCCTATGGAACATAGTTTTACTGATACACATACAGCCACCACGATTCAGAATTGACCGACTGCAACTGCTGGGTAGAGTGTAAGGTTCTAGGACACAACCCTGACCAAAACAGACATGGCTCCTGACTTCATGGAGCCAACAGCCTGGTGGCTGAGTGAACTGGTAACTATAGCACAGCGAGTCCTTGGGTGATGCAAACAATCGACACACTCTGCTGCTAACTGAAAAGTTGGAAGTTTGAGTCCACCCAGAGGCACCTAGGAAGAAAGGCCTGGGGATCTACTTCCCAAAACCCGAATGGAGCACCGTTCTACTCTGACACACGTGGGGTCATCTTCAGTCAGAGTCTGCTGGATGGCAGTGGTTTGTTTGTGTTTGGTACTCTAGCACAAGCAAGGTACCTACTATGAAATATGTGTGTTCGAGTGTGTATGTGCATGCATGCTGTCAAAGAACATCATTGGGGTGGGGGCTGGACATGTCCAGGAGCCAGAACAGGCCTAGTTATGCTCCTACAGAACTGAAGGCAGCTCCAAGCCCGGCTGTCAGTGTCTGTCTTCCTGGTGTTATTTCTCATGGCTAGCTAGACAGCTAGACAAGCCAGCATCAATCCTGCCTTCTGGTTTCCTGACCTCTAGCCTCAGCCTATGAGGAATCTCCCCCTCTGACTGTCCCTCCAGAAGAGGTGTTTGTAGGCTTTCTCCAGGGAGGGACCCGGCAGCCAGGAGGCGAATTGCGCCTCAGGTGGCCCTAGAAGCTGGAGCCTCTGCCTTGCCCTCAGCTGCTGCTCCAGAAATCACGAGAACAGACGTCTGTGTTCAAATGGAGCAGGACAGCTTGTTTTGTTAGGGAAAAACTCTCCCAGAGCAGTGTTTATAAAACCTATCCCGGCAATCATCCTGTGTGTCGAACAGTCTCTGGCTTGCTTCTGCTCACTTTGGTTCTCTCTTTCTCTCTGCAGGCTGTGGAGACCAACTTGGCTTCCAAGGACAGCCACTGGGTCTTTGTGAATGAGGTAAGGACCCCTCCACAGGGTGAGGGGTGGCCCCGCTGAGCCCTTTGCCCAGCAGAGCTTGGGCTAACATTTCAGGCCCCCTCTGATGTGTGGGGCTGGAGTGAGACTGGCGCCTCACGTGCCAAGCAAGGGCCTGGGAGTTGGGCTTGAACTGGCAAGATGCTCACCAGGATCAGGTGGGAACCAGGAGAAGGATCCAGACTGGCATCCACAGGAAGTCAAAAGCCAGAGAGAAGTGCAGCCGGAGTGCAAAACAGTCAGGGGTCAGGAGTCAGGCTGGAGAGGTTTGAGCAGGTTAGACAATGGAGTGCAGAAGGATTAGGGCAAAGGAAGTAGGCATCAGGTGGGACAGAGGCCACATTTTCTGCAGGCGGTTGAGGGTATGTGTGACTGTGTGCTGGCATGTGTGCCTAAGTGTGTGTGTGCACGTGTGTGTGTTAGAGTGTGTGTAGTGTATATGTGCATGTGGGCGCATGTGTTAGAGTGTGTATGTGAGTGTGCCTGTCAGTGTATGCGTGGTAGTGTGTATGTGTTTGAGTATGTTTATATGTAAGTGTGTATATGTTAGAGTGTGTGTGAGTGTATATATGTGTACATATGAGTGTGTATAATTTGTGTGTGAGTGTGTATGTGTATACGTGTGTGCACAAACCCGTGCATCTGGTGGGAATGGAGAGGCACCAGTACAATCATTTAAAGGGTGTGAGTGGGAACTCTCCCATCGCTGGGCCATCCACTAGTTGGACCCCGGCGAGGAATGGGAACACCGTGGTATCACTGTGTCCTGTTCTGCTTTCCACGGACCACACCCTGCCGAGCCCTGGCGGCTGTAAAACTTCTGGGCATCCTGCAGACTGCAGGCATCACGTGGGACTGCCCTGTCGCTACATCCCCTAGCTTTCCTGAAGAATCCACTTGGGAGGCCCCAGTGTGCTACTGCCTGAGAGCTGTCTCTAACCCCTTTTCCTGGTGTGGGCGCTCATCAGAGCGGCGGCCTTCAGCTGTTCCAAAATTAGCCAATCAGTTCCTAATGGCTTTATTCCGGAAGAGGCAAGGTTTATTATAGAGGTAATTCGTTCTTTTTTACGATGTGCGTCTCTTCATTAGCTCAGATGGCTAGAATAGTTTTGGGTGGTTTGTTTTAATAATTGTGCAGATAGTATTCGATAATAAGAGTTTACAAGGCCCACTTTTCAGTTTTTCTCCAAAGTTTCACATTCTATTAGGTCCACATCTACCTTGGGCTGTTGGAGGCATGCGGTAACCATCCGTTTACTGTGGGGTGCGCAAGGCTGTGCTGGTGATTAATAGCAGGAACCCGACAGCCACCCCACTCTTCAGAGCTGACTTGAGGCCTCCTTATTCCGTACCCACTTCAAATCCTCTGTGCTTTGCCAGCTTCTCTACAGGTTCTTGAAGTCCAGTTTCCTTTGTTTCAGAGAAAGGACACATTCCAAGTGCCCCGTAAGGTGAATGTCCAAGGCTGAGTTTTATTTTTCGATGGTTCCGCCGAGTCAGATAGCTCTGTTGTCAGTCTTTAGAAAAGTGCTCTATTTCTCCTCTCTCTAACCCGTTTCCTTTTCACTTCTCTGCATCCCCTCCCCACCCCCAGGGTCTTCTGTCTGTCCCTTCTGACTCCCTCTTCAGTACCTACGTCAATTTCAAGTAAGATGAGTGTAAGTTGCCCCCCCGGGCATTCTCCACGGGCATTGCAGGTGCGAGTGAGACCCCAGGTCACAGTATCACCAGAGGGAGTCAGGCGTGGTGCCATGCTGGAATGGCCTCACAAAAGAGCCTTGTCATGTCCCCGCCCCCCATGCCACCCATGGTCAGCAGTGCACCCTGGGCTGGAGGAGCAGAGAACACTGATCCTGCATGTGTCCTGGGCTAAGCGCTTCTGCTGGAGCAAGGGGCCCCTAGGACCCCCTCCCTGCACCTTGCTTGGCTTCCTTCTCTCTGTGGAAGCTCTTCCTCTTGAGAGGAAAGGGAAACAGCTACCGTTTCCTGATCACCTGATATATGCCAGACACTTGTCAAAATGCTTTCATTTGTTACCTTCCTTAGGCCTCGTGGACCACTCTGTCGGGCAGTTTTATTAACACCTTCCTTTTTACAGATGGGAATGTGGAGGCTTGAGTGGTTGACTAATTTGCCCAGGTTTTTTTTTTTTTTTTTTTTTTTTATGGGATAGTGCATCTGAGACTCAATCTCAAGAGTTTTTGGCTCCAGATCTGGACCCTTTCCACTAATATCATTCCCTGTGATCATGCCCATGGTCTTGGCAAAGATCCTTAATTGGTGGAGGAGACTGTCACCTTCACCTAGCCTGCAAGTCGGGTCCGAGGCCTCCGGTGGGTGAGCCACTTCCAAAGCTTGGCCTGATTTTTTTCAAGATAGCAACTTTTAATGACGAGCCAACACCCACAGTCACACTTGGCTACTTCACAACAACTTGATCTTTGGGGCTAGACTTTATACAGAATCAGACAACATGGAGAGGCACAGAGCACCATAGGCAACACTCCTGCTTCTAGGGAGAGGGCAAGATAGCTTCATCTCACAATCAAAATACTGATTTTTTTTTGGTGCCAATTTTAAATACAGTTTTAAGACATTGCGTTTTCTGCTTGCAATACAGTGCTAATAAGGCACAGTGTCACTTCCTTTTCCTGTGTACGTATTCCATATTCAAGTATTGAGACTACCCAGAAATTTAGTACAGCAGTTTAACTTTTAAAACTGCAACTCAATGTGCTACAGATTTGGGTCCTTCCATTTTTTTCTGTGGAACAGTGCTAAGGTATCTATGCTCAGAGGTTGGCTTAATCAGCCTCCTCAATGGTGGGCCCAGAAGAGGCAGCACCAGCTGGAGGCGCTCCACCACCAGGGCAGCCCCCAGGCATTCCTCCAGGCATGCCTCCTGCACTCGGGTACAGCTCGGTAATGACGGGGTTGCGGACTGTCTCCAGCTCTTTCTGCTGATGTCCGAATTCTTCCTTCTCTGCCGTCTGATTCTTATCAAGCCAGTTGATAATTTCATTACACTTGTCAGGATTCTTCTGTTGGTCCTCATCGTTGCTCTTGCCTTGAAGTTTTTTTTATCCCCAACTATTGCTTTCATGTTAAATGCAGAGGATTCAAACAAATTCTTAGAAGACACTTTGTCCCTCTGCTTCTCATCTGCAGCATTGTACTTCTCAGCTTCCTGGACCATATACTCAATATCTTTACTCAAGCTGTCCTTGTCATTAGTGTTGGCGATCTTGTTCCTTTTCCAGTAGTCTTATCCACAACAGAGATGTTGAGTAAAAAGACGTAGTAGGGCTCAGGTACACACACTGAAAGGCATGCTTTGGGTTTGGCTTGGTGCTAGCTCAAGGCCATTCTTGAAGTTTGCAATGCAAAATTGAGGCCTCCTGTAAAACGCCAATCCTTGGACCACAGTGCAGACTTCTCGTTAATGACCAAGGTGCTCTCTCAATTACAGGCCGATGTATCCTTGGGAGCCAGCCATATTCAATATGACCCACTGAAAATAAAAGCCTGTTGTTCTTTTTTTTTTTTTTTTAATTAACTTTTATTGAGCTTCAAGTGAACGTTTACAAATCAAGTCAGTCTGTCACATATAAGTTAATATACATCTTACTCCTTACTCCCACTTGCTCTCCCCCTAATGAGTCAGCCCTTCCAGTCTCTCCTTTTGTGAAAACTTTGCCGGCCTCCAACTCTCTCTATCTTTCCATCCCCCCTCCAGACAGGTGATGCCAACACAGTCTCAAGTGTCCACCTGATACAATTAGCTCACTCTTCATCAGCATCTCTCTCCCACCCACTGTCCAGTCCCTTTCATGTCTGATGAATTGTCTTCGGGGATGGTTCCCGTCCTGTGCCAACAGAAGGTTTGGGGACCATGACCACCGGGATTCCTCTAGTCTCAGTCAGACCACTAAGTATGATCTTTTTATGAAAATTTGGGGTCTGCATCCCACTGATCTCCTGCTCCCTCAGGGGTTCTCTGTTGTGCTCCCTGTCAGGGCAGTCATCGATTGTGGCCGGGCACCAACTAGTTCTTCTGGTCTCAGGATAATGTAGGTCTCTGGTTCATGTGGCCCTTTCTGTCTCTTGGGCTCTTAGTTGTCATGTGACCTTGGTGTTCGTCATTCTCCTTTGCTCCAGGTGGGTTGAGACCAATTGATGCATCTTAGATGGCCGCTTGTTAGCATTTAAGACCCCAGACGCCACATTTCAATGTGGGATGCAGAATGTTTTCATAATAGAATTATTTTGCCAATTGATTTAGAAGTCCCCTTAAACCATGGCTCCCAAACCCCCGCCCTTGCTCCGCTGACCTTTGAAGTATTCAGTTTATCCCGGAAACTTCTTTGCTTTTGGTCCAGTCCAGTCCAGTTGAGCTGACCTTCCATGTATTGAGTGTTGTCCTTCCCTTCACCTAAAGCAGTTCTTATCTGCTAATTAATCAGTAAAAAACCCTCTCCCTCCCTCGTAACCACAAAAGTATGTGTTCTTCTCAGTTTATACTATTTCTCAAGATCTTATAATAGTGGTCTTATACAATATTTGTCCTTTTGCCTCTGACTAATTTTGCTCAGCATAATGCCTTTCAGGTTCCTCCATGTTATGAAATGTTTCACAGATTCGTCACTGTTCTTTATCAATGCGTAGTATTCCATTGTGTGAATATACCACAATTTACCCATTCATCCGTTGATGGACACCTTGGTTGCATCCAGCTTTTTGCTATTGTAAACAGAGCTGCAATAAACATGGGTGTGCATATATCTGTTTGTGTGAAGGCTCTTGTTTCTCTAGGGTATATTCTGAGGAGTGGGATTTCTGGGTTGTATGGTAGTTCTATTTCTAACTGTTTAAGATAACGCCAGATAGATTTCCAAAGTGGTTGTACCATTTTACATTCCCACCAGCAGTGTATAAGAGTTCCAATCTCTCCGCAGCCTCTCCAACATTTATTCTTTTGTGTTTTTTGGATTAATGCCAGCCTTGTTGGAGTGAAATGGAATCTCATCATAGTTTTAATCTGCATTTCTCTAATGATCGAGAGCATTTTCTCATGTATCTGTTAGCTGCCTGAATATCTTCTTTAGTGAAGTGTGTGTTCATATCCTTTGCCCAATTCTTGATTGGGTTGTTTGTCTTTTTGTGGTTGAGTTTTGACAGAATCATGTAGATTTTAGAGATCAGGCGCTGGTCGGAGATGTCATAGCTGAAAATTCTTTCCCAGTCTGTAGGTGGTCTTTTTACTCTTTTGGTGAAGTCTTTAGATGAGCATAGGTGTTTGATTTTTAGGAGCTCCCAGTTATCTGGTTTCTCTTCATCATTTTTGGTAATGTTTTGTATTCTGTTTATGCCTTGTATTAGGGCTCCTAGGGTTGTCCCTATTTTTTCTTCCATGCTCTTTATCATTTTAGTCTTTATGTTTAGGTCTTTGATCCACTTGGAGTTAGTTTTTGTGCATGGTGTGAGGTATGGGTCCTGTTTCATTCTTTTGCAAGTGGATAGCCAGTTATGCCAGCACCATTTGTTAAAAAGACTATCTTTTCCCCAATTAACTGACACTGGTCCTTTGTCAAATATCAGCTGCTCATACGTGGATGGATTTATATCTGGGTTCTCAATTCTGTTCCATTGGTCTATGTGCCTGTTGTTGTACCAGTACCAGGCTGTTTTGACTACTGTGGCTGTATAATAGCTTCTGAAATCAGGTAGAGTGAGGCCTCCCACTTTCTTCTTCTTTTTCAGTAATGCTTTGCTTATCCGAGGCTTCTTTCCCTTCCATATGAAATTGTTGATTTGTTTCTCTATCACCTTAAAAAATGACATTGGAATTTGGATCGGAAGTGCATTGTATGTGCTTTTGGTAGAATAGAGATTTTTACTATGTTAAGTCTTCCTATCCATGAGCAAGGTATGTTTTTCCACTTAAGTATGTCCTTTTGAATTTCTTGTAGTAGAGCTTTGTAGTTTTCTTTGTATAGGTCTTTTACATCCTTGGTAAGATTTATTCCTAAGTATTTTATCTTCCTGGGGGCT
Source organism: Elephas maximus indicus (assembly GCF_024166365.1). NCBI lineage: Eukaryota > Metazoa > Chordata > Mammalia > Proboscidea > Elephantidae > Elephas > Elephas maximus. The sequence goes on from NC_064826.1 coordinate 123,588,042, forward strand.
ACTGTGAATGGTATTGATTTGGTTATTTCCTCTTCGATGTTCTTTTTGTTGATGTAGAGGAATCCAAGTGATTTTTGTATGTTTATCTTATAACCTGAGACTCTTCCAAACTCTTCTATTAGTTTCAGTAGTTTTCTGGAGGATTCTTTAGGGTTTTCTGTGTATAAGATCATGTCATCTGCAAATAGAGATAATTTTACTTCCTCCTTGCCAATCCGGATGCCCTTTATTTCTTTGTCTAGTCTAATTGCCCTGGCTAGGACTTCTAGCACGATGTTGAATAAGAGCGGTGATAAAGGGCATCCTTGTCTGGTTCCCGTTCTCAAGGGAAATGCTTTCAGGCTCTCTCCATTTAGAGTGATGTTGGCTGTTGGCTTTTGCATAATAAAAACCTTTATTATGTTGAGGAATTTTCCTTCAATTCCTATTTTGCTGAGAGTTTTTATCATAAATGGGTGTTGGACTTTGTCAAATGCCTTTTCTGCATCAATTGATAAGATCATGTGGTTTTTGTCTTTTGTTTTATTTATGTGATGGATTACATTAATGGTTTTTCTGATATAAAACCAGCCTTGCATACCTGGTATAAATCCCACTTGATCGTGGTGAATTATTTTTTTGATATGTTGTTGGATTCTATTGGCTAGAATTTTGTTGAGGATTTTTGCATCTATGTTCATGAGGTATATAGGTCTATAATTTTCTTTTTTTGTAATGTCTTTACCCGGTTTTGGTATCAGGGAGATGGTGGCTTCATAGAAAGAGTTGGGTAGTAATCCGTCATTTTCTATGCTTTGAAATAGCTTTAGTAGTAGTGGTGTTAACTCTTCTCTGAAAGTTTGGTAGAACTCTGCAGTGAAGCTGTCCGGGCCCGGGCTTTTTTTTGGTTGGGAGTTTTTTGATTACCGTTTCAATCTCTTTTTTTGTTATGGGTCTATTTAGTTGTTCTACTTCTGAATGTGTTTGTTTAGGTAGGTAGCGTTTTTCCAGGAATTCATCCATTTCTTCTAGGTTTGCAAATTTGTTAGAGTACAATTTTTTGTAATAATCTGATATGATTCTTTTAATTTCAGTTGGGTCTGTTGTGATGTGGCCCTTCTCGTTTCTTATTCAGGTTATTTGTTTCCTTTCCTGTATTTCTTTAGTCAGTCTAGCCAATGGTTTATCAATTTTGTTAATTTTTTCAAAGAACCAGCTTTTGGCTTTGTTAATTCTTTCAATTGTTTTTCTGTTCTCTAATTCATTTAGTTCAGCTCTAATTTTTATTATTTGTTTTCTTCTGGTGCCTGATGGATTCTTTTGTTGCTCACTTTCTATTTTTTCAAGTCGTTGGGACAGTTCTCTGCTTTTGGCTCTTTCTTCTTTTTGTATGTGTGCATTTATCGATATAAATTGGCCTCTGAGCACTGCTTTTGCTGTGTCCCAGAGGTTTTGATAGGAAGTATTTTCATTCTCGTTGCATTCTATGAATTTCCTTATTCCCTCCTTGATGTCTTCTATAACCCAGTCTTTTTTCAGGAGGGTATTGTTCATTTTCCAAGTATTTGATTTCTTTCCCTAGTTTTTCTGTTATTGATTTCTAGTTTTATTGCCTTGTGGTCTGAGAAGATGCTTTGTAATATTTCGATGTTTTGGATTCTGCAAAGGTTTGTTTTATGACCTAGTATGTGGTCTATTCTAGAGAATGTTCCATGTGCGCTAGAAAAAAAGTATACTTTGCAGCAGTTGGGTGGAGAGTTCTGTATAAGTCAATGAGGTCAAGTTGGTTGATTGTTGTAATTAGGTCTTCCGTGTCTCTATTGAGCTTCTTACTGGATGTCCTGTCCTTCTCTGAAAGTGGTATGTTGAAGTCTCCTACTATAATTGTGGAGGTGTCTATCTCATTTTTCAGTTCTGTTAAAATTTGATTTATGTATCTTGCAGCCTGTCATTGGGTGCATAAATATTTAATATGGTTATGTCTTCCTGATCAATTGTCCCTTTTATCATTATGTAGTGTCCTTCTTTATCCTTTGTGGTGGATTTAAGTCTAAAGTCTATTTTGTCAGAAATCAATATTGCTACTCCTCTTCTTTTTTGCTTGTTGTTTGCTTGATATATTTTCTTCCATCCTTTGAGTTTTAGTTTGTTTGTGTCTCTAAGTCTAAGGTGTGTCTCTTGTAGGCAGCATATAGACGGATCGTGTTTCTTTATCCAGTCCAAGACTCTCTGTCTCTTTATTGGTGCATTTAGTCCATTTACATTCAGCGTAATTATAGATAAATAAGTGTTTAGTGTTGTCATTTTGATGCCTTTTTATGTGTGTTGTTGACAATTTCATTTTTCCACATACTTTTTTGTGCTGAGACATTTTTCTTAGTAAATTATGAGATCCTCATTTTCGTAGTGTTTGACTTTATGTTTGTTGAGTTGTTACGTTTTTCTTGGCTTTTATCTTGAGTTATGGAGTTGTTATACCTTTTTGTGGTTACCTTATTATTTACCCCTATTTTTCTAAGTAAAAACCTAACTTGTATCATTCTATATCGCCTTGTATCACTCTCCATATGGCAGTTCTATGCCACCTGTATTTAGTCCCTCTTTTTGATTATTGTGATCTTTTACATATTGACTTCAGTGATTCCCTGTTATGAGCATTTTTTTTTTTAATTAATCTTAATTTGTTTTTGTGATTTCCCTATTTGAGTTGATATCAGGATGTTCTGTTTTGTGACCTTGTGTTGTGCTGGTATCTGATATTATTGGTTTTCTGACCAAACAGTATCCTTTAGTATTTCTTGTAGCTGTGGTTTGGTTTTTGCAAATTCTCTAAACTTGTGTTTATCTGTAAGTGTTTTAATTTCACCTTCATATTTGAGAGAGAGTTTTGCTGGATATATGATCCTTGGCGGCAGTTTTTCTCCTTCAGTGCTCTGTATATGTCATCCCATTGCCTTCTGCCTGCATGGTTTCTGCTGAGTAGTCTGAACTTATTCTTATTGATTCTCCCTTGAAGGAAACCTTTCTTTTCTCCCTGGCTGCTTTTAAAATTTTCTCTTTATCTTTGGTTTTGGCAAGTTTGATGATAATATGTCTTGGTGTTTTTCTTTTTGGATCAATCTTAAATGGGGTTCGATGAGCATCTTGGATAGATATCCTTTCGTCTTTCATGATGTCAGGGAAGTTTTCTGTCAGGAGATCTTCAACTATTTTCTCTGTGTTTTCTGTCCTCCCTCCCTGTTCTGGGACTCCAATCACACGCAAGTTATCCTTCTTGATAGAGTCCCACATGATTCTTAGGGTTTCTTCATTTTTTTAAATTCTTTTATCTGATTTTTTTTCAGCTATGTTGGAAGCCTGTTGTTCTTATTACAGTGATATCATTTTAGGCTTAAACAAAATTTTTTAAGTGACCCAAACATAGAGCCACAGACACACCATTTCCAGCTGGGAAATTATTGGCTTTCTCTTTCTCATAGGTGATGGCTAGGGATACACTAGGGTGAGAGGAAAAATAAAGGTCATGGAGGGGGCATGGTAGCTCACCCTTTACCATTGTCTCCAGAATTCCAGCTGTCACATAGTGGGGGCCATGTCTTCCACTTCCCAAAACTGCACCCCATTTCTCTGGAGGAAGGAGGATTCATCTCTCACACCAGCTCCAGTCTGTGTCTGTTTGCCCCCACATCTGTCTCCAAGGAGGCCTCCATGGTGGTCCTACAGCTGCAGCCTCCCCGCCACATTTCTTACAGACTTTGTCCTTTATTTTTTTCCTTTATGCTTGCCTTATTTAATCCATTTTTTCTGGATTAAAGATAAACCTTCAAGGGCACATGCTTTGGTGTGCTTTCTTTATGAGGTGGCTCTTTAATGCATCTACCCCTCTCTGGTTAATGTTGGTTTGGGTCTCCGTGACTGTTTCTAGAGTCTCTGGGCTCAGCTGTGGGGATACTGGCAAGCAAATGTGCTTTTGGGTCTAAACTACAATTTTCACCGATGGATTAACTTACATGTTGGCTTGGAGGAAGGTGGGCATTAGAAGGAGCACGTGGAAAGCAAAATGTATCATTGGTCAAGGTGGACTCTAGACTCTAAATTCCTTGAGTATGTGCCAGAATGCAGTTCACCGCTGAAACTGCAGTGCCTCTGTGAGGAGTAGATTCTTGAAAAGGTCTTGCTTGACGCAGGCTGATGAACGTCCAGTTGCCATTGAGTCGATTCCAACTCGTGGTGACCCCATGTATGCAGAGTAGAACTGTTCGACAGGGTTCTTGAGGCTGTGACTTTTGGAAGCAGATTTCCAGACCTTTCTTCCAAGGCCGCTCAGGATAGGTTCAAACCACTGAACTGGATTAAGATAAACACTCCAAGGCACGTGCTTTGGTTTGATTCCTTTATGTGGTGGCTCTTTAATACATCTACTCCTCCCCAGTTAGTGTTTAGCGTTACGGGTCTGGTTTCCTTGGAGAAGAGGTTATGGGATGCGGAGAAGGGCTTGTGATGAGGGATACTGTCAAATGCTTTACCTGTATCTACTAAAAGACCATGTTTGTTTTTTGTTTTTTAGTTTGTTAATATGGTAAATTGCATTGATTGATTTTCTAACATTAAACTCTGGGATAAAACCCACTTGTCATGATGTATTATCATTTTTTAAAATATGTTAGTGGATTTAATTTGTTTTTAAAATTTTGAGTAGGGTTTTTGCTTTTATGCTCATGAGGGATATTCTTTGGTTTTCGTTTGTTTTGATGTCTGTCTTACGTTTTGGCATCAGGGTAATGCTGGCCTCATAGAATGAGTTGGGAAATGTTTTCTCATTTTCAATGTTCTGGGACAGTTTGTGCAGAATTGGTGTTATTTCATCCCTAAGTTTTGGATAGTACTCACCACAGTAGCCATTTGGGCCTGGAGCTTTCTTTATGAGAAGGTGTTTAACTACACATTAAATTTGTTTAATAGATACATAACGTTTTTCAAGTTACCTATTTCTTCTTGAGTTAGGTTTGGCAATTCGTATCTTTCAAGGAATTTTTCCATTTTATATGTTATCAAAATTATAGGCCTAAAGTTGTTCATAATATTTTGTTGTTATCCTTTTAATATTGTCCAGTCTGTAATAATATCACCTGTCTTATTCCTGATATTTATAATTTCTCTCTTTTTTTTTTTGTGTGCTGATCTGTTTGGCTAGAAGTTTATCAATTTTATTTATCTTCTCAAAGAACATGCTCTTGGTTTCATTGATTTTCTCTATTATTTTACTGATTTTACTTTCATCTTCATTCTTTTTTTCTCTTTATTCTGGCTTTAATTTGCTCTTCTCTTTCCTATTTCCTTAAGGGAGAAGGTGAAATTATTGAATTGAGACCTTTCTTTTCTTTAGTGCTATAGTGTTTGCCCTAAGTGATATAGTGGGGTCCCACAAATCCTGATATATTGTGTTTTCATTGTTATTGAATTTAAAATTCTTTCTATATTTATTTTTTAAAATTTCTTCTTTGAGCCAAGTGTTGTTTAGAGGTGTATTATTTAGTTTTCCAATATTTGGGGGATTTTCTAGGGATCTTTCTGTTATTGATTTCAAATTTAATTCTATCATGGTTAGAGAACATAAGTCGTATTACCTGAATGCTTTTAAATTTACTGAGCCTTGTTCAATAGCCCATAATATGGTCTCTCTTGTTAAAAGTTTCATGAACTCTTGGAAAGAATGTGTAGTTTGTTGTTGTTGTGTGGAATATTATGTAAATGTTAATTAGGCCAAATTGGCTGATAGTGTTGTTTATTATGTCTTTTATATCTGTGCTTATTTTTGAAGTTTAATTGTGAGTTTATGTATTTATCCTTGCAGTTCTATTTGTTTTCGTTTCATGCATTTTGACGGTCTACTATAAGGGGAATAAACTTTTAGGATATTTATGTCCTCTTGATTAACCGAACCTTTTTTTTTATCATAATGAAATGCCCTTTTCATCCCTGAAAATTTTCTCTGCACCGAAATGCACTTTCTTTGATACAGCCATTCCAGTTTTCTTTTGACTAATTTAGCATCATGTATTTTCCTCATTCTTTTACTTTTAACCTATTTGTTTCTTTATGCTTTGATTGTAGGTAGCATGTACTTGAGTATTGCCTTTTTGATCTGTGACGACAACTTATGCCTTTTAGAGGAAGTACTTAGATCGTTTACATTTAATATGGTTATTGCTATGGTTACGTTTAAGTCTGCTATTTGTTTTCAACTTATTTCATCCCCTTAGATACTCTTTGCCTCTTCTTTTTTTGGTTTGTGTGTACATTTTTTTTAAATAATATTTTATTGTGTTTTCAACGAAAATCTACTCAGCAAATTAGGTCCCCATTTAACAATGTTTACACAAATCGTTTAGTGATAGTGGTTACATTTTTCACAATGTGTCAGTGTTCTCTCATGTCTTTTCTGGTTGTTGTGTTTCCAATAATCTAGTTTCCCTGTCCTATTACCTTTTCATCTTTGCTTTAGAGTAGTTATTGACAATTTGGTCTCATATAGGTGATTTTTTTTTAAAGGAGCACAGTACTCGCAGGTAATATTCTTTATTATATGAGTCAATCTGTTATTTAGTTAAAAGATGACCTCAGGGGATAGATTCAGTTCAAGGTTTAAAGGGTATCTCAAAGTGGTAGTCTCAAGGAGTACTTTAGTCTCAATCGACCTAGTAAGTCTGGATTTTTTAAGAATTTGAGTACTGCTCCACATTTTTCTCCTGTTCTATCAGGGTCTATTTATTGCGGCTCCAATCAGAGTTGTCTTTAGTGGTAGACAGCATAATCTAGTTCTTCTGGTCTCGGTAGAGGAAGCTATGGTTCGTGTAGGCTATTAGTCCTGTAGATTAGATGTCCTAGGCATTAGTGAGCTGAAGTGGACTGGCATTGACCATTTTGAATTGGACAATCATATGGCCTACTATGCCAGGAATGAAAAAGTGAAAAGGAGCGGTGTCACATTCATTGTCAAAAAGAACATTTTAAGATCTATCCTGAAGCACAATGATGCCAATGATAGAATAATAGTTAAACACCTTCCCACAAAGAAGAAGACACTCAACGAGATGGATTGACACAGTGGCTGCAACAATGGGCTCAAACGTAGCAACAATTTTTTTTTTTTTTAACAACAAATAACATTTTTTTTTTTTTTAACAACAAATAACATATATGTGGACCTCTCTGGATGAAATACACAGGAATCAAATTGACTACATCTTTGGAAAGAGACAATAGAGAAGCTCAATATCATCAGATGTTGCAGGGCAGGAGCCGGCTGCAGAACACACCATCAGGTGCTCATATGCAAGTACGAGTTGAAGCTGAAGAAGTGAAAAAAAGCCCACAAGACCCAAAGTATGACCTTGAGTATATCTGGCCTGAATTTAGAGACTATCTCAAGAATAAATTTGATGCATTGAACACTTATGACTTAACACCAGACAAGTTGTGGGATGACATTGAGGACATCCTACATGCAGAAAGAAAAAGATCATTAAACAGACAGGAAAGAAACAGTCAAAATGGGTGTCAGAAGAGACTCTGAAACTTGCTGATGATCACAGAGTAGCTAAAATAAATGGAGGAAATGATGAAATTAAAAAGCTGAACAGAAGATTTCAAAGGGCAGCTCGAGAAGACAAAATAAAACATAATAAAATATACAAAGACGTGGAGTTAGAAAATCTAAAGGGAAGAACATACTCAGCATTTCTCAAGCTGAAACAATTTAAAAAATTTAGGCTTCAAGTAGCAATATTGAAAGATTCTATGGGCAAAATATTGAATGATACTTGAAGCATCAAAAGAAGATGGAAGGAATACACAGACACTGTATCAAAAATAATTGGTAAACATTCAACCATTTCAGAAGGTAGCATATGACCAAGAGCTGATGGTACTGAAGGAAGAAGTCCAAGCAGAACTGAAGGCATTGGTGAAAAACAAGGCTCCAGGAATTGATGGAATGAATACAAATTGAGATGTTTCAAGAAACAGATGCAACACTAGAAGTGCCCAATCATCTATACTGAGAAATTTGGAAGACCTGGCCAGCCAACTGAAAGAGACCCGTATTTGTACCCATTCCAAAGAAAAATGATCCAACAGAATGAGGAAATCATTGAACAATAAATATCATTAATATCACACACAAGTAAAATTTTGCTGAAGATAATTCAAAAATGGTTGCAGCAGTACATCAAAAGTGAACTGCCAGAAATTCAAACCAGATTCAGAAGAGGATGGGGATGGCACCCGTGATCCACGCTGATGGATCATGCCTGAGTTTTTCTATGGTCAATAGTTTTTTAGGAGTGAGTCGTTTAGTTTCCATCCGTTTATTTATTTATTTTTTCTTGTTCTTCCAGTTACTGGTTTCTAGCTTCATGCTGTCATGGTAAGAGAAGATGCTTTGTATGATTTCAATCTTTATAAATTTATCAAGGTCTGCTTTTTGGCCTAAAATATGGTCTATTCTAGAGAATGTTCCGTGTGTGGTAGAGAATGTGTATTGTGCTACTGTTGGGTGGTGTGTCCTACATATGTCAGTTAGGTTCAGTTGTGTAATAGCATTAATCAGGTCTTCTATATCTTTATTGATTTTCTTTCTAGTTGTTCTAGCCGTCATCAAAAGTGGTGTATTAAAGTCTCCTGCTATTATTGTAGATCTGTTTATCTATTTAATTTTATTAGAGTTTGCATTATAAATTTTGGGTCCCTGGCATTGGTTGCATAAATATTTATAACTGTTACGTCTTCTTGGTTAAGTGATCCTTTTTTCATTACATAATGTCCTTTTTTTTTCTTTTGATGGATTTTGACTTAAAGTCTGTTTTGTCAGATATTAAAATTGACATTTCTGCTTTCTTTTGATTGCTGTTTGCTTCGTATTTTTTTTTTCCATCATTTGATTTTTAACCTTTTTTTGTCTTTGCCCTTAATGTGTGTCTCCTGTAGAAAACACGTTGATGGGTCATTTTTTTCTTAACTCCATTCTATCACTGCTTCTTTACTGATACATTTAATCTTTACATTCAGTGTGATTATCAACAGGTAAGAATTTACTGCAGCCATTTTGTTATACTTTTGTGCGTGTGTTTGTGGTGTTAATGGTTTCTTTGTTCCGCTTTACTTCCTGTGCCAAGTTCTTTTTGTATATCAATTTTTTTCTTTCAATTATTATTATTTTTGTGTGTGTATGTGTGTTTACTGCATCTTTTTTTATTTCCTCTTTATTTTGGTGAGTAGATTTATTAATTTTCTTTGTGGTTACCATGAGGTTTACATTTAACATCCTGCATTTAAAACAGTTTGTTCTGAATGGCAATTTTGCTGGCTATATAATTCTCGATTGACAGTTCTTTTCTTTTAGGGCGTTGTGTATACGATGCCAATGCGTTCTTGCTTGCATAGTTTCTGACAAATTAGCATTTATCCTTATTGAGGCCCCTTTGTAGGTGATATTTCACTTTTCATGTGTGTCTCCAAAATTCTTTGTCTTTGGATCTGAAAAGTTTGATTATGAATGTCTTAGCGAATTCCTCCTGAGGTCTATCCTATATGGAGTTCCTTCAGCTTCTTGGATGAAAATATTCTCCTATTTCATGACATTTGGAATGGTTTCTTCCATTAATTCTTCAAAAATTCTCTTTGTACTTTTTTTCTCTCTTCCATTTCTGGAAGAAGAATAATATGCTATTCATATATTATTTCTTTTGATTGTGTCCCACATAACCTATTAGGCTTTCTCTGTTTTTTGTTTATTTATTTTTTCTTTTTGTTCTGCAGAGTAGTATCAGGGGTTTTGTCCTCTATTTCACTGATTTTGTCTTCTATTGTTTCAATTCTATTTTTGTGTCCTTTCATTGAGTTATTTATTTTATTGTTAAGCTTCTGAATTTCTAGTTGTTTTTTTTTATTTAAGGATTCTATTTCTTCATTGAGTTTGTTGTTTGTTCTAGTATTTTTTTTTTCCTGAATTCTTCTAGAGTTTTTCCCACAGTTTTCTTATCTCTTTGAGGGATCTTAATACTAGTTTTGTTTTTTTATTTTTAGCAAATATGTAACTATAGCAAACGCGTGCATACATATGCCTACAGATACACCTATATGTGCGTATGCGTTTGCTCACATATGCCTTCCAATACACCTACATACACCCATATCTATCTACATAACCACGCACATATTTTTTTCATTGTTATTACTGTTGCTGCAAAATTATGTATGTTATAGCATTTAAAAAACTGCCCCTTTTTCTCTCTCATGTCCTTCTTAGAGTCTTTATTTATGATGGCCAAGTTATGCTGACTTCACCCATATTAGGGATTGCCTTTCTCAGCACCAGAAGTAACAAATGTCTACTATTTAGAAAGTGATTTCTCCCCTCTTTCCCTCCCATCTCTGGTAAACATCAAAGAACTTTGCTCTCTGTGTACATCTATTCTTGACTTTTTATAATAGTGGTAACATACAATATTTGTCTTTTTGTGATTGATTTAGTTCACTCAACATAATGTCCTCCAGGTTCATCCATGTTAATTTTCAAGAACTCATCATTATTCTTTATAGCTGCGTAGTATTCCATCATGTGTATTTACCACAACTTGTTTATCCATTCACCTGTTGATGAGCACTTAGTTTGTCTCTATCTTTTTGCTATTGTGAATAATGCTGCAATGAACATAGGTGTGCACATGTCGATATGTGTCACTGCTCATATCTCTCTAGGATATATACCTAGGAGTGGGATTGGTGGATTATAAGGTATTTCTATTTTTAGATTTTTGAAGAAGCACCATAGTATTTTCTATAGTGGTTATACCATTTTACAGTCCCACTAGCAATGTATAAGAGTTCCAGTTCCCTCACAACCTCACTAACATTTGTTGTTTTCTGTTTTTTTTTTTTATCATTGCCATTTTTGCAGAGCTGAGATGGTATCTCATTGTAGTTTTGATTTGCATCTCTCTAATGGCTGTCACTATGAGTCAGAATCAACTTGACAACAATTTTTTTTTTTAACAGTTTTAATGGCTAATGATCACAATCATCTTTTCACATATTTGCTGGCTGCATGAATGTCTTTTTTAGTGAAGTGTCTGTTCATGTCCTTTGCCCATTTTATACTTGGGTTGTTTGTCTTTTTGTTGTTTAGTTGTTGAAGTTTTCTATATACTTTAGAAATTAAACCCTTATCAGATATGTCATTGCCAAATTTTTTTCCCAGTCCATAACTTTTTTTACTCCCTTGATAAAGTCTTTTGATTAGCATAAGTATTTAATTTTTAGGTAGTCCCAGTTATCTAATGTATCTTTTGTCATTTATGCATTTTTAATTTTGTTTGATAGACTATTTATGCTGATAATTAGGTCCCCTAGTTTTGATCCTATGGTATCTTCCAGGAACTTTATAGTTTTAGCTTTAATGGTTAAGTCTTTTATTCATTTTGAGTTAGTTTTTGTTTATGGCGTAAGGTATGGCTCCTGACTCATTCTTCTGCATATGGGTATCCAGTTTTGCCAGCACCATTTGTTAAAGAAAATTTTTCTTCTCCATTGAATGGACTTTGATCGTACATCAAAGATCAGCTTTCTGTAAATGGATGGATTTACTTCTGGGTTCTCAATTCTGTTTCATGGACTATGAGTCTGTCATTGAACCAGTATCAGGCTGCTTTGGCTACCAGGGCTGTAGAGAAAGTTTTAAGATAAGAAAGTGTGAGGTCTCCTACTTTCTTCTTCTTCTTTAGTATTGCTTTAGCTGTTCAGGGGCGCCCTCCTTTCCATATAAAGTTGGAAATTCGTTTTTCCATTTCACTGAAGAATGTTGTTGGGATTTGGATTGTGGTTGCATTAAATCTATAGATTGTTTTTGGTAGTGTTGACATTTTCACAATGTTAAGTCTTCCAATCATGAGCATGGTATGCTTTTCCATTTATGTAGGTCTGTTTTAGTTTCTTGCAGTAGTGTTTTATAGTTTTTCTTGTATAAGTCTTTTACATCCCTGGTTAGGTTTATTCCCAGGTATTTTATCCTTTTATGAACTATTGTAAATGGTATTAATTTCTTGATTTCATTTTCAGAGTCCTCCTTCTTAGTGCAGGGGAACCCAAACAATTTTTGTGTGCTGATCTTGTACTCTGTCACTTTGCTGAATCCTTATATTAGTCCTAGTAACTTTCTTGTAAAGTCTTCGGGATTTTCTACGTATAGGATCATGCCATCTGTGAATAAGGATAGTTTTACTTCGTCCTTTCCAATTTGGATACTCTTTATTTCCCTTTCTAGCCTTATTGCTCTAGCTAGGATTCCTAATACACTATTGAATAAGAGTGGTGATAAAGGGCATCCTTGTCTCATTCCTGTTCTCAACGGGAATGCTCCCAATCTTTCTCCATTGACAATAATGTTGGCTGTTGGTTTTGTATTAAAAAAAAAAAATCCAAACCTGTTGCCATCGAGTCGATGCCAACTCATAGTGACCCTATAGGATAGAGTGGAACTACCCCCGTGGAGTTTTCGAGGAGCACCTGGTGGTTTTTTATATACGTCCTTAATTATGTTGAGAAGTTTCCTATTTATTCCAATTTTGCTGAGAGTTTTTTTTTTTTTTTTAGGATAGGATGTTGGATTTTATCAAATGCCTTTTCTGTGACGATTATGATGATCATGTGATTTTTTTCCTTTATTTATGTGGTGAATTACATTGATTGATTTTCTAATGTTGAACCATCCTAGCCTCCTTGGTATGAATCCCTTGATCATGATGTATTGTTTTTTGATATGCTGTTGAATTCTGTTGCCTAGAATTTTGTTGAGAATTCTTGTATCTATCATCATGAGGGATATTGGTCTATAGTTTTCTTTTTTAGTGGTGTCTTTACCTACTTTTTTTTTTTTTTACCTACTTAGGTGTCAGGGTTATGCTTGATTCATAGAATGAATTAGGGAGTATTCCTTCCTTTTCTATGTTCTGGAATAGTTTGGGTAGAACTGGTGTCAACTCTTCTGTGATTGTTTGGTAGAATTCTCTAGTGAGGTTGTTTCGTTGGGGCTGGTATTTGTTGCTGGGAGTTTTTTTTTTTTTTATGAAATCTTCAATTTCTTTTGTTATGAGTCAGTTCAAATTTCCTGTTTCTATTTGTGTTAGTTTAGGTAGGTAGTGTGTTTCTAGAAATTTGTCCATTTCTCCTAGGTTTTCAAATTTGTTGGAGTACAGCTTTTCATGATATTTTGTTATAATTCTTTTTATCTCAGTTGGTTCTGTTGTAATGTTACCCATCTCATTTCTTATTATGATTATTTACAACTACTCATTTTTTTTTTTTCCTTTGTTGATTTGACCAGTGGATTGTCAATTTGATTGATCCTCTCAAAGAACCAACTTCTAGTCTTGCTGATTTTTTTCTATTATTTTTCGGTTTTCTATGTCATTTATTTCTGCCCTGATCTTTTTTATTTCCTTTTTTTGGTGACTGTGGAATTCTTTTGCTGCTCCTTTTCTGTTTGTTCAAGTTGGAAACTTAAGCTATTGTTTTGGCCCTTCTTTTTTTTTTTTTTTTAAATTTTACTCATTTTGATTATGATTTATAAAGTGATCAACAAATGGAATTGTGAAAATGTCTGGGACTTGCTTTCCCTGCCCTGATTTATTTTCCAATGGAGAGATGCCTCCAAGTAGTAATGTGCCAGAATGAAGAGCCAAGGGCTTACTGAGTAGTAGTTAGTAGTTATTGCTGTTGTTTTTAGTTGCCTGCAAGTTGGCTCTGACTCATGGTGATCTCATGAACAATAGAATGAAAGAGTGTCTGGTCCTGTTCCATCTTCAGGATTGCTGGTGTGCTCAAGTCCATTGTTGCAGCCACTGTGTATGTTGAGTGCCTTCCAATCAAGGGGGCACATCTTTCAGCACTGTGTCAGATAATATTCTTTTTTTTTTTTTTTAATTTTTATTGTGCCTTAAGTGAAAGTTTAAAAATCAAGTCAGTCTCTCACACAAAAAGTGAAAGTTTAAAAACCAAGTCAGACTCTCACACAAAAACATATATACACCTTGCTACATACTCCCAATTGCTCTCCCTCTAATGAGACAGCCTGCGCCCTCTCTCCACTCTCTCTTTTTGTGTCTATTCTGCCAGCTTCTAACCCCCTCTACACTCTCATCTCCCCTCCAGGCAGGAGATGCCAACATAGTCTCAAGTGTCCACCTGATCCAAGAAGTTCACTCCTCACCAGCATCCCTCTCCATCCCATTGTCCAGTCCAGTCCCTGTCTGAAGAGTTGGCTTTGGAAATGGCTTCTGTTGTGTGCCAACAGAAGATCTGGGGACCATGACCACTGGGGTCCTTCTAGTCTCAGTCAGACCATTAAGACTGATCTTTTTTACAGGAATTTGGGATTTGCATCCCACTGCTGTCCTGCTCCCTCAGGGGTTCTCTGTTGTGTTCCCTGTCAGGGCAGTCATCGGTTGTAGCCGGGCACTATCTAGCTCTTCTGGTCCCAGGCTGATGTAGTCTCTGGTTTATGTGGCCCTTTCTGTCTCTTGGGCTCATAATTACCTTGTGTCCTTGGTGTTCTTCATTATCCTTTGATCCAGGTGGGTTGAGACCAATGGAAGCACCTTAGATGGCCGCTTGCTAGCATTTAAGACACCAGACGCCACTCTCCAAAGTGGGATGCAGAATGTTTTCTTAATAGATTTTATTATGCCAAATGACTTAGATGTCCCCTGAAACCATGGTCCCCAAACCCCCATCCCTGCTACACTGGCCTTTGAAGCTTTCAGTTTGTTCAGGAAACTTCTTTGCTTTTGGTTTAGTCTAGTTCTGCTGACCTCGCCTGTATTGTGTGTCTTTCCCTTCACCTAAAGTAGTTCTTACCTACCATCTAATTAGTGAATACCACTGACCCACCCTCCCTCCTCCCTCTCATGACCGTCAAAGAATATTTTCTTCTCTGTTTAAACTATTTCTTGAGTTCTTATAATCGTGGTCTTACACAATATTTGTCCTTTCGCAACTGACTGATTTCACTCAGCATAATGCCTTCCAGGTTCCTCCATGTTATGAAATGTTTCACAGATTCCTCACTGTTCTTTATCGATGCGTAGTATTCCATTGTGTGAATATACCACAATTTATTTATCCATTCATCTGTTGATGGCCACCTTGGTTGCTTCCATGTTTTTGCTATTGTAAACAGTGCTGCAATAAACATGGGTGTGCATATGTCTGTTCGTGTAAAGGCTCTTATTTCTCTAGGATATATTCCAAGGAGTGGGATTGCTGGATTGTATGGTAGTTCTATTTCTAGCTTTTTAAGGAAGCGCCAAATCGATTCTCAAAGTGACTGTACCATTTTACATTCCCACCAGCAGTGTATAAGTGTTCCAATCTCTCCACAGCCTCTCCAACTCTTATTATTTTGTGTTTTTTGGCTTAATGCCACCCTTGTTGGAGTGAGATGAAATCTCATTTTAGTTTTGATCTGCATTTCTCTAATGGCTAATGATCATGAACATTTCCTCATATATCTGTTAGCTACCTGAATGTCTTCTTTAGTGAAGTGTCTATTCATATCTTTGGCCCATTTTTAAATTGGGTTATTTGTCTTTTTGTAGTTGAGTTTTTGCAGTATCATGTAGATTTTAGAGATCAGGCACTGATCAGAAATGTCATAGCTAAAAACTTTTTCCCAGTCTGTAGGTAGTCTTTTTACTCTTTTGGTGAAGTGTTTGGATGAGCATAGGTGTTTGATATTTAGGAGCTCCCAGTTATCTAGTTTCTCTTCTGCATTTTCAGTAATGTTTTGTATACCGTTTATGCCATGTATTAGGGCTACTAATGTTGTCCCTAGTTTTTCTTCCATGATCTTTATCGTTTTAGATTTTATATTTAGGCCTTTGATACATTTTGAGTTCGTTTTTGTGCATGGTGTGGAGTATGGGCCTTGTTTCATTTTTTTGCAAATGCAGATCCAGTTATGCCGGCACCATTTGTTAAAAAGACTGTCTTTTCCCCATTTAAAACTGATTTGGAGCCTTTGTCAAATATCAACTGCTCATATTTAAAAAAAAAAAAAAAAATGGATTCTCAATTCTGTTCCACTGGTCTATGTATCTGTTGTTGTACCAGTACCAGGCTGTTTTGACTACTGTGGCGGTATAATAGGTTCTAAAATCAGGCAGAGTGAGGCCTCCCACTTTGTTCTTCTTTTTCAGTAATGCTTTCCTTATCCGGGGCCTGTTTTCCTTCCACATGAAGTTGGTGATTTGTTTCTCCATCACTTTAAAAAATGTCATTGGAATTTGGATCGGAAGTGCATTGTATGTATAGATTGCTTTTGGTAGAATAGACATTTTTACAATGTTAAGTCTTCCTATCCATGAGCAAGGTATGTTTTTCCACTTACATAGCTGTCTTTTGGTTTCTTACAGAAGTATTTTATAGCTTTCTTTGTATAAGTCTTTTACATCTGTGGTAAGATTTATTCTTAAGTATTTTATCCTCTTGGGGGCTACTGTAAATGGTATTGATTTGGTAATTTCATCTTCCACGTTCTTTTTGTTGGTGTAGAGGAATCCAACTGATTTTTGTATGTTTATCTTGTGTCCTGATAGTCTGCTGAACTCTTCTATTAGGTTCAGTTGTTTTGTTGAGCATTCCTTATGGTTTTCTGTTTATGAGATCATGTCATCTGCAAATAGAGATACTTTTACTTCTTCCTTGACAATCTGGATGCCCTTTATTTCTTTATCTAGCCTAATTGCTCTGGCTAGGACCTCCAGCACAATGTCATAAAGAGCATCCTTGTCTGGTTCCCGATCTCAGGGGGAATGCTTTCAGGCTCTCTCCATTTAGAATGATGTTGGCTATTGGCTTTGTATAAATGCCCTTTATCATGTTGAGGAATTTTCCAACTATTCACATTTTGCTGAGAGTTTTTATCATGAATGGGTATTGAACTTTGTCAAATACCTTTTCTGCGTGAATTGATAAAATTATGTGATTCTCGTCCTTTGTCTTATTAATATGATCGATTACGTTAATTGTTTTTCTAATGTTGAACCATCCCTACATACCTGGTATGAATCCCGTTTGGCCATGGTGAATTATTTTTTTTGATATGTTGTTGAATTCTATTGGCTAGAATTTTGTTGAGAATTTTTGATTCTAAGTTCATGAGGGATATAGTCTTTAACTTTCTTTTTTTGTGCTGTCTTTACCTGGTTTTGGTATGAGGCATATATATGGTGGCTTTGTAGAATGAGTTTGAGAGTGTTCCGTCATTTCCTATGTTCTGAAATACCTTTAGTATTAGTGGTGTTAACTCTAGACCAGGGCTTTTTTTTTGTTGGGAGTTTTTTGATTACCTTTTCAATCTTTTCTTTTGTTATGGGTGTACATAGTTGTTGTACTTCTGTTTGTGTTAGTTTATGTAGGTGATGTGTTTCTAGGAATTCATCCATTTCTTCTAGGTTTTCAAATTTGTTAGAGTACAATTTTTTATAGTAATCTGATATGATTTTTTAAATTTCTGTTGGATCTGTTGTAAAATTGCCCATCTCATTTTTTATTTGGATTATTTGCTTCCTCTCCTGTTTTCCTTTTGTCATCTTGGCCAATGGCTTATCAATTTTGTTGATTTTTTCAAAGAACCAGTTTTGGTCTTGTTAATTCTTTCAATTGTTTTTCTGTTTTCTATTTCACTTAATTCCCCTCTGATTTTTATTATTTCCTCTCTTCTGGTGCCTGAGGGTTTCTTTTGTTGTTCTCTTTCTATGTGTTCAAATTGTAGGGATAATTCTATGATTTTGGCCCTTTCTTCTTTTTTGTATGTGTTCATTTATTGATATAAATTGACCTCTGAGCACCACTTTTCCTGTGTCCCAAAGGTTCTGATAGGAAGTGTGTTCATTCCCATTGGATTCTTTGAATTTCTTTATTCCATCCTTAATGTCTTCAATAGCCCAGTTGTTTTTGAGCAGGGTATTTTCAGTTTCCAATTGTTTGATTTCTTTTCCCTGCTTTTTCTGTTATTGATTTCTACTTTTGTGAGCTTATGGTTAGAGAAGATGCTTTGTAATATTTCAATGTTTTGGATACTGCTAAAGCTTGCTTCATGACCTAATATGTGGTCTATTCGAGAGCATGTTCCATGTGCAATAGAAAAGAAAGCATACTTGTCTGCCGTTGGGTAGAGTGTTCTGCATATGTCTATGAGGTCAAGTTGTTTGATTGTGGCATTTAGATCTTCCATGAGTTTCTTTCTGGGTGTCTTATCCTTCACCGAACATGGTGTGTTGACATTTCCTACCATAATTGTGGAGTTATCTATCTCACTTTTCAATGCTGTTAGAGTTTGTTTCATGTATCTTGTAGCCTTGTCATTGGGTGCATAAGAATTTAACATGCTTATATCCTCCTGGTATATTGTCTCTTTAATCCTTGTATAGTCTCCTTTCTTGTCCTTTGTGGTGGATTTAACTTTAAAGTCTATTTTGTCAGAAGTTAATACTGCCACTCCTGCTGTGTTTTTTGATTGTTGTTTGCTTGACACATTTTTTTTTCTATCCTTTGAGTTTTAGTTCGTTTGTGTCTCTAAGTCTAAGGTGTGTCTCTTGTAGGCAGCATATAGACGGATCGTGTTTTTTAATCCGTTCTGGCACTCTCTGTCTCTTTATTCGTGCATTTAGTCCATTTACATTCAGCATAATTATAGATAGGTATGAAATTAGTGTTCTCATTTTGATGTCTTTTTGTGTGTGTTGTTGACAGTTTCTTTTTTCTACTTTTTTTTTTGCTGAGTAGTTTGTCTTTATATATTGTCTTTTCCTTTTGTTTGTTGTTGTTCATTTTGTTTCTGTTGAGTATTTTTTTCTTGTATTTTACTCTGATGAGTAGGATAGTTAGTCTCCTTTGTGGTTACCTTAATATTTACCTCTATTTTTCTAAATTCAAACCTTAGTTTTATTTCTTTATATCTCTGTGTCTTCCTCTCCATATGGAAGAATTAGTCCCTCTTTATTGTTTTAATGTTGTCTTCTTTTACATAATAACATCACTGTTTCCCTGTTTTGAGCATTTTTAAATCTTGATTTATTTTTGTGATTTTCCTGTCTGGGTTGAAATCTGATTGCTCTGTACAGTGTTCTAGTCTTGGGTTGATACCTGATATTATTGATATTTTAACCAAAGAACTCCCTTTAGTATTTCTTGTAGTTTTCATTTGGTTTTTAGGAATTCCCTAAACTTCTGTTTATCTGGAAATATCCTAATTTCACCTCCATATTTGAGAGACAGTTTTGCTGGATATATGATTCTTGGCTGGTAATTTTTTTTCCTTCAATGCTTTATATAAGTCATCCCATTGCCCTTTTGCCTGCATGGTTTCTGACGAGTAATCTGAGCTTTTTCTTATTGCCTCTGCTTTGTAGGTGACTTTTCATTTATCCCTAGGTGCTCTTAAAATTCTCTCTTCATCCTTGGTTTTGGCAAATTCAATCACAATATATCTTGTTGACTTTCTTTTAAAATCTACCTTATGTGGAGTTTGATGAGCATCATGGACAGATATCTTCTCATCTTTCATGATATCAGGGAAGTTTTCTGCCAACAAATCTTCAGCAATTCTGTCTGTATTTTCTGCTATCCTGCCCTGTTTTGGTACTCCAGCCACTGTTGTAAGTCACATGATTCTTAAGGTTTTTTTGTTTATTAAAATTCTTTTATATGATTTTTCTTCAAATATATTGGTGCCAAGTGCCTTACCTTCAGGCTCAGCAATTGTGCATTTCACTTGCTCAGTTCTGCTCCTCTGACTTTCTATTGAGTTGTCTACTTCTGTAATTTTATTGTTAATCTTCTAATTTCTGATGGCTGTCTCTCTATGGATTCTTGCAGCTTATTAAATTTCTCATTATTTTCTTGAATAATCTTTTTAATTACTTCAACTACTTTATCTGTGTATTCCTTGACTTGTTCTGTGTATTGTCTGATCTTCCTAATCTCACCCTTGATGTCTTAAAGTGTTCTATATACTACTCTTTTGAATTCTGCATCTGGTAATTCCAGGTGGGAACCTTCAATCAGAAGATCTATTGATTCTTTGTTTTGAGAGCTTGTTGAAGTCATCATGTTCTGTTCCTTTATGTGACTTGATATTGACTCTTGTCTCCAAGGCATCTATAAATTATTGCATTAATTTATGTTTGGTTACTGTATCCCAGCTTCTTCCTTTGTTTTGTTTTGATATGCCCAAATGGGTTGATCGAGTGAGCTGGCTTGATTATTTTTACCATTGAAGCTCTGATGTCCTGTCACTAGATGGCTAGAGCTATTTTCAGGTATATCAGTCTAGGAATCCTTTCACTTTTCTTGTATGAATTCAGCTCAGGTGTCCAGGTAGCTGATCATCAAGTGTGTGGTACAGGCTCTGTCCTACAGTCTTAGTGGGGCAGGGGTGATTGGTGTAGGTACCAGTATCTGGTTGCAGCAGGAGGTTATGCTCTGAACAAGGCAGAGGTCTGAGAACTGTCCCCCGATTGTGAGGAAAGAGCGTCCCTATTTCCTAGAGTGTATGGGGTAGGTGGGTTCTGCAGACAGAATATGGGCACACAGTGCTTGTGGTTGTAAGGACAAAGAGGTACCAGTAATCCTTGGACCCTTGTCGCGGGTGACTGGGTGACCTGAGTGGAGCCACCAGTCCTTTTGCCCCTGATGGTGTAGGTGAGGACTCTATTTAATAGGCAGTGCGGTGTCAAATATCAAACATCCACCTCTTCACCTCACAGCTGAAATGGTTGCAGTCTGCCGACAGGGGCCCATTCTTCTGAAATAGGCCCTCATAAGTCCATGCAGGGGGAGAAGGTATTCAAAGTCCACAGACCATTTATGCCTGGCCAGGAGCTGCTTCTTTCCTGAGCTCCCCTGGTTAGTGGAACTGGCAAATTATCTTTCCCTCAATTGTGAATGCATTCCTACTCCAAGGCTGGGAGGATGGCTCCACATGCTTAACAGGGCCTATCTCAGGCTCAGGGAAATCAACAGCCACTGAAGCTGACTTGGGGGCCGGGGGGATGCAGTAAAATATACGCAAGTACTTTGCTTTTCCCAAGAACGCTGTTTTGTGGTTCTGGAATTGTGAGTAGGCTGTGCGGCTGGCTGCTTCTTCCTGAGGAAACTGTGGCTGAACACTGCTACCAGCCCGCCACAGCTGCTTCCAGGATTAGTGCCTGAAGGATCTCAGCGATTCAGGTCCGGAAACTCCTCTTGGCTTCTGAACTGTCTCTTCCTCCCCCGCTGCCCAATCTGTTTTCTGACTTTGCCTTTGATGTTCAAGGTGCCTAGCTTGTCGTAAATATGATTGTTTCACTTGTTTTTTTGGGTGTTTGTTGTAAGAGGGATCGTAAGAAGTGTCAAGCTATTCCACCATCTTGGCCCTGCCTCCCTCTTACTTCTTTTTTGATGTGTGCATTATTGTTATAAATTTTCCAGTGAGCACTTCTTTTGCTGTGTCCCAAAGGTTTTGGTATGCTGTGTTTTCATTTTCATTTGATTCTAAGAATTTTTTAATTTAATTTTTAATTTCCTCTATTACCAAATAGTTTTTCAGTAAGGTTTTATTTAGTTTACATTTATTTAATTTTTTCCTTGTTCTTTCTGTTATTGATTTCTAGTTTTATAACATTTTGATCAGAGAAGATGCTTTGTATTATGTTTTTATATTTATTGAGGGTAGCTTTGTGGCCTAAAATATAATCTATCCTGAAAAATGATCCATGTGCATTGGAGAAGAATGTGTACTGTGCTGCCATTGAGTGGTGTGTTCTGTTTATGCCTACGAAGTCGAGTTTGTGGATTGTGTTATTTAGATCTTCTGTATCTTTGTCGAGTTTCTTTCTAGTGGTTCTGTCATTATCGAAAGTGGTGAGTTAAGGTCTCCTACTGTAATTTTAGAACTGTCTATTTCTTTTTAGTTCTGTTAGAATTTGTTTTATGTATTTTGTCATTGGGTACATAAGTATTTATTATAGTTATGCCCTCCTGGTTAATTTATTCATTAATCATTATATAACGCCCTTCTTTTTCTCTTATAACGGATTTTGACTTAAAGTCTATTTTGTCAGAGATTATTATTGCCACTCCTGCTCTTTTGGCTAGTGTTTGCCTGATATATTTTTTTCATTCTTTGACTTTTAACTTATTTATGTCTTTGTGTCTAAGATGTGCCTTTTGTAGGCAACATATTGATGGGTTGTGTTTTTTAATCCATTCTGCCACTTTCTGCTCTTGACTGGTACATTTAAACCATTTAAATTTATCATGGCTATCAATAGTTATGAATTTACTGCTGCCATTTTTTTGTTATTATTATTGGTGATGTTAACAGTTTGTTTTTAATCTTATTTGTTTATTTCTTTTTTTGGATTTTATCCTCATATCCTTTGTTGTGTTCAATTTTGTGTTTACTGAAATTATTTGATTCTCCTCTTCTATATTTTGGTGAGTAGATTTATACATTTTCTTGTGGTTACTCTGAAATTTACCTTCATCTTCCTGAATTTAAAACAGTCTGTTATATCTTTCCATATGGAAGTTCTATAATGACACCATTTATTTCCCCTTTTGTTTTGGAATTGTCATCATTTTCAGATTGACATCTCTGGTTCTAGTTTTGTAGCTTTATTTTACTTTTGTGAATTCTTTATCTGGGTTGGTAGCTGCATGATGTTGTTGCGTGTCTTAATCTCAGGTTGTTGTCTGATGTCGTTGGTTGGTTTTCTGTCTAAAAAGCCCATTGCCATCAAGTCAATTCTGACTTATAGAGACCCTATAGGACATAGTAGAACTTCCCCATAGAGTTTCCAAGGAGTGGCTGATGGATTTGAACTGATGACCTTTTGGTCAGCAGCTGTACCTCTTAATCACTTTAATATTTCTTGTTAGATTGATTGGTCTGGTTTTTTTTATATAAATTCCTTTAATTTCTGTTTTTATGGAAATGTCCTTGTTTTGCCATCATATTTGAAAGACAGTTTTGCTGGATATATGATTCTTGGTTGGCAATTATTTTCTTTCAGGGTTTTATATGTGTCATCCCATTGCCTTCTTCCTTGCATAGTTTCTGTTGAGAAATCAGCACTCAGGTCTATTGGTGCTCCTTTGTAGGTAATATATATTTTTTCACAAGCTGCTATTAGAATTCTTTCTTTGTCTTTGGTTTTTGGAAACTTTGATTATAATATGTCTTAGTGACTTTCTTCTCAGAGTCTATCTGGTATGGGGTTCATTGAGCTTCATGATATTAGGGAAGTTTTCTGCCAATAAATCTTCAAAAATTCTATGCCTTTTTCTCCCTCCTCTTCTGGAATTCTTTTTATGTGTAAAATATTCCTCTTGATAGTGTCCCACAGAAATGCTGGGCTTTCTTCATTTTTCTTCATTCTTTTTTCTGATTCTTCATAAAAAAAATTAGTATCGAGGGATTTGTCCTCTAGTTCACTGATTCTTTCTTCCTTTGATTCAATTCTACTTTTACATCCTTCTATTGAGTTATCTATTTCTGATATTTTATTGTTAATCTTTTGAATTTCTAGTTGTCATTTTTGGATGATATTGTCTATTTTTGTCATTTTGTTCTTGTATTGTTTTCCTGAAAATTTTTAGGGTTTTGTGTGTGTTTTTCTTGATTTCCTGGAGGATCCTGTATATGCCTTTTGAATTCCTTTTCAGGCACTTCTACTACTATTCCTTCTTCAGGACGTTTTTCTGCCCCTTTATTTTACTCACTTTTTGAACCATCTTATCCTGTTTCTTCATATGACTTGTTATTGTCTGCTGTCTCCAAGGCATTAAGGTATTTATTTATTTATATATTTCTTTATTGATTTCGTGATTTTTTAAAATTTAAATTTAAAAATTAAAACAGATTGTTTTGATGGATCTGGAGCTTTGTTTTTTCTCTTTGTCTTTAGAATGTCTTTCTTCCTTTGTATTATTTCAATTGTTGTTTCAAGGTTCTGGTTCATGTGTGATTTTGGTGTTATCTGTTGGCTGGACATGATTTCCTCTCACTAGTGGATATGGTGGGTCTCACTTGGGTACAAGGCTTCTGTGATTAGGCTCATATGTCTTTACCAGATTGAGTGGTCTTGGGAGAACATGTTCTTTCCCTAATATCGGATGTCAAGCATTGGGTGGTTAGGGTTCCTCCACAGCCATTGTGGGACCGTGAGGTCCTTCCACATGTGTACTAGCAGTTAGTGCATTCTTTGGAGGTCAGGGCAGGGCATGTGTATCCTAAGTGAGGAAGTGCTACTGAAATGGATGGGGTAGGTCTGCTATGTGCGTGCCAGTTGGCATCTCAGTAGGTGGTGGGATATCAAGGGGTCTCAGTGCAAGTGCAGATGGCCTGCAGGAATTGTTTGGGTGTAGGACGTGTGACATTGCTGCCAGACAGACATTGGAAGAGGGCAGTAGGACCTCCTGTTCATCATTTGGCAGAGGTGCAGATGACGCCTGTCAGGATTTGACTAGTGTTGCTGATTAGGTGATGTGTCTGGCCATTCATCAGGGTTTGGGTGCAGGGAGTCTTCTTGCTGGTCACTGGGTTGGGTACTGCCTGTACACACTGCTGGTTGCAAGATGGTTGGGACGAGGGTGCATGGATCACTGATTACTAGGTGGATGACATGGGAACTCCCTGCTGGTTGTCAGGCAGATGGGGCAGAGGGGGCAGAGATGGGGGATCTTGCACCTCTGTTCACCAGTCTGGCAGCAGGAGCACATGCCAATGATCCCCAGGTGGGCAGGGTTGCGTGGGGATGGGCAAAGGGGTCACAATTCTCTGGTTGATTGTCCGATGGCATGGGAGTATGCACTATGGATCACCAAGCAGGCAGAGTAGCATGGGGATGGGCAGAGCAGGCACGAGCCTCCAGTTGCATGTCTGATGGTACAGGAGCCCCACCAGTGATCGCCAAGAAGGTGGGGGAGAGGAGCGGGGGAGCATGTTCCCCCAGTCTCTGGCATGGGTGCTGGGGCACTCCCTTCAGAGTGCTGTCAGTATTTAAGACCCAGCCCTGACCAGTTGTGAGGAGGAGGAGGCTGTCAAGAGTGCAGATGAGTGGGGGATCTCTAGCAGTAATTCCAAGGATCCTCTACTCCACCAGCACCTCCCATTCAAATGATCAAGGATCGTTGCTGGTGAATAGTTCTGTCCCTATTTTCTGACTCACCTCCTGCTCTATGGTTGCCTGCATCCCTAAGGTTTTCACCCACTTTCCGTCTTTAGATACTGTTCCTGTTCTGCTCACCCTGTTTTCTCCAGGTTTATCTACACGATATCTCTGTGTCATATTGGGGATGCTGTGAAGTTCCCTTCATGTCCTCTTCATCAGGAACAGTGCTCACTTTGTCTCAATATGGCCTTGTTGCACCGGCCAGCCCGCAGGGTGTCTATAGTCCATAAGTCTTTTCATTCACTATTTTCATTGAATCTTTCCTTTCCTTTGGTGTTTTTTCTAGTTCTTCATCCTTCTTTTTGCTGTTCTGGGTTCTCAGATTGTCATCTGTGTCTCTTTCACTTGGTTTTTCAGTTCTTTGCTGTAGGTATGGTGTGTGTAAGCTGCCATCTTGGGCTGCCTCTTAATAGTTGTTTTTTGAAGTTTTTAATCAGGTAGTTCTATTATAAGTTCTTCAGAGATGTTTTCTATTCCTTTATTTTATTCATTTGCTTGAGCTATTTTTTCTTCTGTCTTCATATGATTTGCAATTGACTTCTATCTTCAAGCCATTAAGGCTTTATTTATCCACATTTTTCTTTATTGATTTTATGTTTGTCTTTATTTTTTTGTTTTGATAAATCAGGAGTTTAAGTTTTTTCCTTTATCTACTTTCTCTGTATTCTTTTAAATTATTATTGTTTTGTTATATTGGTCTATGTGTAACTTTGGTGCTGCCACTTGGCTGGGTGTGATTTCCTCTCACAAGATGGTATGGTGTCACCAACACAAGAGGACCTTGTATTGTTAGGTGTGTATGTCTTCTCTTAGAGGATTGCATGGAGGTGCAAGAGCAGAGCCCTTTCCTGTTGTGAGTCACAATGTGCTGAGCAGTCAGGATCCCCCCCCCTCAGAGCTTGAGGGAGAGCACAGTCCCTCCACGTTGATGCAAAAAGGTAATGTGGCCCTGAGGGAATGGGACAGGTCATCCATATAATCAGAGGGAGACAGTGCTACCCAGTTCGGCAAGAAAAGCTTTCTGAGCAGACACGGGCTGATGTCACCATGGGAGAGGCAGGACAGGTGGCCTCTGTGCATGCATGGATAGCTTGCACACATGGCGGGATGAGGGAGGGGCCACAGAAGCTAAGCATATGCACAGGCTGTATGTGGGGATGAGAGGAGTGGAGCTGGAGTTGGTCCTGCCCTCATTTGCTGAATGGGGGAAGGGGGAGCAGAGGAGAGCCTATGTACATTTGTGTGGAAGGCCTGTAAGATGGGGAAGGAGGGAGAGGAAGTGGAGATTGCATGGGTATGCACAGAAGACCTGCACAGCTGGGGGACAGGGGAGCAGAGCAGAGGGGCAGAATGTGGCCAGGTGGGGAGGTGGGGTGGAGCAGGGTCTTCATGAGCAGGAAGTGAGGGGATGCTCCACCGGGCTGGTTCTGGGAGGGTGGCTTCTAAGTATTACTTTAAGAAATGTTGCTTGTTTTTATCCTAAATTGGCCATGATGCACTGGGTCAGCAGGCAGGGTACAGAAGATCAGAAAATCTCTGCTTTCCGTCTGGTCTGGGTCTATCTCTCCTTCCAGTAAGAGAAGAAATGCTTGGTCCATTTCTTCAACCCTCCATTTGATTTTCAGGGATCTGAGGTCATTATTGGAAACACTGGTGGCATAGTGATTAAGTGCTACAGTTGCTAACCAAAAGGTCAGCAGTTCAAATCTACCAGGCATCCTTGGAAACTGGGGCAGTTCTACTCTGACCTATAGGGTCACTACGAGTCAGCATCAACTTGACGGCAACAGGTTTGGTTTTGGGGTTTTTTTTTTTTTTTTGAGGTCATTATTTGTATGTGTTTTACTTAGCTTTTCAAGACTCTGTTGTAGGGTGTCATTATGGTGTGTCTAAGCTATCATCTTAACCAGAACCCCCCTCCTTTTTTTTTTGGTAACTTCTTTTGGATAATTTGTGATTATTTTAAGACTTATTTTTTTACTCCTTTTTTGGCTTATTAGCTATAACTTTTTTTTTTTTTAATTTTAGTGGTTGCTTTAGAATTTATAGTGTACATTTTTCATTCATCACAGTCTACTTCCAAGTGATATTATACCACTTCACATATAGAATGAGAAGCTTGTGATAGTTTTCTCGTTATTTATCCCCTTCTGGTCTTTACAGTCTTATTGTCATAGTTATTACTTTTACGTATTTATAACCCCCACAATAGATTAGTATTATCTTGAGTTAAACAGTCAATTATCTTGTAAAAAGATTTTAACAAGAAAATGTTTCTCTATGCATTTATCATTTCTGGTGCTCTGTATGTCTTTGTGTAGATTTATATTTCCATCTGATATCATTTTCCTTCTCCCTGAAAGACTCTTTTTTTTCTTTAATGGTGTTAGTCTGCTGGAGAAGAAATCTTTCAGCTTTGTAATCTGAAAAATGACTTTATTTCATGATCACTTTAAAAATTTTTTTTTGTTGGATATAGAATTCTAGTTTGACAGTTTTTCTTTCAGCACTTTGAAACTTCTCCACTGTCGTCTCTCTTGCATTGTTTCTGACGAGAAATCTGCTGTCATCCTTATTTTTGGTTTCCACCATATAACATGTCTTTTATTTCTGGCTGCCTTTACACTTTTCTCTTTCTCTCTTATCTTGATCGATTTGATTAAGATGTACTGCGGTGTAGCTTTCTTCATGTTTCTTGTGCTGGGAGTTTATTGGTCTTCTTGGATCTCTTGGTTTATATTTCCATCAAAACTTCTATCTACTATTCAAAAACTGCAAAATCCTATCTATTTTTTCTTTCTTTCTGTCTTTCTCCCTGCCTCCTTCCCTCTCTCCCTTCCTTCTTTCCTTACTTCCTTCTTTTTGGCCTCCCCCCATCATCTCCTTTGGGGATTCCAGTTACACTTACATTAGGTCACTTGAAGTTGTCCCACATTTCATTGATATTCTTTTTATTTTCTTCTTATTGTTGGTTTTTGGTGTTTCAATTTACTCAGTTTTTATTGTTATACCTTTAGGTTCATTGATATTTTCTTTTTACAATGTCTATTATGCCATTGGAAACCCTGGTGGTGTAGTGGTTAAGTGCTATGGCTGCTAACCAAAGGGTCAGCAGTTTGTATTCACCAGATGCTCCTTGGAAACTTTATGGGGCAGTTCTACTCTGTCCTATAGGGTTGCTATGAGTCAGAATCGACTTGATGGCACTGGGTTTGGTTTTTGGTATTATACCATTAATTTGATCCATTGTATTTTTCATCTCAAACTGTAATTTTTATCTCCAGGAATTTGATTTGAGACATTTTTATTCTCCATGTCTCTACTTACCTTTTAAAACATATGAGATATAGTTATGTTAAGTGTTTTGTTGTCCATGTCTCCTAATTGCAACATTTGTTTCAGTTCTGGATTAGTTTTGATTGATATTCTCCTTTTTATGGGTCATGTTTTTCTGTTTTTTGAATGCCTAGTAATCTTTGATTGGAGGCCAGACATTGTGAATGTTTACTGGATATTTTTGCATTCCTATTGATCTTTTTTTTATCTAGAATGCTGTTAAACTACTTGTGAATAGTTTGATGCCTTGAAGTCGTTATCATTTGTTAGGTGCATCTGGAGCAGTACTCAGCCTAGGATTAATTATTCCACACTTGTGAGGTTAGAACTTCCTGAGTACTTTACCCAATGCCTGTGAATTACTAAATTTTTCAGTCTTGCTTCTGGGAAGAGGTACTATTTTTGACTCTGTGTGAACTCCAGACACCAGTTCCTCTAATCCTTTCAGCTGATTCTTTTCCTGGACTCAGGCAGTTTCCTTACATGCATGCTCTGTTCTATACTCTGCTGACTACTTGAGACAAACGCTATGAAAATCACCAGATTTCCTTCTCTCTGTGAATATAGCTCCTCGTTGGTACTTTCTTGTGAACTCCAGCTGCCTTCTTTCTGGACTCTCAGCTCTATACCCTTAACACATAGAGCCCACTGGATTCTGCATTAGGTCCCTGCCTTACATGACCCCCCACTGTGTTGTGGATACTCTCTCAGGGAAGTAACCTGAGACAATTGTAGGAATGAACCCATTTCCTATCACCCAGGGACCACTGTCCTTCATTACCTGATGCTCAGTTCCTTGAAAACTGTTGTTTATTTCATCTAGTTGTGGCTGTTTGTTATTTAGTTATTCCAGAAAGGAGGGTAAATCCAGTCAGTGTCACTCTATCTTGGCTAAATGTGGAAGTCATCATTATTATCTCACTTAATACACAAAATCCCTGGTTTTATGGAGCATGTTTTCAATGAGGGATGACAGATAATGAATAGATAATAATTAAATATATTATTTGATGAATTGATAAAACAATGTAAGGAGGAAAAAAGAGGTTGAGGAATATATGCTAATTTATGCAGGTTGTTCACGGAAGACCTCTTTAATGAGGTAACTGAACAGAAACCTGAAGGAAGTGAAGAGATGAGCAAACTGTGCATATATCTGGAGGAAGATCATTCCAGGGAGAGAACAGGTGTGAAGTTCCTAAGTGGGAGACTAGTTGGCCTGCTTTGGGAACAGCAGAGTCCAATGTGCTGGAGTGGAGAGAGTGATAGAGAGAATGGTGGGAGAGAAGGTCAGAGGTATGTAGGTGATCAGGTTATGTAGGACTTTGTCGCCCATTGTAATAAATGTGACGTTTACTCTGAATGAGATGGAAACTAAGTGGACAGTTTTGAGCAAAGGATTGACATGATAAAATTTATTTTCGATTATATGCTTAGCTGTCTGCCATAAGGACGTCTGCTAGGGGTAAGGTAGGAATCAGGGAAACCGTTTAACAGGTTATTATGATTATCTAGGGGAGAAATGATGGTGACTTGGATCATGGGATTAGAATTGAGGTGGTAAAAAGTAGCCGGATTTTGGATATATTTGGAAAGTGTAGCAGATAAAATTTGCTGATGGATTACATGTGGGCTGTGAGAGACAAGAGAGAAATTAAGGATGATTATATAATTGTTTTGCTTGAGCAACTGGAAAGAGAAGACATTTCTTGAGATGGGGAGACTGTAGGGGTACAGATTTGAGGGGTAATTTGAGGAATTTAGTTTGAATGTGTATAATGTTGAGATTTCTACTGGACCTTCAAGGCGAGTAAACACTATCTACATGAGCCTGGAGTTCAGGGGAGAGGTTGAAGCCAGGGGTATGAATTTGGAAGTCATCTGCATATAGATGATATTTGAAGTCATGTGACTGGATGAGATCAATGAGGGAGTGGATTGCTAAAAATAAGGAGAGGTCCAAACCCTGTCCTCTTGGTCATGACAAAATTTAGAAGGGAGGGAAAGGAGAAAAAACATGCAAAAGAGCAGCCCTGGGGTGGGGAAGAGAACAGGTAGAGGATGAAGTTCTGGAAACCAGGTAAAGGAACCATTTCAAGGAGTGGGGAGGGATCATTCATGCCAAGTACGGCTGAGTGTCACAGGGAGATAATGTAGGGAAGTGACAAGGACTGAGACTTTAGGACCTTAAACTTATATTATTCTGTTTTACAGATAAGGAAATTGAGGCTCAAAAAGATGAGTTGACTTTGAAATGTTATATAATTAGTAAGTGGCAGAGTCAGGATTTGAACTCAGGGCCGAGTGACTCCAAATGTTAGGAATGTATGCCCTATGTTATAGTGCCCCTCTCTTTCTATTCCCCCTCAGACTTGGGACTAAATGAATGCTGAATAAATAAATGATTGAATTCCAGCAATATTTGAGGTTTTCATAATTTAGAAGCAGTGATATAGTTCTTATTGTGGGAAGTCTTATTATAAAAGTTTTGTTATTTATTATTATATTTATTCTCTTTGTTATTTTACATATTAGCAAATTATTATTATTTTTCAAATTTCCTATAGAAAAGGTGAGAGAACCTTGGAAAAACACATATAAACAAGCCAGTGCGAGTTGCTGAGTGGCACCTGTATTTGCTAAAAATGCATTTTCATTTGTTAATCAGAATAGATATTTTTTATTTCTCCCCCGAAATGTTAAATCAAAAAGGTTTCTGGTTATAGCTAGATGAGAGAAATGTTGTTATGTAATATTATTCTTTATCCCTTTTCAAAGCCCCGTGGGGAGGGTATTTGCAGCAGTACAGATGGGGTTTGGGAGAAGGACTGAGATTATGTTTCAGACTAGTCTTTGGGAACACACCATGGATATGATTTTGGCTCCAATGCTCACTGCTTATTGGGCTTTGTTTTACTTTACTATGAAGTTGTTTTTACCACCTCAAACCTTATTTTCTTCATCAGTTCACAGGGTTCAAAATAGCCACCTCATGGGCACATTGCAGAGATTAAATGAAATAATACAAGGGAAGTGGCGTGTAGTATGTATTCATAAAATATAGATCTTATTATCAAGTAAGCAGTGTCCTGTGAAAAAATTAGTCTTTGGACCATAATTAAAGAGACACCAAGATTTAAGGATTAAGGTAATGTCAGCGCATGCCTTTATAGGGGTGGCTGAGAGGATGGTGGCACAATCAAATTCATTGCCTAGATGTATTAAATCTGAATTAGAGGACTTATAATTGCATTTTGAACTCCCTCTTGGACCCTGATTCTCCTTATGTCTGCCTTTCAAAGTGTATTCTTCAAAACTTAGCTCAAATTGTCCCCCTAGTAGGCAACACTTAATTGATATTTCCCATGACTTTTCCTTCTTCCCACACCCCAGAGTTCTTAATTTATTCTTCCTTCATGGCCTGCCTCCCTACTAGGGTTATAACTCTTGAGAATCTCCCATTTGTTCATCGTACATGTGCTGAACACCTATGAGGCATATGGAGATGCTTGTGAGAATTTGAAAAATGCGATTCCCACCTTCAGAGAGCTCATAGTATCATGGGTGAGAAACATGTATAAACAGACCATTAACTACAGCTAGGCAAGGTTTGCAGGAGCCAGTCCAGGTCCTTTGATTCACTCTTCAATCAAGTTAAAACTCTACACAGACAGAGAAACTCTCAACCACTGTTGCAGATTCAGAGTTCATGTTTTTAGACATGAGCCAATTGTTCCCAACAAGTGTATTGTCATTTTGCAGAGTTTTGACAGAAGAATGCTTGGGAAAGGGAATGCTGATACTTCAGGAGTTTAAAAAATAGCTTTAATTGCCACATGCACCAAATGTATCTGAAAAAGAAAGGTTAGTGCCTCTACCTTACTGTGTTCCTATCCATCACTCTTCCCACAAATGGATTTTGGTGGATTCGTATGAACTTCCTGCTGCTTCCACAAAGCCCTCATTATCTGTACCTTCTCCCTGTTACTTCACCTCCTTTGCCAGGTGGGATAATCATCATGCACCACACGGAGAGGCGAGAAGCGAGCATGCATACACACACTCACACATGGTTGTGCACACACATACACTCACACACACGAGTGTGCACATACAAGTATGTACACAAACATGTGCACACGCACGTACGTGCACACACACGTATGAATGCACATACACACACACGCACATCCACAGGAGACTGCTGCCTTCACACGCAGCATGAGGGATAACAGCAGGCCCTGCAGAAACGGAGTTCAAACCACCAGAACTTCTTCAGTAAAGTGTCTTTAGTGAAGTTTTGAAAGTTTGTGCAGAAGTAGTCTCCAACTTTGGCTCTCTCTTCCTCTGCCTCAAACTAGAAGATGTTGTGTGCACTGGGGCAGGCTTGTCTCTTAGAGCTGACGTAAAGAGGGGCTTGAGCTGTCTCAGGAGGTGGAGGAGCCAGCTGCTGCCATGGCTGTGCCTGGAATGCCACAGGGCCAGATGCAGGGTAGGGCCTATGTGGGGAGTGACTGAGGTTTTTAACCCATGTAACTACACAGGCCATCTAGCTCCTGGCCAAGAATTGCTGAAGCGCCCACCTTTGTGAGGCCAGTAGAGTCTGCACAGCTTCCTCCCTACTCTCAAGCCTGTGGTGTGTTTGTGGTGGAGCACTGCCATAACAGAAAGCTGAGTGCTTGCCCACTGAAGCAAAGGAACTCACATCATTGAGTGCCTACAGTGTGCCAGGCCCTGCTTTGAATGCTTTAGGGACATTCTTTCAAAACAAATTAAACCTGTCCATGAACTCCCATTGAGAGGGATGACAAGAAATTCAACCTCAGTTATAGCCAAGTTTGCTTCCTCCTTGTCTCTGTGAAAGATGATCAAAAGTCCCTGGGTTTTACGTGATTGAAATTAACTATAGAATGGCCTCTGTGGACAGTCGAGTTTCAACACACTTTGGCCCTCAAGTTCGAGCATAGGAATTTTTTTTCTGAAGCTGAGAGACCCCATGGCTAGAGTCCAACTTTCCTAAATTTAATGCCACCCGCCGCCCGTCTCTAATAGATCACCTGGGGTGCCAGTATGGATCAGGGCGTGGGTAGAAACATCTGCCTCCCTCCCCATCTCAACAGGAAGCTTCCTGGCTTTGGCCGCTTGGACCACCCCTACTTCCCAAACCCAAGAGGGCTTACCATCTCCCATCTGTGTTGATTCATCTATTTTTTGAAATTAAATATCTTGAGAGGAAGAAGAGCACCAGCTCTCTAGGGCAAAAAGTCTTGCTTACTTCTGTGAAGGTGTGTGTGGGCATGTATATGGTGGAGGGAAGGGAGAAGGATAGATGGAAAGCAGGGAATAGAAGCTCTACTTTTTTCTGATTCTTCTACAATGGAAAAAATTTAATATACCAATGAATTATCCTTTCCAACAGCCTGATAGCTTATTTTGCTAAAATGAAATTTTACTGTTATATTCAATTCTGTGTCCTACTGTTTTAATTAATGATACATTGTTAATATTTTATCACATCAATAAATAACATTTCAGATAATATTTAACGGTCTTGTAGTGCGCTGTCATTTGGAGGAATCATCATTTATGCAAATCTTGTCCATTCTTGTAAACTTAGGTTGGTTAATGGTATTGTAAATGACACTATAGTCAGCAGCCATATACCTAGATCTATTGATGTCTCTCTGTTTCCTTGCTGTTGTTGTTAGGTGCTGGCCTGTTGGTTCCAACTCACAGCAACCCAATGTACAACAGAAGGAAACAATGCCTGGTCCAGCAGCATCCTTGCAATCATTATGCTTGAGCCCATTGTTGTAGCCACTGTGTTAATCCATCTCTTTACAGGTCTTCCTCTTTTTCACTGACCTGCTACTTTACCAAGCATGATGACCTTCTCCAGGGACTGGTCCCTCCTGATAACATGTCTAAAATATGTAAGACAAAATCTCACCATCCTCACTTTTAATGAACATTCTGGCTCTAATTTTTCCAAGACAGATTAGTTCATTCTTCTGGCAGTCCATGGTATATTCAGTATTCTTCACCAAACACCGTAACCCAAAGGCATCAATTCTTCTTTGGTCTTCCTTATTTGTAGTCCAGTTTTCAAATGCATATGAGGTTACCATGGCTTGGGTTGGCACACTTTAGTCCTTAATGTGACATCTTTGCTTTTTAACACTTTAAAGAGGTCTTTTGCAGTAGATTTGCCGATGCAATGCGTCCTTTGATTTCTTGTCTGCTGCTTCCCTGGGCGTTGATTGTGAATCCAAGTAAAATGAAATACTTGACAACTTCAATGTTTTCTCCATTTGTCATGCTGTTACTTATTGGTACCATTGTGAGGATTTTTGTTTTCTTTATGCTGAGGTGTAATCCATACTGAAGTCCATAGTCTTTGATCTTCATCAGTAAGTGCTTCAAGTCCTCTTCACTTAGCAAGGAAAATTGTGTCATCTGCATATTGCAGGTTGTTAATGAGCCTTCTTCCAATCCTGATACCACATTCTTCTTCATATAGTCCAACTTCTTGGATTATTTGCTCAGCATACAGACTGAATAAGTGTGGTGAAAGGATACAACCCTGACACACACCTTTCTTGACTTTAAACCACAGAGTATCCCCTTATTCTGTTCGTATGACTGCTTCTTGGTCTAAATTAGGTTCCTTATGAGCAAAATTAAGTCTTACGGAATTCTCATTCTTTGCAATGTTTTAATTCACACAATTGAATGCCTTTGCGTAGTCAGTAAAACACAGGTAAACATATTTCTGTTATTGTCTGCTTTTAGCCATGATCCATTTGACATCAGAAATGATATCCCTTGTTCTAAGTCCTCTTCTAAATTCGGCTTGAATTTCTGTCTGTTCCCTGTCGACATACTGTTGCAACCACTTTTGAATGATCTTCAGGAAAATCTTACTTGTGTAGGATATTAATGATATTGTTTGATAATTTCTACATTCTATTAGATCACCTTTCTTTGGAATGGGTACAAATATGGATCTTTTCTGGTTGGTTGGCCAGGTAGCTGTCTTCCAAATATTTTTGCATAGATGAGTGAGTGCTTCCAGCACTGCACCCATTTGTTGAAACATCTCAGTTGGTATTCTGTTAATTCCTGGAGTCTTGTTTTTCACCAATGCCT
This sequence comes from Elephas maximus indicus, assembly GCF_024166365.1. Taxonomy (NCBI): domain Eukaryota; kingdom Metazoa; phylum Chordata; class Mammalia; order Proboscidea; family Elephantidae; genus Elephas; species Elephas maximus. Next base: position 123,623,780 of record NC_064826.1, read on the forward strand.
TCAGTGCAGCTTGGACCTCTTCCTTAAGTACCATGGGTTCTTGATCATATGCTACCTCCTGAAGTGGTTGAATGTTGACCAGTTCTTTTTGGTACAGTGACTCTGTGTACTCCTTTCCTCTTCTTTTGATGCTTCCTGTGCCGTTGAATATTTTTGCGATTGAATCCTTCAGTGTTGCAACTCCAGGCTTGAATTTTTCCATCAGTTCTATCAGCTTGAGAAATACTGAGTTGTTCTTACCTTTTGGTTTTCTATCTCCAGGTCTTTGCACATTTCGTTACAGTATTTTATTTTTTTGAGCTGTACTTTGAAATCTTCTGTTCAGCTCATTTGCTTCATGATTTCTTCCTTTTGCTTTGGCTACTCTATGTTCAAGAGTAACTTTCAGAGTCCTTTTGGTATCCATTTTGGTCTTTTCTTCTTTCTTGTCTTTTTAATGACCTCTCGCTTTATTCACATATGACGTCCTTGATGTCATCCCACAACTCTTTGGGTCTTCAGTCATTAGTGTTCATGCATCAAATCTATTCTTGAAATGATCTCTAAATTCAGGTTGGATATATTCAAGATCATACTTTGGCTTTTGTGAACTTGTTCTAATTTTCTTCACCTTCAACTTGAACTTGAGAATGAGCAATTGGTTGTCTGTTCCACAGCTGGCCCCGGCCTTTCTCTGACTCATGATATTGAGCTTTTCTGTCATCTCTTTCCACAGATGTAGTCGAATTGATTCCTGAATGTTCCTTCTGGGAGGTCCACTTATAGAGTCACCATTTGTTGAAAAAACGTGCTTGCTATGAAGCAGATGGTTTTGCAATATTCTGTCATGTGCTTTCCAGCATAATTTCTATCATGAAGGCCATATTTTCCAACTACCAATCATTGTTTGTTTCCATCTTTCACATTCCAATCGCCAGTAATTATTAATGCATCCCAATTGCATGTTTGATGAATTTCAGACTGCAGAAATTGATAGAAATCTTCAACTTTCTTCATCTTTGGCCTTAGTGGTTGGTGCCTAAATTTGAATAATAGTTGTATTAACTGGTCTTCCTTTAGGTGTATGGCTATCACCCTATTACTGGCAATGTTGTACTTCAGGATACATCTTGAAATGTGTTTTTTGGTGATGTACACGATGACATTGCTCTTCAATTTGTCATTCCCGGCATAGTAGACCATATGATTGTCTGATTCAAAATGGCCAATACCAGTCCATTTCAGCTCACTAATGCCTAGGATATTGATCTTTATGCATTCCATTTCATTTTTATGACTTCTAATTTTCCCAGATTCATATACTTCATACATTCCACATTCAGATTAGTAATGTATGTTTACAACTGTTTCTTCTGATTTGGAGTCATGCAATGTCAGCAAATGAAGGTCCTGAAAGCCTGACTCCATCCATGTCATTAAGGTCGACTCTACTCTGAGGAGGCAGCTCTTCCTCAGTTGTATTTTGAATGCCTTCCAACCTGAGGGACTCATCTTCTGGTACAATATCAGACTATATTCCACTGCGATTCACAAGGTTTTCACCAGTCAATTTTTTTGAAAGTAGACTGCCAGGTCCTTCTCCCTAGTCTGTCTTTGTCTGGAAGCTCAGCTGGAGCCTGTTCATCAAGGGTGACCCTACCGGTGTTTGAAAGACTTGTGGCAAAGCTTCCACCATCACAGTAACATGCAAGCCACCACAGTGTGACGAACTGACAGACATGCGGTGGTATGTTTCCTTACGAGGGTAAAAATATTGTTTCAGGGTATGGGACTCTTAAAGAACTTGCAGCACTTTTGGTAGAGAGCCTGTCTCATCCCACTCTTGTGAATATTAATATAATCCAAGTTTTTCATTTTACCAGTATAATAGATGAGGGCTCATGGCATTGTTTTCATCCACATCTCTTTGCTTATTAGCAAATTAAAACATTTTTAGTATGTATTTATTGATCATGTCTACTTTTAATTTTGTGAATTAGCTGTTTTGTTCTTGTGTAGAGGCATTAGTCTTATAGGTAAGGATACGACTTGATCCTTACAGCAACTGTATGAGAGAGTCATTACTTACACTAGAATACAGACAATGAGTTTTGAAGCTTAGCCACATAAAGAGGAGGTGGAATTTTAGATCATTTTGGTCTGACCCCAAAGTCTGTGTTATCTCCATGGAGTGCTGCATTTTTACCAGCCATTTCCTACAATAATTGGGATTTACATGTTGATTTCCATCCTTTAAAGATGAAAATTTTGCCACCAAATCAAGTAAATCAAATCTTCCGATTATTAGATTAGATACTTTTAATTTCTGAATCAAAGCTTGGTTTTGCAAATTAAAGTGGCATAGGGATTTCTAGTAAGAGTAAACAGAAGAGCCATACTTGCCCACATTGTCATCCAATGGAAGGGAATGAGTGATTTTAAAGGGACAATGGAATACAATATACCGTAACTTTTATAATTAAATCTAATGATCCTGCTTGGTAAGACCCTGCTTGGGTTTTGGGAAACTCTGCAATGGCCCTATTGAAATCCCTACAACAAGGTTTCAGATGAGAAAGCACACATCCTCCTCACCATAACGTGGAGTGGAATTATATCTAATTTCTTTTTTCCCCCAAAGAAATATTCCTCACTAAATCCCCTGGACAATGAATAAGGAAGACCGAAGAAGAATTGACGCCTTTGAATTGTGGCATTGGCGAAGAGTATTGAATACACCACTGACGGCCAAAAGAATGAACAAATCTGTCTTAGAAGAAGTACAACCAGAATGCTTAGAAGCAAGGATGGTGAGACTGTGTATTACATACTTTGGACATGTTGTCAGGAGGGATCAGTCCCTGGAGAAGGACATCATGCTTGGCAGAGTACAGGGTCAGCGGAAAAGAGGAAGACCCTCAATGAGGTGGATTGACACAGTGGCTGCAACAATGAGCTCAAGCATAACAACAATTGTAAGGATGGCTCAGGACCAGGCAGTATTTTGTTCTGTTGTGCACAGGGTCCTATGAGTCAGAACTGACTCGACGGCACCTAACAACAACAACAACAATAAATCCCCTTTCCCTCAATTTTGACTCCTTTGGCCTTTTTTATCCCTCTTGTGAGTGATTTTTTTTTTTTTTGCTATCCTAAAGTAAGTCAGCTGAATTCTTTTTTTTTTTAAATAAATTTTTATTAAGCTTCAAGTGAACATTTACCATTCCAATCAGTCTGTCACATGTAAGTTTACATACATCTTACTCCCTTCTCCCACTTGCTCTCCCCCTATTGAGTCAGCCCTTTCAGTCTCTCGTTTTGTGCCAATTTTGCCGTCTTCCCTCTCTCTCTATCTTCCCATCCCCCCTCCAGTCAAGAGTTGCCAACACACTCTCCAGTGTCCACCTGATTTAATTAGCTCACTCTTCATCAGCATCTCTCTCCCCCCCGCTGACCAGTCCTTATCATGTCTGATGAGTTGTCTTCGGGGATGGTTCCTGTCCTGTGCCATCAGAAGGTCTGGGGAGCATTGCCTCCAGGATTCCTCTAGTTGCAGTCATACCATTAAGTATGGTCTTTTTATGAGAATTTGGGGTCTGTATCCCATTGGTCTCCTGCTCCCTCAGGAGTTGTCTGTTGTGCTCCCTGACAGGGCAGACATCGACTGTGGCCGGGCACCAACTAATTCTTCTGGTCTCAGGATAATGTAGGTCTCTGGTTCATGTGGCCCTTTCTGTCTCTTGGGTTCTTAGTTGTCGTGTAACCTTGGTGTTCTTCCTTTGCCTTTGCTCCAGGTGGGTTGAGACCAATTGATGTATCTTAGATGGCCGCTTGTTGGCATTTAGGACCCCAGACGCCACATTTCAAAGTGGGATGCAGAATGTTTTCATAATAGAATTATTTTGCCCATTGACTTAGAAGTCCCCTCAAACCATGTTCCCCAGACCCCAGCCCCTGCTCCGCTGACTTTTGAAGCATTCATTTTATCCCGGAAACCTCTTTGCTTTTAGTCCAGTCCAATTAGGCTGACCTTCCTTGTATTGAGTGTTGTCTTTCCCTTCACCCAAAGCAGTTCTTATCTACTGATTGATCAATAAAAAACCCTCTCCCTCCCTCCCTCCCTCCCTCCCCCCTTTGTAACCACAAAAGTATGTGTTCTTCTCCGTTTTTTCTATTTCTCAAGATCTTATAATAGTGGTCTTATACAATATTTGTCCTTTTGCCTCTGACTCAATTCGCTCAGCATAATGCCTTCCAGATTCCTCCATGTTATGAAATGTTTCAGAGATTCGTCACTGTTCTTTATTGATGCGTAGTATTCCATTGTGTGAATATACCACAATTTATTTACCCATTCATCCGTTGACGGACATCTTGGTTGCTTCCAGCTTTTTGCTATTGTAAACAGAGCTGCAATAAACATGGGTGTGCATATGTCTGTTTGTGTGAAGGCTCTTGTATCTCTAGGGTATATTCCGAGGAGTGGGATTTCTGGGTTGTATGGTAGTTCTATTTCTAACTGTTTAAGATAACGCCAGATGGATTTCCAAAGTGGTTGTACCATTTTACAATCCCACCAGCAGTGTATGAGAGTTCCAATCTCTCCGCAGCCTCTCCAACATTTATTCTTTTGTGTTTTTTGGATTAATGCCAGCCTTGCTGGTGTGAGATGGAATCTCATCGTAGTTTTAATTTGCATTTCTCTAATGGCTAATGATCGGGAGCATTTTCTCATGTATCTGTTGGCTGCCTGAATATCTTCTTTAGTGAAATGTGTGTTCATATCCTTTGCCCACTTCTTGATTGGGTTGTTTGTCTTTTTGTGGTTGAGTTTTGACAGAGTCATGTAGATCTTAGAGATCAGGTGCTGGTCGGAGATGTCATAGCTGAATATTCTTTCCCAGTCTGTAGGTGGTCTTTTTACTCTTTTGGTGACGTCTTTAGATGAGCATAGGTGTTTGATTTTTAGGAGCTCCCAGTTATCTGGTTTCTCTTCATCATTTTTGGTAATGTTTTGTATTCTGTTTATGCCCTGTATTAGGGCTCCTAGAGTTGTCCCTATTTTTTCTTCCATGATCTTTATCGTTTTAGTCTTTATGTTTAGGTCTTTGATCCACTTGGAGTTAGTTTTTGTGCATGGTGTGAGGTATGGGTCCTGTTTCATTTTTTTGCAAATGGATATCCAGTTATGCCAGCACCATTTGTTAAAAAGACTATCATTTCCCCAATTGACGGACACTGGTCCTTTGTCGAATATCAGCTGCTCATACATGGATGGATTTATATCTGGGTTCTCAATTCTGTTCCATTGGTCTGTGTGCCTGTTGTTGTACCAGTACCAGGCTGTTTTGACTACTGTGGCTGTATAATAGCTTCGGAAATCAGGTAGAGTGAAGCCTCCCACTTTCTTCTTCTATTTCAGTAATGCTTTGCTTATCTGGGGGTTCTTTCCCTTCCATATGAAATTGGTTATTTGTTTCTCTATCCCCTTAAAATATGACACTGGAATTTGGATTGGAAGTGTATTATACGTGTAGATGGCTTTTGGTAGAATAGACATTTTTACTATGTTAAGTCTTCCTATCCATGAGCAGGGTATGTTTTTCCACTTAAGTATGTCCTTTTGAATTTCTTGTAGCAGAGCTTTGTAGTTTTCTTTGTATAGGTCTTTTACATCCTTGGTAAGATTTATTCCTAAGTATTTTATCTTCTTGGGGGCTACTGTGAATGGTATTGATTTGGTTATTTCCTCTTCGATGATCTTTTTGTTGATGTAGAGGAATCCAAGTGATTTTTGTATGTTTATTTTATAACCTGAGACTCTTCCAAACTCTTCTATTAGTTTCAGTAGTTTTCTGGAGGATTCCTTAGGGTTTTCCATGTATACGATCATGTCATCTGCAAATAGTGATAGCTTTACTTCCTCCTTGCCAATCTGGATACCCTTTATTTCTTTGTCTAGCCTAATTGCTCTGGCTAGGACTTCAAGTACGATGTTGAATAAGAGCGGTGAGAAAGGGCATCCTTGTCTGGTTCCCATTCTCAAGGGAAATGCTTTCAGGTTCTCTCCATTTAGAGTGATATTGGCTGTTGGCTGTTGGATTTGCGTAGATGCCCTTTATTATGTTGAGGAATTTTCCTTCAATTCCTATTTTAATAAGAGTTTTTATCATAAATGGGTGTTGAACTTTGTCAAATGCCTTTTCTGCATCTATTGATAAGATCATGTGGTTTTTATCTTTTGTTTTATTTATGTGATGGATTACATTAATAGTTTTTCTGATATTAAACCAGCCTTGCATACCTGGTATAAATCCCACTTGATCAGGGTGAATTATTTTTTTGATGTGTTGTTGGATTCTATTGGCTAGAATTTTGTTGAGGATTTTTGCATCAATGTTCATGAGGGATATAGGTCTATAATTTTCTTTTTTTGTAATGTCTTTACCTGGTTTTGGTATCAGGGAGATGATAGCTTCATAGAATGAGTTGGGTAGTATTCCATCTTTTTCTATGCTTTGAAATACCTTCAGTAGTAGTGGTGTTAAGTCTTCTGTGAAGGTTTGGTAGAACTCTGCAGTGAAGCCGTCTGGGCCAGGACTTTTTTTTGTTGGGAGTTTTTTGATTACCGTTTCAATCTCTTTTTTTGTTATGAGTCTATTTAGTTGTTCTACTTCTGAGTGTGTTAGTTTAGGTAGGTAGTATTTTTCCAAGAATTTATCCATTTCTTCTAGGTTTTCAAATTTGTTAAGAGTACAATTTTTCGTAGTAATCTGAAATGATTCTTTTAATTTCATTTGGCTCTGTTGTGATGTGGTCCTTCTCGTTTCTTATTCGGGTTATTTGTTTCCTTTCCTGTATTTCTTTAGTCAGTCTAGCCAATGGTTTATCAATTTTGTTAATTTTTTCAAAGAACCAGCTTTTGGCTTTGTTAATTCTTTCAATTGTTTTTCTGTTCTCTAATTCATTTAGTTCAGCTCTAATTTTTATTATTTGTTTTCTTCGGGTGCCTGATGGATTCTTTTGTTGCTCACTTTCTATTTGTTCAAGTTGTCGAGACAGTTCTCTGATTTTGGCTCTTTCTTCTTTTTGTATGTGTGCATTTATCGATATAAATTGGCCTCTGAGCACTGCTTTTGCAGTGTCCCAGAGGTTTTGATAGGAAGTATTTTCATTCTCGTTGCTTTCTAAGAATTTCCTTATTCCCTCCTTGATGTCTTCTATAACCCAGTCTTTTTTCAGGAGGGTATTGTTCATTTTCCAAGTATTTGATTTCTTTTCCCTAGTTTTTCTGTTATTGATTTCTAGTTTCATTGCCTTGTGGTCTGAGAAGATGCTTTGTAATATTTCGATGTTTTGGATTCTGCAAAGATTTGTTTTATGACCTAATATGTGGTCTATTCTAGAGAATGTTCCATGTGCACTAGAAAAAAAAGTATATTTTGCAGCAGTTGGGTGGAGAGTTCTGTATAAGTCAATGAGGTCAAGTTGGTTGATTGTTGTAAGTAGGTCTCCCGTGTCTCTGTTGAGCTTCTTACTGGATGTCCTGTCCTTCTCCGAAAGTGGTGTGTTGAAGTCTCCTACTATAATTGTGGAGGTATCTATCTCACTTCTCAGTTCTGTTAAAATTTGATTTATGTATCTTGCAGCCCTGTCATTGGGTGCATAGATATTTAATATGGTTATGTCTTCCTGATCAATTGTCCCTTTTATCATTATATAGTGTCCTTCTTTATCCTTTGTGGTGGATTTAAGTCTAAAGTCTATTTTGTCAGAAATTAATATTGCTACTCCTCTTCTTTTTTGCTTATTGTTTGCTTGATATATTTTTTTCCATCCTTTGAGTTTTAGTTTGTTTGTGTCTCTAAGTCTAAGGTATGTCTCCTGTAGGTAGCATATAGATGGATCATGTTTCTTTGTCCAGTCTGTGACTATCTGTCTCTTTATTGGTGCATTTAGTCCATTTACATTCAGCGTAATTATAGATAAATAAGATTTTAGTGCTGTCATTTTGATGCCTTTTCATGTGTGTTGTTGGCCATTTCATTTTTCCACATACTTTTTTGTGCTGAGACGTTTTTCTTAGTAGATTGTGAGATCCTCATTTTCATAATGTTTAACTTTATGTTAGTTGAGTCGTTACGTTTGTCTTGGCTTTTTTCTTGAGTTATGGAATTGATATTCCTTTTTGTCGTTACCTTATTATTTACCCCTATTTTTCTAAGTAAAAACCTAACTTGTATCGTTCTATATCGCCTTGTATCACTCTCCATCTGGCAGTTCAATGCCTCCTATATTTAGTCCCTCTTTTTGATTATTGTGATCGTTTATCTATTGATTTCCATGATTCCCTGTTATGTGTATTATTTTGTTTATTTATTTATTTTTTAGAATTAATCTTAATTTGTTCGTTTTTGTGCTTTCCCTATTTGAGTTGCGTTGATATCAGGACATTCTGTTTTGTGACCTTGTATTCTGCTGGTACCTGATATTATTGGTCATCAGGCCAAACAATCTCCTTTAGCATTTCTTGCAGTCTTGGTTTAGTTTTTACAAATTCTCTATACTTGTGTTTATCTGTAAATATCTTAATTTCTCCTTCATATTTCAGAGAGAGTTTTGCTGGATATATGATCCTTGGTTGGCAGTTTTTCTCCTTCAGTGCTCTGTATACATCGTCCCATTCCCTTCTTGCCTGCATGGTTTCTGCTGAGTAGTCTGAACTGATTCTTATTGATTCTCCCTTGAAGGAAACCTTTCTTTTCTCCCTGGCTGCTTTTAAAATTTTCTGTTTGTCTTTGGTTTTGGCAAGTTTGATGATAATATGTCTTGGTGTTTTTCTTTTTGGATCAATCTTAAATGGGGTTCGATGAGCATCTTGGGTAGATATCCTTTCGTCTTTCATGATGTCAGGGAAGTTTTGTGTCAGGAGTTCTTCAACTATTTTCTCTGTGTTTTCTGTCCCCCCTCCCTGTTCTGGGACTCCAATCACTCGCAAGTTATCCTTCTTGATAGAGTCCCAGATGATTCTTAGGGTTTCTTCATTTTTTTAAATTCTTTTATCTGATTTTTTTTCAGCTATGTTGGTGTTGATTCCCTGGTCCTCCAGATGTCCCAGTCTACATTCTAATTGCTCGAGTGTGCTCCTCTGACTTCCTATTGCGTTGTCTAATTCTGTAATTTTATTGTTAATCTTTTGGATTTCTACATGCTGTCTCTCTATGGATTCTTGCAACTTATTAATTTTTCCACTATGTTCTTGAATAATCTTTTTGAGTTCTTCAACAGTTTTATCAGTGTGTTCCTTGGCATTTTCTGCAGTTAGCCTAATTTCATTTGTGATGTCTTTATGCATTCTGTAAATTAGGTTTTTATATTCTGTATCTGATAATTCCAGGATTGTATCTTCATTTGGGAAAGATTTTGATTCTTTTGTTTGGGGGGTTGGAGAAGCTGTCATGGTCTGTTTCTTTATGTGGTTTGATATGGACTGCTGTCTCCGAGCCATCACTGGGAAACTAGTTTTTCCAGAAAATCTGCTGGTGCGCTGGCTCCTGGCTCTGAAAACAATCGCTGTCTCCCCGTATTTGTTCGTTCTCCGTCTCTACATCTGTGTTTGTTGTTCAGAGTTTGTAGATTGTTATGTATGTGATCAATTCACTTGTTTTTCTGAGTCTTTGTTGCAAGAGGGATCCGCGGTAGTGTCCACCTAGTCCGCCATCTTGGCCCCGCCCTCCTGAATTCGTTTTTTATTGTGCGTTAAGTGAAAGTTTACAAATCAGGTCAGTCTCTTATACGAAAATTTACATGCACCTTGCTATACACTCCTAACTGCTCTCCCTCTGATGAGATAGCACAGTACTTCCCCCGACTCTCTCTCCTTGTGTCCATTTGGGTAGCTTCTGGCCTCCTTTGCCCTCTCATCTCCCCTCCAGACCGGAGATGCCAACATAGTCTCATGTGGCCACTTGATTGTGAGTGATTTTTGGAGTTAAGAAGTTGATTCTCAGTCATTTCCCTTGAACAATCTGCATCTGCACCAGGCATTTCACTATGCAATTTCTTATCATTAAAACTTGATCCATCAAAGGAAATTTCCAATTTGACATAATGGTTCAGTTTAAGATAAAATTCTCCTCCCTTCCCCCAAATATTGGCTTCAGGATGGGGGGCTCTAATAGCCACTAGTTTTTATTGTTATTATTTTTAACTTCAGCTCACACTACACAGCCTTGGGAGAAACGTGTACCCCAGATGGGAAGCAGTCACAGCAAAGAGCCACTCAGGCTCAGAATCGTGACAATTGGGGGATAAAATTTTGGACAAACATCTCATACTTGGGCAGTGGCTTGGAGTATAAGGTGGTGATGTGTGAGTAAGGGCATGAAGAGATTCCACTGTATTTGTCACTTCAAGCACTTCTGCTTTTACTCTGAGTGATCTGAGAAGGCACAGGAAAATTTGGGACGCAATATGATTTATGTTTTAGAGGACTACTCTGACTTCTGTGTTGACAATACACTGTGGAGGTTGGTGTAGGACAGGACAAAAAAAGGGTTGTAAAATTGAGGCCATTAATTAGTGAGAGATGATGGCGGGTTGGGCCAAGAAGGTGCGATGTGTCAGAGTCTGGAGTTTTGAAGGCAGGCTGTCAGGAGTTGCTATTACATTGCCAAACTGATGCACAGAGAGGATAGGTGGCTACCTCAAGGATGCTTAAGTACCAAGCAAATGTTTAAAGCAGGGAAAGTGCATTTCCTCATATCTCCATGCAGTCAGTTTCTCCCTGAACCCAAGCAACCTCTTATCTGTTTTCTGTCACTAAGAATTATTTTTCAATTCCTGGACATTTATATAAATGGAGTCATACAGTATGTGCTCAGTTTTGGAGGGGAGGGTTGGAGTATCTGGCTTAATTCCACTCAGCATAATGATTTTGAGATTCATCCATGTTGTTGTATATAGCTGTGGTTAATTTTATATATGGTATAAGGTAAGAGTTGAGTTTAATTTTTATTTTATGTATTTTTTTGCACATAGATATTTAATTGTTCTAGCACCATTTGTTGAACATATTACACTTTACCTGCTGACTTTCTTTGGACCCTGTGCTGAAAATCTATTGGACATATATACGTGCCTCTATTCCTTGACTCTCTGTTCTGTTTTGTTGACCTATGTGTCTGTCTTCTAGCCAATGCCCCACTGTCTTAATAATTGCAATTTATAGTTAGTTTTAGTCTTGAAATCAAGTAGTGTAAGTCATCTACTTTTTTTTTTTTTTTTTTTTTTGAGTCTTCTATGTCCTTTGCATTTTCACAGGGCTAAGGCTAAGATGAGGCCAGTAAGGAGCCCAGGACACAAAATTTAAGGAGGACCTCACCCTTAAACTTGTGCAAGTGCCTCACCCTAGTCTCAGCCTGCATTTCAATGTAAATTTTAGAAATAACTTACCGGTTTCTAGAAAAAGCCTGCTAGAATTTTGATTTTAATTACATTGAAGCTATAGATAATTTGGGGCAGAATTTACCTCTTATCAATATTGAGTCTTCTCATCCATGAGCAAGATATAGTTCTCTATTTATTGAGGTTCTACTTAATTATTCTCAGCAATGTTTTGTGGCGCTCAGTGTATAGGTCTTATTGTTAAATTCATTCCTGAATGCTTAATACTTTGAATACAATTGTAAATAGTGTTGCTTTGAAAATTTCAATTTGCCATTGTTGCTGGCATACAATTTATTTTTGAATATTGAGCTTGTATCCCACAGCCTTGCTAAACTCACTTATTAGTTCTAGTAGTGCTTTTGGAGATTTCTCAGGATTTTCTGTAGAGACAATCATGCCGTCTATGAATAAAGACAGTTACACTTATTCCTTTCCAATCCGAGTGCCTTTCATTGCACTGGCTGGCACCTCCACTTCAGTGTTGAATAGAAGTAATGAGAGTAAACACTGTTGCCTTATTCCTGATCTTAGGGGGAAAACATTCAATATTTCACCATTAAGTGTGCACTTAGCTGTAGGTTGTTCATAACTAACCAACCAACCTGTTGCCGTCGAATCGATTCCGACTCCTAGTGACCCTATAAGACAGTGTAGAACTGCTGCCATTGGATTTCCAAAGTAATAATATTTAGGGAAGCAAGCTGCCACATCTTTTTTTACCATGGAACAGCTGGTGGGTTCAAACTGCCAACCTTTCAGTTAGCAACCAAGTGCTTAACCACTGCGCCACCAGCATTGTTCATAGATGCCAGTTTGTCAGGTTTTCTTTTATCCTAGTTTGCTGAGAGTTTTTTTTTTTTTTTTGACATATTTGGATGTTGAATTTTGTCAAATGCTTTTTCTGCATCTATTGAGATGATCGTGTTTAAAAAAATTTTTTATATGGAGACTTAAATTGATTAATTTTCAATTGTACAGGCAAACTTGCAGTTCTAGGATAAACCCCACTTGACCATGATGTTTTGCCCCCTTTTTTTTTTTGTATTGTTGTATTCAAAAAAGGCTGAAACGTTTTAACTAAAATATTAGCTAAAGTATTTTTAGGAATTTTTTTTTCCCCTAATTTTTCTCTTATTGATTTCCACTTTTATGGCCTTGTGGTCTGAGAAGATGCTTTGTAATATTTTGATGTTTTGGATTCTGCAAAGGTTTGTTTTATGACCTAATATGTGGCCTATTCTAGAGAATGTCCCATGTGCGCTAGAAAAAAAAGTGTACTTTGCAGCTGTTGGGTGGAGTGTTCTGTATAAGTCTGTGAGGTCAAGTTGGTTGATTGTAGCAATTAGGTCTTCCGTGTCTCTATTGAGCTTCTTACTGGAAGTCCTGTCCTTCTCCGAAAGTGGTGCGTTGAAGTCTTTTACTATGATTGTGGAGGTGTCTATCTCACTTTTCAGTTCTGTTAAAGTTTGTTTTATGTATCTTGCAGCACTGTCATTGGGTGCATGAATATTTAATATGGTTATATCTTCCCGGTCTATTGTCCCTTTAATCATTATGTAGTGTCCTTTATCCTTTGTGGTGGATTTAACTTTAAAGTTTATTTTGTCAGAAATTAATATTGCTACTCCTGCTCTTTTTTGCTTGTTATTTGCTTGATATATTTTTTCCATCCTTTGAGTTTTAGTTTGTTTGTGTCTCTAAGTCTAAGGTGTGTCTCTTGTAGGCAGCATATAGACGGACCGTGTTTCTTTATCCAGTCTGAGACGCTCTGTCTCTTTATTGGTGCCTTTAGTCCATTTACATTCAGCGTAATTATAGATAAGTATGTGTTTACTGCTGTCATTTTGATGCCTTTTTGTGTGTGTTGTTGACAATTTCATTTTTCCACTTACTTTTTTGTGCTGAGATGTTTTTCTTTGTAAATTGTGTGTTCCTCATTTTCATAGTAGTTGACTTTATGTTTGCTGAGTTAGGTTTTTTTGGTTTTTATTTTGAGTTACGGAGTTGTTATACCTCTTTGTGGTTACCTTAATATTTACCCCTATTTTTCTAAGTAAAAACCTAACCTGTATTGTCCTATATCGCCTTGTTTCCCTCTCCATATGGCAGTTCTATGCCACCTGTATTTAGCCCCTCTTTTTGATTATTGTGATCTTTTACATATTGACTTCAACAATTCCCTGTTTTGAGCATTTTTTTCTTTTTAAAATTAATCTTAATTTTTTTTTGTGATTTCCCTATTTGAGTTGATATCAGGATGTTCTGTTACTGTGACCTTGTGTTGTGCTGGTATCTGATATTTTTGGTTTTCTGACCAATTTCCTTTAGTATTTCTTGTAGCTTTGGTTTGGTTTTTGTAAATTCTCTAAGCTTGTGTTTATCTGTAAATGTTTTAATTTCACCTTCATGTTTGAGAGAGAGTTTTGCTGGATATATGATCCTTGGCTGGCAGTTTTTCTCCTTCAGTGCTCTGTGTATGTCATCCCATTGCCTTCTTGACTGCATGGTTTCTGCTGAGTAGTCTGAACTTATTCTTATTGATTCTCCCTTGAAGGAGACCTTTCTTTTCTCCCTGGCTGCTTTTAAAATTTTCTCTTTATCTTTGGTTTTGGCAAGTTTGATGATAATATGCCTTGGTGATTTTCTTTTTGGATCAATCTTATATGGGGTTCGATGAGCATCTTGGATAGATATCCTTTCGTCTTTCATGATGTCAGGGAAGTTTTCTGCCAACAGATCTTCAACTATTCTCTCTGTATTTTCTGTTTTCCCTCCCTGTTCTGGGACTCCAGTCACACGCAAGTTATTCTTCTTGATAGAGTCCCACATGATTCTTAGGGTTTCTTCACTTTTTAAATTCTTTTATCTGATTTTTTTCCAGCTATATTGGTGTCAATTCCCTTGTCCTCCAGATCCCCCACCCTGCATTCCAATTGCTCGATTCTGCTCCTCTGACTTCCTATTGAGTTGTCTAATTCTGTAATTTTACTGTTAATCTTTTGGATTTCTGAATGCTGTTTCTCTTTGGATTCTTGCAGCTTATTAATTTTTCCACTATGTTCTTGAATAATCTTTTTGATTTCTTCAACTGCTTTGTCAGTGTGTTCCTTGGCTTTTTCTGTAGATTGCCTTATTTCATTTCTGAGGTCATCCCTGATGTCTTGAAGCATTCTGTAAATTAGTTTTTTATATTCTGCATCTTGCAATTCCAGGATTGTATCTTCATTTGGGAAAGATTTTGATTCTTTAGTTTGGGGAGTTGTAGAAGCAATCATGGTCTGCTTCTTTATGTGGTTTGCTATCGACTGCTGTCTCCGAGCCATCGCTAAGATATTGTAGTGTTTTATTCTATATTTGCTCACTGAGTCTTATCTAGTTTTGTTTTCTTTCAATATATGTAAATGGGCTACTAGTTTGCGCTGTCTTGATAGTTGTAGCCCTTGAATCACTTATGTCCTATTACCAGCTGGTTTGGGCTGTTACCAGATATATATAAGCCTAAGAGTCCATTCACTACTCTTGAGTAGAATCTGATTTTAGGTCATCAAGTGTGTGGTGCAGACTGTCACCTATCCACCTAGAGAAGTAGTGGTGCTAGTTGTGTGCACCAGATTCTAGTAGCAGCAGGGGGTCACACTCCAAGGGGGGCAGGATGCTGACAGGCTTACCCCAAGTGCCAGTGAGGTAGGTGTGTCTCTATCCCTAAAGCATTTTGGTGGGTGGGCTCTGCAGCTGTACCTTAGGCCCCCAATGCAAGTACCTCTACAGATTGGTAGGTGTTACCCTCCTTAGACCCCTAAGGTGGGAGGCTAGGTGGTCTAGGGGGAGCTTCAGCCCTCAGTTCCCCATTGTGGGTCAGTGAGGGCTCTGTTGAATATGCAGAGATATCAGACCTGGGAAACTTGTCTTTCCAGTAATCTGCTAAAACAATTACATTCAGATCCCTATCAGAATTCCCTTTGCATTATAATAGCCATCTTGTTCCCTGTAGGGATGAAAGCCCAAGACTGTGGATCACATATGTTTGGCTGGAGCTAGTTCTGTATTTTTAGTCCAATTAGCGAAGGATTTTTGGTCCCTGGGTTTTTTATAGCTACTTCTCTCAGGCCAGGAGAATGGGTTAGGAAAAGACCAAAAAAAAAAAAAAAAAAGGAAAAACCACAGTGCACTTCACTCTCTGGCTCAGGAAATTCCAATGTTAATGAAGCCACTGGGAAGGGGAGAGGAGGGTTCAGATAAATAGGAGAGAGTAGCACCCCAGAATATAGACAAAGTTACTTATCTTGTTTGGCAATGACTGTTTTATCTGAGATTCCCAAGGGGTGTGTAGCCTGTGTGTGTTGGCTGGGTCAGGATTGCCCCCAAGGGTCAGGCCTGCGTCCTGTGCTTGTGCTGTCTCAGAAGCCGTGGTCATTTCCTCCGCTCCCAGTCCAAAGCACAGCACCAAGGTTCCCCGGCTGGGACGCCACACTCCAGGCTCCAAAACCAGTTGCTGCCTCCCGGTGACTTCTCCTCCTGTCAGCCATGTCGCTGCGCTGCCTGCGTGCACTGGCTGGGCTTCCCCCGAGGTCACTTCTGGGGGCTAGGGCTGCGTCCCGTGTTTGTGCCATCTCAGGATGCCGTGCTCAGCTCCCCATGCCCAGTCCAAAGACCGGCGCCAAGTTTTCCTGACTGGGACGCTGGCTCCAGGCTCTGAAAACAGTCATTACTTCCCTGTGGTTGTTCGTTCTCAGTCTCTGTCACTCAGGTCAACTCTTTAGATCTGTGTTCGATGGTCAGGGTTCATAGATTGTCATATATGTGATCAATTCACTTGTTTTCTGAGTCTTTGTTGAAAGAGGGATCCGAGGTAGCTTCTGCCTAGTCAGCCATCTTGGCCCCCAGCACCAGGAATTTTTTTTCATCTGTGTTCATGAGGGATATTAGCCTGTAGTTTTCTTATCTTGTAAAACTTTTGGGATCAGGATAATATTGTCCACCCGGAATGAGCTGAGATGTGTTTCTTCCTCTTAAATTTTCTGGAAGAGTTTGTGCAGAATTAGTATTATTTCTTCCTTAATTATGTTTAGCATTCATCAGTGAAATTATCTGGGCCTGAAAGATTTTCCCTTCCATGGGTGGGAACACTTTAACAACAAATTCAGTTTCTAGAGTAGACGTAGAAATATTTAGGTTATCTATTTCTTTCTGAGTGAGCTTTGGTAGTTTGTGTCTTTCAAAAAAAGTTGTTCATTTTATCTAAGTTTCTTGTAATTCTCATCTAATAGTGATGAATTTTATACCTTTTTTTCTGAAAAAGTCTTTCTTTTGCTTTTGTTTTTTGAAAGAAAATTTCACTGTGTATAGAAATCTAGATAATGAGGCTTTTTTTTTTTTTTTTTTCCTTTCCATAATTTAAATCTGTCATTCACAGTCTTCTGGCTTACCCTATCTCCGATGAGAAGTCGGTTGCCATTCTTTATTTCTGTCTGTGTATTGTGTCTACTTGCTTAGGGTTGCTTTTAAGATATTTCTTTTTCTAAATCTTTGATTATATTCTGGAGTGTGGGTTTCTTCTTGGTTCTTCTGCCTGTGGTTAGTTGACCTTTTTAGATCTGTGGGCTTATAAAAAAAATATATAGTTTTCATAAAATTTGGAAAAATGTAGGACACTATTAAAAAATATTTTTCTCTCCCTCCCTCTATCTCCTCTCCTTCGCAGACTTAAATTACATGCAAATTAGACTGCTTGAAGTTGTGCCACTGCTTACTAATACTCTATTTTTTTCCTATTCTTTTTTTCTCTCTGCCATCTGTATCATTTCTGGGCATGTGTCTATTGATTGATTTTTCTCCTCACTAGGGGTTATATTTTCCTGCTTTTTTGTATGCCTTGTAATTTTTAATTAGGTGCCAGACATTGTGAATATTACACTTTTGGGAGCTTGATTTTTTTTTTTTTATTCTTCTACTTTTTTTTTTTCCTAGGACAGTTAAATTACTTTAGAACATTTTGATTCTTTCAAGAATTGCTTTTAAGCATCATTAAGCAGTTCAACCAATTGCCAATTGCTATGGAGCTGATTCTGACTTATGGTGACCCCTTGCATGTCAGAGTAGAACTGTGCTACGTAGGTTTTTCAATGGCTTGTTTTTTGGAAGTAGATTGCCAGGCCTTTTTTCCAAGGTGCTTCTGGGTGGACTTGAACTGCGAACCATTCAATTAGAGACTGAGCACATCAACCATTTGCACAACCCAGGAATAGAGAGTTCAAGAACAGCCTTTAATCTGTTGCTAATTTGATCTATACCAAGACATTACTCTTGTGAGGACTCACTTTGGTACTCCTTGTATCAGGATTTCATTTGGGAACACAAACTTTTGCCCTGTGTGAGCTATGGGGATTGCCACACTCATTTCTTTCATTTAGTCCTTTCTCTGGAGTCAGGTAGTTTCCTCACACACCACACACACACACACCTGTTGTTGTCAAGTCTCTTCTGACTCGTAGCGACCCTATAGGACAGAGTAGAACTGCTCCATGTAGTTTCCAAGGAGCTCCTGGTGAATTTGAACTGCAGACTTTTTGGTTAGGAGCTGTAGCTCTTAACCACTGTGCCACCAGGGTTTCCAGTTTCCTCACACACATGCTAATTCCTAAACCAAAAAACCAAACCCATTGCCATCGAGTCAATTCTGACTGATGGCAACCCTGTAGCACAGAGTTAGAACTGCCCCATAGGGTTTCTAAGGAGCAGCTGGTAAATTTGAACTGTCGACCTTTTGGTTAGCAGCTGAGCTCTGCAACACTGCGCCACCAGGGAATCAAAGCTAATTAGCACTCAGCTAAAGGCTGGAAAGGAACTTTCTGCAGATTTCTGGGACTCTCCTTCTGGGTAGCTGTCTCTTCTTTGAAACTCTCAGTTATGAATTCTAACTGCTTTTACCTTCTTAAACTCCAGACTGTCTCTTCAGCTTACAGAAACCATCAGACTCCACCTGGTTTTCTCATTCCTTTGCGGTAGACTGGAAAGTCTGTCTGAGCAATATGCTGGGGACTCCTCATTTGTTTTCCTTCTCTTGGGTATCACTATCAAGCTGTTTAAAGTTGTCCCACTGCCCATAAAAACTCTGTTGACTTTTTTCCATCTCTGCCTGTTGTCCAATGTATATTTTCAGACATTTCTTAGTTATTAAAGATTGCGGGTAAATTAAAATTCAACCCCTGTTACTCCATCATGGCTAACATCTATTTTCTTAATCACCATGTTATATATCCTTTATTCTTCTGAATTTACATTCTCAGATCTTTACACTTGGGCCTATACAACTGAATCCAGTTCATGGGTAAGGCCTTTGGTATGTTAAAAACATGGCTGTAATCATTAGAACCATGCCTCTCTAGGGCTCGGGGCCATGTAATTCATTTTCAAATTATTCTTGGAATTTTTTTTCTTGTAATATCTCAGTATTTTAAATCACAAAAGCAATTCAAAATCATAACTTTCTGTCAATTTTTTGGGAATAACAGCCACGAGGTGTTAATGTGAAACATAAGGTCTCATTTTCCTATTGGTGGGTATAGATGTGCACAAATAAAAGCAAATTTAAATATTCCCCAGAGACAAAGAGGTATTGCAAACAAAATAATTAAAGTGGTTTGTAACAAGCAAGCACATGAGAGCTGTGAAAGACCAGCCACTATTATATTTATATTTCTGTTTGAATATCTGCCTGGGGAGTAAGCTCAAAATTAAAGGGACCAGCTGGTTTTTAAAAATTTAACAACAAAATGAAAAGCACTGGCTTTGTGTTATGAAGATGGTTACTTAGGTCAGAGTTTTAAATGTTAATTTTTTTTTTTTTATTGTGCTTTAGATGAAGGTTTACAGAGCAAATTAGTTTCTAGTTAAATAATTAGTACGCGTATTGTTTTGTGACATTGGTTGCCAACCCCACAACGTATCAACACTCTCCCCTTCTCGAACTTTGCTTCCCCATTTCCATTCATCCAGCTTTCCTGTCCCTTCCTGACTTCTCATCCTTGCCCCTGGGCTGGTGTGCCCGTTTAGTCTCATATACATGGTAGAGCTACTTGGTATTGTTGTTTGTTTTGTGGGCCTGTCTAATCTTTGATTGAAGGGTGAACCTCAGGAGCGACTTCAGTTTTGATTAAAAGGGTGACTGGGGGCCATACTCGTGGGGTTTCTCCAGTCTCTTTCAGACCAGTAAGTCTGTTTTTTTTTTTTTGTGTGTGTGTGTGAGTTAGAATTTTGTTGTACATTTTTCTCAAGCTCTGCCCAGGACCCTTTACTGTGATCCCTGTCAGAGCAGTTGGTGGAGGTAGCCAGGGACCGTCTAGTTGTGTTGGACTCAGTCTGGTGGAGGCTGTGGTAGTTGTGGTTCATTAGCCCTTTGGACTAATCTTTACCTTGTGTCTTTGGTTTTCTACATTCTCCCTTGCTCCAGACAGGGTGGGACCAGTGGAATATCTTAGGTGGCCACTCACAAGCTTTTACGACCCCAGACGCTACTCACCAAAGTAGGATATAGAACATTTTCTTTATAAACTATATTATGCCAACTGAGCTAGATGTTCCTAGAGACTACGGTCCCCAGCCTTCAGCCCAGTAGTTGTTGATTCTTTCAAAGAACTAACTTTTGGTTTTGTTGATTCTTTTTATTGTTTTTCTCTCCTCTGTTTCATGTATTTCTATTCTGATCTTTATTATTTCCTTTCTTCTGGTGGCCATGGGCTCCTTTTGCTTTTCTCTATTTGTTCAAGTTGTTGGGGGTAATATTTAGATTTTGTCCCTTTCTTCTTTTTTGATGTGTGCATCTATTGCTATAAATTGACCTCTGAGCACTGCCTTTGCTGTGACCCAGAGGTTTGGTATGATGTGTTTTCATTCTTGTTTGATTCTAGGAATTTTTTTTTTATTTCATCTTTGATTTCTTCTATTACCCAGTCATTTTTAAGCAAAGTGTTATTCAGTGTCCATGTATTTGATTTTTTTTTCCTTTGCTCTTCCTTTTATTGGAAACCCTGGTGGTGTAGTGATTAAGAGCTATGGGTTCTAACCAGCAGTTGAAATCTACCAGGCACTACTTGGAAATCCTATGGGGCAGTTCTACTCTCCCTGTAGGGTCACTATGAGTTGGAATTGACTTGATGGCAGTGGGTTTGATGGTTTGCTTTTCCTTTTATTAGTTTCTATTTTGCTGGTGTTGTGATCAGCAAAGATGCTTTGTATTATCTCAATGTTTTGGATTTTTTTGAGTGTGCTTTGTGGTCCAAGGTGTGGTCTATTCTGGAGAACATTCCAAGTGTGTTGGAAAAGAATGTATACTTTGCTGTTGTTGGGTGGAGTGTTGTATACATGTCTATAAGGTCAAGTTAGTAGATTGTGGCCTTTAGGTCTTCTGTGTCTTTGTAGAGTTTCTTTCTAGATGTTCTGTCCTTTACCAAGAATGGTGTGTTGAAGTCTCTTACTATTATTGTGGAATTGTCAATGTTGTTAGAATTTACTTTGTATATTTTGGAACCATATCATTGAGTGGGTAGATATTTATTATGGTTATGTCCTCACAGTGGAGTGTCTCTTTAATCACTATATAATGTCCTTCCTTCTCTTTTGTGGTAAATTTCGTTTTAAAGTAATTTTATCTGAGATTAGTATTGCCATTCCTGTTCTCTTTTGGTTGCTATTTGCTTGATATATTATTTTCCCATTCTTTGACTTTTAATATATTTATGTCATCATTTCTAAAAGGTGTGTTTCTTGTAGACAGCATATTGATGGGTCGTGTTTTTTTTTTTATCCATTCTGTCATTCTCTGTCTTTTTATGCGTGTGTTTAAGCCATTTATGTTCAGTGTAATTATTGATAGGTGTGAGTTTATTGTTTTCATTTTGTAGTGTTTTTTTTTTGGTGTGTGTGTGTGTGCTGCTGACATTTCCTTTGTTCCTGTTACTCTCTTGAGCTGAATTCCTTTTGTTTGTGGTGTTTTTGTTTGTTTCTTTTGTTTTTGTAGATTTTTTGTTTACTGAGACTTCATGTTTTTCTTCTTTATATTGATGAGTAGGTTTGTTAACTTTCCTTGTGGTTGCCTTGAAACTTACCCCTATCTTCTTAAGTTTAAACTAGTCTTTTATTACTTGATTTCTCCTTGACATCCTCTGCATTTGAAAGTTCTATACCTACACTGTTTATTCATCTGTTACTGTTCTGACGTTATTGTCATTGACAGATTCACCTCTCTGGTTCCCTGTTGTAAATCTTTCAGTTTTGTTTATCCTTGAGAGTTCATTACCTAGATTGGTATCTGGTTGTTGCTGTCTTCCATCTGAATTGAGGATGTTGTCTGATGTTGTTTGCTCCCTAGCCGAAGGATTCCCTTTAATAATTCTTGTACATTGGGTTTTTTTCATATTCCCTGAATTTCTGTTTATCTAGAAATATTCTAATTTTGCCATCATATTTGAGCAAGAGTTTTGCAGGATATATTATTCTTGGGTAGCAATTTTTTTCTTTCAAGGTTTTAAATATGTCATACCATTGCCTTCTTGCCTGTATAGTTTCTACCAAGTAATCAGAGTTTAGTCTTATTGTTTCCCCTTTGTATGTGACATTTTATTTTTCTCAAGCTCCGCTCAGGATTCTTTCTCTGGTTTTGGAAAGTGTGATTATGATATATCTTGGTGACTTTCTTTTGGGGTCTATCCTATGTGGGGTTCATTGAGCTTTTGGATGGTCAGCCTTTCATATTTTGTGATATCAGGGAAGTTTTCTGTCAGCAAATCCTCAATGATCCTTTCTATATTTCCCGTTTTCTCCCCATGTTCTGGAACTCCAATCATGTGCATATTTTTGTTTTTGATTGTATCGCACATCCTTCTCAGGGTTTCTTCATTCTTTTCTCTTATTTTTCCTCAAATACAGTGATATCCAAGGATTTCTCTTCAATTTTGCTGATCCTGTCTTTCATTGTTTCAAATTTGTTCCTGAAAACTGCTATTGCACTGTTCATTTCTGAAATCTTGTTGTTTATCTTTTGGACTTTTAATTGCTGTTTTTATATGATTTCTAATTGACTATTTATTTTGACACTGTCTTTCTGTATTATTTTTTAAATTCTTCCATTGCTTTGTCTATGTTTTCTGTATTTTTGGTGATTTTTGTCTTTTTTTTTTCCTTTATTTTTTATATGCATTTTCCTTCATCTATTTCCTAATTTCTTAGACAGCCCTGAATATTGGACTTTTGAATTCCTTTTCAGATAGATCCAGTGCCTTTCCTTTTGCTGAAAGATCATTTAGTGTTTTATTTTGATTGCTTTCTGCAGCCATCCTGTCCATTTTTTTTTTTTTTTAAAGTTTTGATATTGACTGCTGTCTCTGGGGCCTTCAAAATTATTTATTTATTGATTGTTGGTTTGTTTGTTTCATTTTGATTCTTTGTTTTATTTAGTTATGTCTGGGTGGGTAGGCTAGGCGTGTTTTGTTGTTTGCTTGTCTATGGGCACAGTACTTCTCACAACCTTGTGAAGATGGGCGGGGCTGGTTGCTCAGCTATGTTGCAGCAGGGCAGGTCCAGCTGAGGGGGAGGGGTGGGGATGGGTCATTTGCAGCATGAACTGGGGCCGAGAGGGCAGGGCCACGGGGCAGTGTGGGGTGGGCTCCAGGGGTCCATGCTGGTGCCACTTGGGGGCATGGTGAGCACTTGGTAAGCAGTGAAGATAGGCAGGAGGGAAGGAAGAGGATGTGATGTGTGGAGCTAAGTGGGTGAGATAAAAAAGAGAAGGAAGGAAGAAAAACAGAATAAAAAAAAGCAAAAGAAAATGAAAGAAAAAGTAAATAAAATGGTGGGGCAGCAGGATTTGGTGGGTGGGGGTGGGGCAGACCCAAGGAGACCATGTGCCAGTGGTTCTCTAGCTGAGTGGTGCAACATGGCCCTTCAAGAGGGGGCGGGGGCAGTGCACAGGGCTTGGTGGGTGGGAGAAAGGAAAGGAAGAAAGGGAGAGAGTGAACAAACAGAAGAAAAAAGAACAAAATAAACAAACTAAAAAATATGGTGCTGAGGGGGCTGGCTGGTGTGGACAACAAAGACCTGGTGAAGCTCTCTAGCAAAGCTGAGCAACATGGCCCATCAACAAGGGGCAGGGGCAGTGGATGGGGCTAGGTGGGTGGGAGAAATGAAAGGAAGGGAGAGAGAGAGAGAAGAAACAAACAAAAAACTAGCACTGAAGGAGCCAGGCAGTGGGGGCAGTGTGGACTCTGGGAGGCTGTGTGCTGGTGGCCTCTAGCTGAGCAGGTCAGTACAGCCCATTGAGGAGGAGTGAATACAGAGCATGGGGCTAGCTGGGCAGGGAAAGGAAAGGAAGAATGGGAGAGAGAGAGAGAAGAATCAGAAAAAAAAAAATGGCACTGAAGGACCCAGCTGGTTGGACAGCATGGAACTGGAGATGCTTTGCCATTGGCTTTCTAACCAAGCAGTGTGGCCCAACCTGTTGAGAAGTGGCAAGGATGGCTCACGGGAGAAAGGAAAGGAAAGAAAGGAGACAGAGAGAGTGAGAAGAAAGAAACAAACAAAAAGCCAAGAACAATAACAACAACGACAAAAATATGGTGCTGTGGAACTGACCATTGGGGGCAGGGCAGGCCCAGGTTGCAGTGAGCTGGTGTCTCTCTGGCCAAGTGACCATGGCCTGTTGGATAACTGTGGAGACCATGTAGAGGGAAGAAGGGTGGGGATGGTAAAGCATGTATCCCTGGTTACTGGGTGCTCTGTCTCCTGTTGGGAGCTCCATGAAGTTGCATTCCTGTACTCCCTGTCTGTATTCCTCGGTGGCTGTAGTCAAAGATCGTGAATCCCTGCTGCATTAACTGGTGGGGGACCTTGACTCCATAACTCTCCTCATACTCTGTTCTCTGTCAGTTTCTTATTCTGTTCGATGCTTGATCAGGTTCTTTATCCCTTCACTTGATGCTTAGGGTTCCAGGATTGACATCTGTATCTGTTTTACTTAGTTTTTCTGTTCTTTTGTGCAGAGGGATGGCATGGTGCATAAATGGTAAAATTTTTGAGGTACACGTTTTTTTTTTGAGTGGGATTCTGAGCAGCTGACTCCCTTTCTGTGTCCCTCCCTCCCTTCCTTTTATTTTCCTTCCATAAGTACTTTCCAGTTTTGATGCTTAATAGTAGGAAAACAACAGAATACAAAAGGCATACCCTGCCCTCAAGGTGCTGCTTGTGGTTTTAACTCAAGTATAAATAAATAGATCAATGGATTAGTGTCTGCAGTTTTCTTCTGGTTCTGTCCTGGGGACACTGAGAATTCACAGTGCCCATGAACCACATAAAATTTGAGAGGTATATGTTTAGTGGGTTATGATAAAGAACCAGGTGATCTTTAAGGATTTGGAACTGAGTAAATGGAGTTCCTTATGCATCTCTTGAGACTCCTTTTCTGGGCTAATTTTTATGCTCTTCTGTTGGGGCCAGATAATGACATGAAGGACCACTTCTCTGCCTGTAATTGCCATGTCATTACCTGGAGAATTTCCTCCTTAGGCTCTAACCTGAGTTGTTGACCTGCAAATAATGTAGATTTGTCCTGCCCTCTCAACAGCAGACAAAGCTATTTTTAGTCTGTCCCTAGAGTTATTTTGGTTTTTTGTTTTTGTTTTTTAAACCCGGGCCCAGACCTGCATAAGTATATACTTCAGATCCAACTTAGAGCATATTTCAGGGATACCACATCTGAAAAAGTGACAGTAAGGTTAGAAATCACTAAGCCATTTTTAGGAATTGCTTCTAACCTACCTTAGATGTTCTGATCCCTAGAATTACAGGAATTGCATGAGCAGGGATGGGTGAAATGGGGTCGTGAGAATTTAGAATTTGCTATGTTGGTGGGAGCAGAAAGGTCATAGAAGATGGAAGGAAAAGAGGGGGGAGGAAAACGAGGGAGAGAGATTATGAAAATGGGAAAGGAAAAGTGAAAGCAGGAGACGGAAAAGTAGGGAAAAGGACAGATGAGAAGAAGGGCAGATAAATCTCACAAGCAGCCACCCCAAGACCATTCATCCATCCATCTATCCATAAATAACCAACTAACCAGAAGAGCTTTTGTGACTGCCCCCATTAAATGGTCACTCGGCTTGCTGGAGGGCAGTTGTCTACCTTGTGCTCATGGTCAAATAAAATAAAATAGGATGAAATAAAAACTCAATTAAATAAAATAGAAAAAAAAAAGCCATTTAAAATGCAAAATTCTCAGAGACTTTCTTTGGATTTTTTCTGGCCAGAAGTAGCTGATAAACCAGCAGTCAAGGGGAGAGTTTCCCAGAACACAGAGCAGAGAGCCTGAGAAGACAGCAATGTTTCTCCCAGTGGCCAAAGCCTGGAGAAGATCTTTAAATAACGCATTCAGTTGCCCATTGCTGGCTGGGCTTCCTGGTCATACTCATGGGCATGAGTTGTGGCTGAGGAGGTGGCATGGGGGATAGCTCTGCCACTTGAGTCCTGGACAGGTAGGATAACAGGGGCAGGCAGGGTGCTGGATTTAGTGTGAGCAGAAGTCATTAGTGTCATTTATAAAAATAAAAGAAACAGCATTACTTTTCAAACACTGACCCATTTAACTTAATTATAGGGTCTCTGAGACATGATTTGATATCTTGGCAGGGACTGAAGTGTACATGGAGGTCTCTTGGAGATGAGAAGTCAGAAAGAGTACATATAGAGTGGGTGATCTATTTCGGGCTTCTCTAAGGATGTGGAGGGGGCTGTAGAAGCCATGGGGTGACTCTGGGAGGTACTGTTACCCTATTTACAGAGAAAGCCAAGGAAGTTAATTGCCTTATCCAATTTACACAGCCAGGAAGAGAAGGAGCAGGATTTGAGCCTATATTCATCTGATTCCTGATGCTACACTCTTTTTACTTCACTATATAATATTGTATACCAGTGCTTCTCAAACTTTAATGTGCATAATAATTACTTGGAGAACTTGATAAAATGCAGAATCTGATTAGAAGGTCTGGAGTGTGGTCTGAGATTCTTCCTGTCTAACAAGCTCCCAGACGATGCTGGTACTGTTGGTCTAATGGACCTCAGTTGTAGAGACAAAGGCGAGGGGGCCCTCCATAGCAATTTTCTATATACGATATATTGTTGTTGTTGTAAGTTGCTGTAACATCAATCTCAACTCATGGAATTCCCGTGAACAACAAAACAAAATGCTGCCCAGTCCTGCACCATTTCTGTGATTGGTTGTGAATACTGCTATTGTAGCCCATAAAGTTTTCATTGGCTGATTTTCATAAATCGATTACAAGGCCTTCCTTCCTAGTCCATGTTAATCTGAAAGTACTGATGAAATTTGTTCAGTATCATAGCAACATGCAAACCGTCAATGACAGATGGGTGATGGCTGTGCGTGAGGTGCATCGGCTGGGACCTGAACCTGCGTCTCCCTCATAGGAGATGATAATTTTACCTTTGAATCAGCAATGTCTCATGTGTCCAATAGATAGATCCTATATAAAATAGAGACTCATGCACAACTTAGGGGTTTTTAGGGGACGACTAATGAGGTAGGGTAAGTCTCTGGTCAGAAGAACCAATCAGAATATGTTCCTCCTTCATCCTCTCTCCTGGAAATGTAATGAGTGCCAAGTTTAGAAAACTTCACCCACTGTCTTACCAACATGGCCTTGCCTCCTTGGAGGCTTACCCAGCCTTGCCCTAAGTGCTCTGTGGGAATCTGAACACAGCAGTCATTCTGAAAAGCCTGCTGGCATCAATGGGAGTTATTCTTTCATCGCAGTGTTATTGAATCCTCCTTCTATTTTCTCAACTTTTTTTCAAGCCAGGCTTCTCTGAATTCCTCTGCCATCATTAACTTTGGATTGCTGACACTATGGTTTCTAGGAGGGAAATAAGCTCTATTATTTCTCCAGAGATGGAATAATGCTGGTATCCCACAGATGTCTGATAGATCTAGGTCTGTCTAAGGAATAAAAGGAAATGACTAATAATGTGATTGCACAGTCTTATATAACTTTAGAGATCTATATAAATGTTTAATAATATTTTTCCCTGATATCAGAAGGTTCAGAAATTTTACTGAAGTTTTGAAGATCAGAGAGAAACTTATTGGTATGTTAGTTTTCCACCTAGTTTGCCAAAATGTATATTTAGAGAAAAGAGATCCTCCTTACCTTTTTTAATTGCAATTTTGAAATATTCTCATTAAAAAAAAAAATTCTCCTTGTTGCTTAACCCAGGTTACAGTAGACCTTGCACTGATTCTCTCCGTTTTAAGTTAAGTTTATCTAAGAAACATAAAGGGTACAGAGAGTGATTTAATAAAAAAACACCCATATGTCCACAATCCAAATTTTGCTATAATTGCTTGAGATCTCGATTTTTAAGCTGACCATTTCAGATACAATTAAATCTGCTCTGTACTGTCTTACTAATCCAATTAAATTGGATGTTTTTGACCACAAGTAACAGAAATATCTGAATCAAATGTCCTTAAATGATATGAGAATTAATCACCTCACTTCATAGAAGGCTCAGAGATAGGTCTCGAGGTTTTGGGGTGGGCTAATTAAGAGGCTACATGGAAACCTCAGGACATCTACTCTCTGGTCTGTTGAACTCAGTGTGATGGGCCTACCCTTGTGTTGTGTCATGGATTGAATTGTGTCCCCCCAAAATATCTGTCAACTTGGCTAGGTCATAATTCCCAGTATTGTGTGATTATCATCTGGTGTGATTTCCCTATGTGTTATAAATCCTGTCTCTATGATGTTGATGAGATGGGATTAGTGGCAGTTATGTAAACTCAATCTACAAGATTAATACACAACTTAAGCCAGTCTGTTTTGAGATATAAAAGAGAGAAGGGAGCAGAGAGACGGGGGATCTCATACCACCAAAAAAGCAGCACAAGGAGCAGAGCACATCCCTTGGACCTGGTGTCCTGTGCAGAGAAACTCCTAGAAAAGGGAAAGACTGATCACAAAGACCTTTCCCCAGAGCTGACACAGAGAGAGAGCCTTCCCCTGGAGCTGACACCCTGAATTTGGACTTGTAGCCTACTAGACTGCAAGAGAATAAGTGTCTCTTTGTTAAAGACGTCCACTTGTATTTCTTTTCTAGTAGCACTAGATAACTAAGATAGGTTGAATCCCCCTATAACTCAAACCTTCAGAGGCATAGAGACACTGTATCTTCTACATTTTTTTTCCTTAGAATTAAGAAAACCTTCTTAGAATTCCCTGAGGAGAAGACCCTCACATCTCAACCAGCAGAGCTAGGTCATATGCCCTCACCTAAAACTGCCTAAAAGTAAGACCACTCAGATTGATTTAGACCAAGCAGGATGTAGCTCTGGTTTTGGGTATAGGGTCCCCTCTGGCCACCTCAATCCTATATGGAGGAGGGACTGGAACTTGTCCACACCGGTGTTATGCCAGCATGGAAAAAGAGGAACAAGGCCACTGGGTGGGCAGCAAACTCATCTATTATACTATTTCTACTTCCCAGTGGTGACTACTCCCCTGAAGTTGGTGTATGTCCTTCACATTTCAGTTTTTATTATACTATTACATATGTATATATATAGAGAGAGAGCCCTGGTGGCCCAGTGGTTAAGAGCTTGGTGCTTGGCTACTAACTAGAAAGTTGGCAGTTCTAATCCACCAGCCAGGTGCTCCTTGGAAACCCTATGGGGCTTTCTACTCTTATATATATATATATCCCAAAAAGCCCAAATATGTGTGTGTGTGTATATATATATATGAAGTTGCCATTGAGTTGACCCCAACTCATGGTAATCCCGTGTGTGTCAGAGTAGAACTGTGCTCTACAGGGTTTTCAGTGGCTAATTTTCTGGAAGTAGATTGCCAGACACCTTTGGGTAGTCTCCAACCTCCAACTTTTTAGTTAGCAGCTGAGTGAATTGACCATTTGCACCACCCAGGGACTCCGCTACTACGTGTATCTCTACTGCAAATATATTTTACTTTATACTTCATTCTATAATGCTCTCATCTTCATTTCCCCCCTTAACTTTGTTATCTAGATGTATACAGGTAATAACGTAATGATGTAGATTTATTCAGACATTTTTATAGCTGCATAGGAATCCATCATATTTCTATAAATTCCACTACTTCTTCGATTCTCCTTTCTGGTTATTACATCAAGAGGCCTGAGTGGAAGTGAGGAAGAAGAAGCTTAGTCTAATGAACTCCTGTGACTCCAAATTACCTTGTTGGTGTTGCCATCATTTTATTCTTCTCAGTCAGCAGTGAGGGACACCTTAACCATCAGTTGTTCATCATGTTTTTTTTTTTTTTTGGGTCAAAAGCTGCTTTGAAAACCCAACACAGCTCATGAGCTTCTTCCCCAGGCAATACACACACAGTACCAGGTTTTTCATTTTTATTCAGAATGGTGAGCCCCTGGATCCTGCCATAGAAGCTGGCTGAAAGGCCCTTTCCCTCTGAACAGAGGCAATCAGATCTCATCCTATTCCCTGGAGCACTCTATGACCAGGGCAATTTTGCCCTCAATCAGTGAATTAAGCATGTGCATTCTGGGAGAATGTGAAATATGGCTTGTCTTTAGAATTCTCCTAACTGTTCTTTAGGCTTAACCCTTTGCAAGTGAAGTAGAGATTTGTAAAGGCTTGCTAATAATTTATTTGACTCAAAACACAGCTTGTCTAAGCTTCAGCATGCTTCTCTGTATAGGATCAGAGACAGTGACTGTTAACACTAACCAGTGCATGGAAGAGCAATTCTCATGTCTTATAATTTTCATAGAAACTTTCCTTTATGCATATTACAAGGCATAAAAAAGTATAGGTTTTCACCACCCCCACTTAGGGTTGTAAAGAAGGATGTGATGTTAAGTGGGAACTCCATCCCTAATTTCTTCTTTACTTGTTTTTCATTGTTCCAGTATTATGGTTTCAAACCAGAAATATCGCTCCCATTGAAAATGAAGCTAGATCCAGAAATATTTTGCCATCACTGTATTCCCACTCCATTAAATGCTCCAGATTCTACATTTTAACTATCTCTGAAGATAATCCATTTGCCACTACTCCAGTTCAAGTCACCATCATCTCCACAGAGCTAATCTCTTGAGTGAGCAGTATTGATGGATTGAACCTGTTAGACTGTAAGAGAGGAAAGAAACAGAGAAATTGGTGGATGGGGGGGGGTGGTATTTCTGGAGCAACAGATAAAATAAGAAGGTGGAAACTGCAGACTATTTCTACCTGCAGAATGAATCCACTTCTGGAACAAATCTATTTGCCTGACTGTGGAGACTTTGTGCTGTCATACTTACAGCTTCTGGGGCATACGCCACATGAGATCAAGTTTAAGGACCAGCCAAATAGTGAGATGATTGAGGAATACAATGAGGATTCTGCTAAATGGAGGACAAGATGCAGTTGGTCAAGTTGTACATGTTTCTCCTCGGTCCCTTGAAATGGCATTCCTCCTAATATCAATGACAATGAACTTAGGAAAATGTGGTCAAACTAAGGAAATATAAATTGTAGTATAATAACTGAGGGAGCCTCGGTGGTGCAGTGGTTACGTGTTTGGCTTCTAACCAAAAGGTCAACAGCTTGAGTCCACCAGCCACTCCTTGGAAACACTATGGGGCAGTTCTACTGTGTCCTGTAGGGTTGATATGAGTTGGAATTGACTCGACAGCAACAGGTTTGGTGAGTCAGCCACACTCTGGCAAAACATATGGGAAGGAATTTGGGAGATGGGTGTGTGTCCTAGCAAAAGGACAGGGCCGTAAGCTAAAGAATTAAAATTCCATACAAAATGGTTAGTAATAACTCATTATGGCAAATTGATTTGCCTGAATGACCCTCTCAAAAGGAAAATAAGTAAAAACTCTGAATATAATGTATATCTTTAAATATTTTTAAATGAATCACTGGGAAGTCAAGAGTAATATCCACAGAGACCAAAAAATAAAATGAAAACGGGAACTCTGGGTGGTAACGTGAGCTTCAGATTTAGTTTTTGCCTGGAATCTGTCTGCCTAACTGTGGAGATCTTGAGCTTTCATTTTCATGATTTCATGGGGTATAGGACATGAGATCAAGTCAAAGAACCAACCAAATGTAAAGCATAATGGGAGATTTCCATATAAAGCTGGAAAGTTATATCCTGAGTGTAAAGGTTAGTGAGAAATGAACCCACTGTGCAGAAAGGATAGCAAGAACAATTTCCTGTCTTGAACTTGGATCTCATGGCCAGGAAAATTTTCTTGAGAATTTATACCCTTTATGTAGGTTTTTTTTTTTTTTTTTTTTTTTATGTAGGTTTGTTGCTATGAGTCAGAACTGACTCGACGGCAGTGGGTTTGGTTTATGTAGGTTTGTGACCCAAGTTCATAATACCTATGGTGTCTAAGACACATCAAAGCAGAAAAACAAACACATTGATAAGTATTATGTATAATATTATGTACAATATGACAATAATGTATAATATGAAGGCATATAGAAAGATAGAATTAAAATATTGGGTAATTTTAGCACACTATAATGTTAGTTGGGATAATGGTGACTAGAAATAAGCATTGAAAAAGAAGCTAAAAATACTGATTAATTTAACATTTTGCTAAGTATGCATATTAAAATATCTAAGATCACAAATAAAATAGCATAGAGAATATAACTTCCAAAAGTAGATAAATGAAGATAGTGAAAAAAGGAGAGGGAAAGAAGAAAATAGGAATAAAAAAGGAGGGGGAAAGGAAGGTAAAAAACCAGTAAGATCAAGATTAGAAAAGCACAAAATAATATGGTAGAAATCAATTTAAATATATATATATCATATATAAATATATGATTACTTAAATATGTAAGTAACCATAGCCAATATAGGTGGATTGATGTTTCCATTAAAAAGTAAAAGATGGATATTAAAAAAAAAATCAAGTATATTTTGTTTACAGGAGTCCCAAAAAAAATGTGAGATAGAGAAAGGTTGACAGCAAAGAGATGCAAAAAAAGTTAGTGCAGGCAGAAATCCAACACCTCTACAACAAAAAGACAAATAATCCAATTTACAAATGGGCAAAGGATATGCATAGACATTTCACCAAAGAAGACATTCAGGCGGCTAACAGACTCATGAGGAAATGCACGTCATCACTAGCCATTAGAGAAATGCAAATCAAAGCTACAATAACATACCATCGCAACCGATCATTACTGGCATGAATCCAAAAAACAGAAAATAACAAATGTTGGAGAAGCTGTGGGAACACTGGAACTCTTATGCACTGCTGGTGGGAATGCTAAATGATACAACGATTTTGGAAATTGATACGGTGCTTCCTTAAAAACCTAGAAATAGAAATACGTATGATCCAGCAATCCTACTCCTAGGAATATATCTTAGAGAAATAAGAATCATCACATGAATAGACATATGCATACCCATGTTCATTTGCAGCACAGTTCACAATAGCAGAAAGACAGAAACAACCTAAGTGCCCATCAACAGATGAATGGATAAACAAACTGTGGTACATACATGCAAAGAAATACTATGCGGCAATAAAGAACAATGATGAACCCAGGAAACATCTCACAACATGGATGAATTTGGAGGGCATTATACTGTGTGAAATAAGTCAGTCATGAAAGGACAAATACTGTATGAGACTACAGCTACAAAAACTCATGAAAAGGTTTACACACAGCAAGAAGCAATCATTGATGGTTACTAGGCAGGGGAGGAGTGGGGAGAAAAAAAACTAAATAGACAATAAATAATGGTAACTTTGGTGCAGGTTAAGACAGTATACAATACTGGGGAAGTCAACACAACGTGTACAAGGTGAGGTCATGGAAACTTCATAGACACATCCAAACTCTCTGAGGGACTGAATTACTGGGCTGAGGGCTCTGGGGACCATGGTCTCAGGGAACATCTAGCTCAATTGGCATAACATAGTTTGTAAGGAAAATGTTCTACCTTCTACTTTGGTGAGTAGCATCTGGGGTCTTAAAAGCTTGTGAGCAGCCATCTAAGATACTCCACTGGCCTCACTCCATCTGGAGCAAGGGAGAAAGAAGAAAACAAAAGACACAAGGGAAAGATTAGCTCAAAGGACTAATGGACCACAACTACCACAGCCTCCACCAGACTGAGTCCAGCACAACTAGATGGTGCCTGGCTACCTCCACTGACTGCTTTGATACAGATCACAATAAAGGGTCCCAGACAGAGCTGGAGAAAAAAGTAGAACAATATTCTAACTCACAGAAAAAGGCCAGACTTACTGGTCTGGCAAAGATTGGAGAAACTCTGAGAGTATGGCCCCTGGATACCCTTTTAACTTAGTACTGTAGTCACTCCTGGGGTTTACCTTTCAGCCAAAGATTAGGCAGGCACATAAAACAAAACAAGACTAATTTTTTTTTTTTTTAAGTTCTACCAGACATTCAAAGATGAAATAATTCTAATATTACACAAACTTCCATAGCATACAAACTTCCAGGTTGTACTTCCTGATTATATGAAGCTAACCAATCTCATTTGTAAACACACGTGACTATTACTAAACAAAACTAGCAAATCTAATATTTTTAGATTGCTCTTCTAATATACAAAAAAGATAATGCAACAGGATTTATCCCAGAAACTCAAGGCTAGTTTAACATTAGAGAATCAATTAATGCACTTCCCACTTGCAAGTTAAAGGAGTAAAAACACATAGAAATCTCAATGTTGTTCTTGTTAGGTGCCGTCGAGTCAGTTCTGACTCATAGCAAACCTATACACAACAGAACGAAGCACTGCCCGGTCCTGAGCCATCCTTACAATCGTTGTTATGCTTGAGCTCATTGTTGCAGCCACTGTGTCAATCCACCTCACTGAAGGTCTTTCTTTTTTCCGCTGTTTGTGTACTCTGTCAAGCATGATGTCCTTCTCCAGGGACTGATCACTCCTGACAACATGTCCAAAGTATGTAAAATGCAGTCTTGCCATCCTTGCTTCTAAGGAGCATTCTGGTTGTACTTCTTCTAAGACAGATTTGTTCATTCTTTTGACAGTCCATGGTATATTCAATATTCTTTGCCAATGCCACAATTCAAAGGCGTCAATTCTTCTTCAGTCTTCCTTATTCATTGTCCAGCTTTCACATGCATATGATGTGATTGAAAATATCATGGCTTGGGTTAGGTGCGCCTTAGTCTTCAAGGTGACATCTTTGCTCTTCAACACTTTAAAGAGATCCTTTGCAGCAGATTTACCCAATGCAATGCATCTCTTGACCTGGAATGTACGAAGTATGAATCTAGAAAATTGGAAATCGTCAAAAATGAAATGGAATGCATAAACATCAATATCCTAGGCATTAGTGAGCTGAAATGGACTGGTATTGGCCGTATTGAATCGGATAAACATATAGTCTATTACGCTGCGAATGACAACTTGAAGAGGAATGGTGTTGCATTCATCATCAAAAAGAACATTTCAAGATCTATGCTGAAGTACAATGCTGTCAGTGATAGGATAATATCCATATGCCTACAATGAAGACCAGTTACTACAACTATTATTGAAATTTATGCACCAACCACTAGGGCCAAAGGTGAAGAAACAGAAGATTTCTATTTCTTGAAACAGAAATCAAGATGCATTGGTAATTACTGGTGATTGGAATGTGAAAGTTGGAAACAAAGATGAAGGATCAGTAGTTGGAAAATATGGCCTTGGTGATAGAAACGATGCTGGAAATTGACTGATAGAATTTTGCAAGACCAACAACTTCTTCATTGCAAATACTTTCTTTCACCAACATAAACAGCGACTATACACATGGACTTCGCCAGATGGAACATGCAGAAATCAGTTGGCTTCATCTATGGAAAGAAATGATGGAAAAGCTCAATATCATCAGTCAGAACAAGGCCAGGGGCCAACTGTAGAATAGACCATCAATTGCTCATATGCAAGTTCAAACTGAAACTGAAGAAAATCAGAGCAAGTCCATGAGAGCCAAAATATGACCTTGAGTATATCCCACCTGAATTTAGAGACCATCTGAAGAATAGATTTGACACATTGAACATTAGTGACCGAAGACCAGATAAGTTGTGGAATGACATCAAGGACATCATCCATGAAAAAAGCAAGAGGTCATTGAAAAGACAGGAAAGAGAGGAAAGACCAAGATGGATGTCAGGCGAGACTCTGAAACTTGCTCTCGAACGTTGAGCTGCTAAAGCAAAAGGAAGAATTGATGAAGTAAAAGAACTGAACAGAAGATTTCAAAGGGCAGCTCCCAAAGACAAATAAAGCAATATAATGACATGTACAAAAAGCTTGAGATAGAAAACCAAAAGGGAAAAACGTGCTTGACAATTCTTAAACAGAAAGAACTGAAGAAAAAATTCAAGCCTTGAATTGCAATAGTGAAGGATTCTATAGGGAAAATATTAAACGACACAGGAAGCATCAAAAGAAGATGGAAGGAATACACAAAGTCATTATACCAAAAAGAATTAGTCGATGTTCAACCATTTCAAGAGGTAGCATACGATCAGGAACTGATAGTACTGAAGGAATTCCAAGCTGCTCTGAAGGCACTGGCGAAAAACAAGGCTCTAGGAATTGATGGAATCTCAGTTGAGATTTTTCAACAAACAGATGCAGGGCTGGAGGTGCTCACTCTTCTATGCCAAGAAATATGGAAGACAGCTTCCTGGCCAACTGACTGGAAGAGATTCATATTAATGCCTATTCCCAAGAATGGTGATCCAACCGAATGTGGAAATTATAGAACAATATCATTAATATCACACGCAAGCAAAATTTTGCTGAAGATCATTCAAAAATGGCTGCAGCAGTATATTGTAAGGGAACTGCCAGAAATTCAGGCCGGTTTCAGAGAGGACGTGGAGCCAGGGATATCATTGCTGATGTCAGATGGATCCTGGCTGAAAGCCGAGAATACCAGAAGGATGTTTACCTGTGTTTTATTGACTATGCAAATGCATTCAACCGTGGGGATCATAACAAATTATGGATAGCATTGCGAAGGATGGGAATTCCAGAACACTTAATTGTGCTCATGAGGGACTTTTCCATAGATCAAGAGGCAGTCGTTCAGACAGAACAAGGGGAGACTGATTGGTTTAAAGTCAGGAAAGGTGTGTGTCAGAGTTGTATTCTTTCACCATATCTATTCAGCCTCTATACTGAGCAAATAATCTGAGAAGCTGGACTTTTTGAAGAAGAACGGGGCATCAGGATTGGAGGAAGACTCATTAACAACCTGCGTTATGCAGATGACACAACCTTGCTTGCTGAAAGTGAAAATGACTTGAAGCACTTACTAATGAAGGTCAAAGACCACAGTCTTCAGTATGGATTGCACTTCAACATAAAGAAAACAAAAATCCTCACAACTGGACCAATGAGCAACATCATGATAAATGGAGAAAAGATTGAAGTTGTCAAGGATTTCATTTTACTTGGATCCACAATCAACAGAAATCTCAATAGATGCAGAAAAAGCATTCAGTGTAATTCGGCATCTTTTCATGATAAAAATTCTTAGCAAAATAGTAATAGAATTTTCTTAACTTGATAAAGGACATCTTTAAAAAAAATTACAGCAAAAATAACACCAAGATTTAAAACAATCTAGCAGTTGACAACGATATTGTCTCAGAAATAGACAAAATTGACCAACAAACCAAATAGGAAACTTCATGTATAAAGAAGGTTGGTTTATTCCATCCCAGAAGGAAAAGGAGGGTGTTAAATTTACCTATTGCAAGCTAACACATCACTCCCATATTTGGTAGCTTGAAAACTATAATTTATTATTATTTTTCATTCTATTAGTCAACCATGTTGTTAGAATACGTCTTGATGTCCAGCACAGCATGTGCATACAGGCCTGAGAAGCTGATGGTGGCCATCTTGGGAGACTATTCACCACGGAATGACACCTGAATGTGTGGTGCTGGGGGAATTGGATATTCATGTGGAAAAAAATGGAACCACATCCCTACCTCACACCACACAAAATATCCATTCCAGTTGGATTAAATATGTAAACGTGAAAGGAAAAATCATTAACCCTTTAGAGAACAATGCAAGGGAATATTTTTATGTCTTTGAAATAAATGATTTCTTAAAGCATACAAACCATAAATAGGAAACAAAACAAAAACCCACCAAATTTAGTCCACTAAAATTAAGAACTTCTCTCATCAAAATGTACCTTTAAGAAGGTGAAAATATTAGCCAGAAACTGGAGAAGATATTTGTAGCATATAACAAAGGTTTAGTATCCAGAGTTAAAAAGAAAACAACAAAAAAATAAACAAAACAAATCAATATGCAAGAGACCAAAGCCAATGAAAACTGAAACAAGCAAACAGACACAAGAGTAAGAAAGGAAACACAATTGACTCATAAATGTATGAAAGATATTTGACTGTATTAAAAATTAGAAAAGTGATTCACACCCACCAGACTGGGTAATATTCAAAGGCCATATGATATCAGGTGCTGGCAAAGATGCAGAACAACAGCCACTCTCTTCACGATGTATGATTATAAATTGGTATGACCACTTTGGAAATCTGTCATTACTGTACCTAGTAAATTTGAGAGGAGCCCTGGTGGTCCTACGGTTAAGTGCTTAGCTACCTAGGCAGTTTGAACCCACCCAGCGGCCATGAGGGAGAAAGATCTGGTGATCTGCTTCTGTAAAGATTACATCCCTGAAAACCCCATGGGGCAGTTCTACTCTGTCACATAGGGTCACTATGAGTTGAAATCACCTTGATGGTACCCAACAACAACAACCTGAATTTGGGCATTCTCATATTCTTCTGTCCAGGAATTCTAATTGTAGGTACACAGCCTAGAGAAATTCTTATGCAAGTGTACCAGGAGACATAGAACAGTGTACATAGAAGCATTACTCGTAATAGCACACACAAACACACAAACACAAGTGTTCAAATGGTAATCAACAACGGGGTGACAATTGTGGTATGGTTATACAGTGCAATTGTGTACGGCTATGAAAATGAATAAAACACAGCTGCACCCATCACCATCACAAGACTTAATGTTAAACCAGGGGTTCTCAAACTTTGGTGTGTGTCAGAATTATCTGGAGAGATAATAGAGAACACAGAGGCTCAGGTGTGGTGAGGGGGATATGGTGGACCTCTGCATTTTTTTCCAGTTCCCAGGAATTCTGAGACACAGCAAAGTTTGAGAGCTACTGTGTTAGAACACACGAACACACACACACACACACACACACATACACATACCCCAAAGGAAACTTGCACAGACCAGAAGTACCTAAGGAGACATGATGACTAAATGCAACTTTGCATCCTGGATTGGATCTTGGATCAACAACAACAAAAAATAGTGACATTAGTGGAAAAACTGATGAAATCCTACTAGGCAATGGTTTACATAATAGTAACCGCTCAAACCCCACTGCTGTCGAGTCGATTCCAACTCATAGCGACCCTATAGGACAGAATAGAACTGCCCCATAGAGTTTCCAAGGAGTGCCTGGCGGATTCGAACTGCCAACCTCTTGGTTAGCAGCCGTAGCACTTAACCACTACGCCACCAGGGTTTCCTACGTAATAGTATTAGAAACCAAAACCAGTCCAAACCTGTTGCCATCGAGTTGATTCCACCTCAGAGCAACCCTACAGGACAGAGTAGAACTGCCCCCTAAGTTTTCCAAGGAGGGGCTGGTGGATTCAAACTGCTGACCTTTTGGTTAACAGCTGTAGCTCTTAACCACTGCGCCACCAGGGCTCCTGATAGTATTATATCAATGTTAATCTCTTAGTTTTGGTAAATGTGCCATGGTTAACATAATGTGTTAACATTAGGGGTAGCTGGTGAAGGTCTGTGGGAACTCTCTGTACTATCTTGCAACTCTTTTGTAAATCTAAAATTATTTCAAAATAAAAAGTTATAAAAGTAAAAACAAAAACAACCCCAGGAGGCATGGATATAGTTCAGCTTACAGGAAGCTTAACTAATTATACAAAACTAAGTTACACATTATTTGGGTCATATACGGAATACGCCTTAGGATGAAGGTTGCCACTGTGGAGGGGGGAAGCATTTGGGGAGGAAGTACCAGTCAAGATGCTGGTAAGATTTTATTTCTCAACTTGATGGAGGTACATTGCAATCTTTTTTTTTTTTTTTTTAATTGTGCTTTAGGTGAATTTACAGCTCAAGTTAGTTTCTCATAAAAATTTATACATACATTGTTATGTGAACCTAGTTGCTAACCCTATAATGTCAGCACACCCCTTTCCACCTTGGATTTCCTGTGTCAATTCAACCAGCTTCTGTCCCTTTCTGCCTTCTCATCTTGCCTCTGGACAGGAGCTGCCCATTTAGTCTCCTGTATCTACTTGAACTAAGAAGCACACTCTTTACTAGTTTGCTTTATTTCTTATACTTAAGTCTAATCTTAGAAGAGTTGGCTTCTGGAATGGTTTTAGTTCTGGGTTAACAGAGAGTTCAGGGGCCGTGTCTTCTGGGGTTCCTGTAGTCTCTGTCAGGCCATTAAGTCTGGTCTTTTTATGTGAATTTGAGTTCTGTACCCCACTTTTCTGCTACTCTGTCAGGGACTCTGTTGTGTTCCGTGTCAGGAGAGTCATTGGTGGTAGCTGGGTACCATCTAGTTCTTCTGGTCTCAGGCTGGTGGAGTCTCTGGTTTATGTGGCCCTTTTTGTCTCTTGGGCTAATATTTTCTTTGCATCTTTGGTGTTCTTCATTCTCCTTTGTTTCAGGTGGGTTGGGACCAATTAATGCATCTTAGATGGCTGTGTGCATCTTTTAAGACCCCAGACACCACTCACCAAAGCGGGATGCCAAACACCTTTCTTAATATACTTTGTTATGCCAAATGACCTAGATGTCCCCTGAAATCATGGTCCCCAGATCACTACCTCTGCTACTCTGTCCCTCGAAGTGTTTGATTGTGTTCAGGAAACTTCTTCGCTTTTGGTTTAGTCCAGTTGTGATGATTTCCCCTGTATTGTGTGTTGTCCTTCCCTTCACCTAACATAATTCTTGTCTACTATCTAGTGAATGTCCCTCTCCCTGCCTCTCCACCCTCATAACCAACAAAGAATGTTTTCTTCTGTGTTTAAACCTTTTCTTAATTTCTTATAATAGTGGTCTCATACAATATTTGTCCTTTTGTGACTGATTTCTTTCAGCATAATGCCTTCCAGCTTCATCCATGTTATGAGATGGTTCGAGGACTCATCATTGTTCTTTATCATT
Source organism: Elephas maximus indicus (assembly GCF_024166365.1). Lineage (NCBI taxonomy): Eukaryota > Metazoa > Chordata > Mammalia > Proboscidea > Elephantidae > Elephas > Elephas maximus. The sequence goes on from NC_064826.1 coordinate 123,664,570, forward strand.
GCGTAGTGTTCCATTGTGTGAATACACCATAATCTGTTTATCCATTCCTCCGATGATGGGCGCCTAGGTTGTTTCCATTTTTTTGCTATTGTGAAGAGTGCTACAATGAACGTGGGTCTGCATATATCTATTTGTGTGACAGCTCTTATTTCTCTAGGATATGTTCCAAGGAGTGGGATTGCTGGATCATGCAGTAGTTCTATTTATAGCTTTTTAAGGAAGTACCAAATCAATTTCCAAAGTGGTTGTACCATTTTTACATTCCCAACAGCAGTGTATAAGCGATCTGGTCTGTCCACAACCTCTCCAACGTTTATTATTTTGTGTTTTTTGGATTAATGCTAGCCTTGTTGGAGTGAGATGGTATCTCATTGTAGTTTTGATTTGCATTTCTCTAATGGTTAATGATCATGAGCATTTCCTCGTGTATCTGTTAGCCACCTGAATGTCTTCTTTGGTGAAGTGCATGTTCATATCCTTTGCCATTTTTTAATGGGTTATTTGGCTTTTTGTTGTTGAAGTTTTGTGATATATTATAGATTTTAGAGATTAGGCCCTGACTGGGTTGTCGTAACCAAACATTTTTGCCCAGTCTGTTAGTTGTTTTTTTACTCTTTAGGTGAAGCCTTTTGATGAGCCTAAGTGTTTGATTTTTAGGAGCCCCCGGTTATCTAGTTTCTCTTCTGGTGTTTCTGTATCGTTAGTTACATTTTGTGTTCTGTTTATGCTATGTATTAGGACTCCTAGTGTTGGCCCTATTTTTTCTTTCATGATCTTTATCGTTTTAGATTTTATATTTAGGTCTTTGATCCATTTTAAGTTAGCTTTTGTGAACAGTATGAGGTATGGGTCTTGTTTCATGTTTTTGCAGATGGATATCAAGTTATGCCAGCACCATTTGTTAAAGAGACTGTCTTTTCCTCATTTAGCTGACTTTGTCAAATATCAGCTGCTCAGAGGTGGATGAATTTATGTCTGGATTCTCAATTCTGTACCACTGGTCTATGTATCTGTTGTTGTACAACTACCAGGTTGTTTTGACTACCGTGGTGGTATGACAGGCTCTGAAGTCAGCTATTGTAAGGCCTCCCACTTTGTTCTTCAGCAATGCTTTATTCCTCTGGGGTTTCTTCCCTTTACATATGAAGCTGGTGATTTGTTTCTCCACCTCATTAAAAAATGTCATCTGAATTTGGATTGGATTGCATGGTATCTATAGATCGCTTTGGGTAGAATTGACATTTTCACAATGTTGAGTCTTGCTATCCATAAGCAGCAAGGTATGTTTTTCCACTTACGTGGGTTTTTTTGGTTTCTTTCAGTAGTGTCTTGTAGTTTTCTTTGTTTAGGTCTTTTAGGTCTCTGGTTAGATTTATTCCTAAGTGCTTCATCTTCTTGGGGTCTGTTGTAAATGGTATTGGTTTGGTGATTTCCTCTTTGAAGTTCTCTTTGTTGGTGCAGAGGAATCCAACTGATTTTAGTATGTTTATCTTGTATCTTGATACTTTGTTGAAGTCTTCTATTAGTTCCAGTAGTTTTCTTGTGGATTCTTTGGGGTTTTCTGTGTATAAGATCATATCATCTGGAAATAGGGATATTTTCACTTCTTCCTTACCAATTTGGATGCCCTTTATTTCTTTTTCTAGCCTAATTGCTCTGGTTAGGCCCTCCAGCACAAAGTTGAATAAGAGTGGTGACAAAGGGCATCCTTGTCTGGTTCCTGTTCTCAAGGGGAATGCTTTCAGGCTCTCTCCATTTAGGATGACACTGACCGTTGGCTTTGTATAAATGTCCTTTATTATGCTGAGGAATTTCCCTTCTATTCCTATTTTGCTGAGAGTTTTTCTCATGAGTGGGTGTTGGACTTTGTCAAATGCCTTTTCTGCATCAATTGATAAGATCATGTGGTTCTTGTCCTTCATTTTATTTATGTGATGCATTACATTGTTTGTGTTTCTCATGATAAACCATTCCTGCATACCTGATAAGAATCTCATGTGGTCATGGTAATTTTTTTTTTGGGGGGGGGATATATTGTTGAATTCTATTGGCTAGAATTTTGTTGAGGATTTTGGCCTCTGTAAAAAAAAAAAATTTTTTTTTTTTTTATTCATGAGAGATATTGGTCTGTAATTTTCTTTTTTCGTGGTGTCTTTACCTGGCTTTGGTATCAGGGTTATGCTGGCTTCATAGAATGAGTTTGGGAGTATTTCATCCTTTTCTGTGCTCTGAAATATCTTTAGTAGTAGTGGTGTTAACTCTTCTCTGAAAGTTTGGTGGAATTCTCCAATGAAGCCCTCAGGGCCAGAGCTTTTTTTTTGTTGGGGATTTTTAATTATTCTTCAATCTCTTCTTTTGCTATAGGTTTATTTAGTTGTTCCTCCTCTGTTTGTGTTAGTTTATGTAGGTAGTGTGTTTTTAGAAATTTGCTCATTTCCTCTAGGCTTTCAAATTTGGAGTATGATTTTTTATAGTACTTGTTATGGTTCTTTTAATTTCAGTTGGGTCTGTTGTGATATCGCCCATCTCATTTCTTATTTGGGTTATTTGCTTCCTCTCCTGTTTTTATTTGGTCAGTTTGGCCAATGCTTTATCGATTTTGTTGGTCTTTTCAAAGAACCAGGTTTTGGTCTTGTTACTCTTTCAATTGTTCATTTAATTCTGGCCTGATTTTTATTATTTGCTTTCTTCTGGTGCCCAAGGGCTTCTTTTGCTGCTCCCCTTTTATTTCATCAAGTTGTATGGTTAATGTTTTGATTTTGGCCCTTTCTTCTTTTTGGTTGTGGGCATTTACTGTTATAAATTGACCTCTGAGCACTGCTTTTGCTGTGTCCCCAAGTTTCTGGTAGGATATGTTTTCATTCTCATTTGAGTCTGTGGATTTCTTTATTCATTCTTTAATTTCTTCTGTAATGCAGTAGTTTTTGAGCAAGGTGTTGTTCAGTTTCCATGTGTTTGATTTTTTTTTTTCCTTGCCTTTTCTGTTATTGATTTCTACTTTTAAAAGGTGCTTTGTACTATTTCAATGTTTTGGATTCTATTAAAGCTTGCTTTGTGGCCTAATATGTGGTCTATTCTGGAGAATGTTACATGTGTGTTGGAAAAGAAAGTATACTTGGGGGCTGTTGGGTGGAGTGTTCTGTATATGTCTATGAGACCAAGTTGCTTGATTGTGGCATTTAGATCTTCCATGTCTTTATTGAGCTTCTTTCTGGATGTTCTGTCCTTCACCAAAAATGGTGTATTGAAGTCTCCTACTGTTAAAAAAAAAAAAAAAAAGAAAATTTTTTTTTTTTACTGTTATTGTGGATCTGTCTATCTCTCCTTTCATTGCTGTTAGAGTTTGTTTTATGTATTTTGGAGCCCTGTCATTGGTGCATATTTATTATGATTATGTCCTCAAGGTGAATTGACCCTTTGATCATTATGTAGTGTCCTTCCTTATCCTTTGTGGTGGATTTTGCTTTAAAGTCTATTTTGTCTGAGATTAATATTGCCACTCTTGCTCTTTTTTTTATTACTGTTTGCTTGATATATATTTGTATATCCTTTGCGTTTTAGTTTGTTTGTGTCTTTGAGTCTAAAGTGTGCCTCTTGTAGGCAGCATATAGAAGGATCATGTGTTTTATACATTCTGCCACTCTCTTTATTAGTCCATTTACATTCAGCATAATTATTGATCAGTATGAGTTTACTGCTGTCATTTTGATGTATTTTTGTGTGTGTGTTTTGTTGAGTTTCTTTGTTTCACAGAATTTTCTATGCTGAGCTGTCTTTATGTATCTTCTTATCATCTTTTTCATTGTTGTTGATTTTGTGTTGGCTGAGTCTTTATGTTTTTCTTGTTTTTTTATTTTGATGTGTAGGATTGTTAGTTTCCTTTGTGGTTACCGTAATACCTCTATTTTTGTAAGTTTAAACCAATCTTTTATTTCTTGATATTGCTTTGACTTCCTCTCCATATGAAAGTTCTATGACTACATCCTTTAGTCCTTCTTTTTTTGTTTTAATGTTGTCATCTGTTACACATTGACATCTCTGTTTCCCTATTTTCAGTGTTTTAGCTTTGATTTATTTTTGTGATTTCCCTATCTGGTCATTCTGTCCTGTGTTCTAGTCTTGAGTTGTTATCTGACGTTATTGATTTTCTAACTGGAGGATTCCCTTTAGTATTTCTTGTAATTTTGCTTTGGTTTTTACAAATTCCCTAAATTTATGTTTATCTGGAAATGCCTTAATTTTGCCATCCTATTTGAGACACAGTTTTGCTGGATATATAATTCTTGGCTGGCAATTTTTTTCCTTCAAGGCTTTATATATGTTGTCCCATTGCCTTCTTGCCTGCATGGCTTCTGCTGGGTAGTCCGAGCTTAGTTGTATTGAATTTTCTTTGTAGATGACTTTTCGTTTATCCCTAGCTGCTCTTAAAATTCTGTCTTTGTCTTTGGTTTTGGCAAGTTTGATTATAATATCTTGGCGACTTTCTTTTGGGATCTACCTTGTGTGGGGTTCAATGAGCATCTTGGATAGATATCTTCTCATCTTTCTCGATATCAGGGAAGTTTTCTGCCAAATCTTACAGAGTTCTTTCTGAATTTTCTGCTATCACCACCCCCCCCCACCCCGTTCTGGCACTCCAATCACTAGTAGGTTTTTCCTCTTGATAGAGTCCCACATAATCCTTAGGGTTTCTTCATTTTTTTTTAATTCTTTTATCTGTTTTTTCCTGACATAAGTTGATGTCAAATGCTTTATCTTCAGTCTCACTAATTCTGACTTCCATTGCTTCAATTCTGTTGCTGTGAGTTTCTACTGAGTTGTTTAATTCTGAAATTTTATTGTTAATCTTTTGCATTTCTGTTTGCTGTCTATGGATTCTTGCAACCTGTTAAATTTATCATTATGCTTTTGTACAACCTTCTTAAGTACCTCTGTTGGTTTGTGTGTTTCTTGGCTTGGTCTTCATTTTGCCTGATCTCCTTCCTGATCTTTTGAAGAGCTCTGTATATTAATATTTTGAATATTACTTCCAGTAATTCCAAGAAGTTCTCTTTTCCAGGAGGTTTCTTGGTTCTTTGTTTTGGTTGTTTGCTGAAGCCATCATGGTCTGCCTTTTTATGTGGTTTGGTATCGGCTGTTGTCTCCACGCCATAAATAAGTTATTATATTTATTTATGTTTGCTTACTGTGTCCTGGCTTCTTCTTTTGTTTTGTTTTGTTATACCCATATAGGCTGGTTGTGTAAGCTGTTTTAATTATTGGTGTCTTTGAAGCTTTCAAGTCCTGTCACCAGGTGGTTAGAGCTGTTACTAGATATGTAAGCCCATGAGTCTATTTACTTTTCTTGTGTGGATTGAGCTCAGGTGTTCAGCTCATTAGTCTCCAAGTGTCTGGTGAAAGCTCTCACCTACAGTCCTAGGTGGGCAGGGGTGATTGGAGTAGGTATAGATATCTGGCTGAAGTAGGGGGCCATGTGCTCAGCAAGGCAGGGGGCCGATGGCCTCCCTGAGTGTGTGGGTGGAAGGTGTGTCCCTATTTCCTAAACTGAGTAGGTGGGTGGGTTTTGTAGCTGGACTTGGGGCACCCAAAGCTGTTGGCTGTAAGGACTGGGAGACACCACTTATTGTTTCATCCCTGTTGTGGGTAGCTAGGTGGAGTGGGTGGAACCACCAGTCCTCAGGCCCCCGATGTGAATAGGAGAGGACTCTGCTTAATGGGTACAGCAATGTCAAATATCGTGAATCTGCCACTCCCCCTTATAACTGTTGCAATTGAAAATAGGCTTCACCTGTATACCCTGTTGTACTGTGCTAATGAGGGCCTATGCTGTTGAAATGGGCCCACACAGGTCTATGCAGGGGTAAAAGGCATTCAAAGTCCATGCATCCCTTATGCCTGTGCCTAGGCAAAGGGGCTGTGCCTGCCTTGAGTTTCTGGCTTAGGGGCACTGGCAGGTTATTTTTTTCCAGTTTGTTAATTTGTTCCCTCTACCAAGCAGGAAGAATGGCTTGGGGTGTGCAACAGGCCCTACTTCTTGCCCAGGGGGTGCAGCAGTAGCTGAAGCCATACCAGGACCCAGAGCAGAGCAGGGAGGGGGCAGGTAAATGGGAAAGCGGTATTTCCCAAAGTGGGAGAGAGTGTTTTCGATCCACACAGTGGGTTAGATGCTTGTATTTATCTTTTGCCAATTGAGTGCGACTTCTCTCTGAGTGCCAATTGAGCGTTCTGTTTCTCCTGATGTGGAAAATGTGTCCTGAGTGCTACTGCTTGCCTCGGCCTACGTGTGCCAGCTGATCCAGACTGCAGGGTGTAGGCCAGGTTAGATCTGGCAAATCCTCACGGCTTCTGAACTGTCTCTCGCTCTGCCTGCAACTCAGTCTGACTCCTCAACTTTTTCTTTGATGTCAATCTAGGATTGTCATATATAATTGATTCACTTGGTTTTTCAGGTCTTTGTTGTAAGAGGGTCCACAGGAAGTGTCTGACTACTCTGCCATCTTGGCCCCACCCCTTCTGCAATCATTTTATTATTCAAATTTAATGTAGGTGATGTCTGCTGTGCTGTGGTTTCTGCTACAGATTTAGTGAATTTAGCAAGGTCAGTGTTGGCCACACAGTACAGCAGGCATGGCCTTGTTTCTCCCGTCAATTGGCGGCACCGTCTGGAAGGAGTGTTCACCTGGGAAAAAGAAAAACTTTGTTCTTCAATCTGGTTGTGTCAATTAGCTGCTTGGAATTTCTTCCTGGGCGTGGGCTGTCTTGCTGTGGTCCAGAGGCTATTGGGGTATGCAACAGGGTTGTTGTGCCTTACAACAGAGAGCAGGGCTGGATTGACCTCTGCCTAGACCCCTGTGGCCCTGAAGGACCCTAAAGAGACCACCAGGTCTGGAACAGGGCCTGGTGTGGAGCTGCTGGAACTGACTTGTTACCCAGATTCTAAATTCTCTGACCAAAAAAAAATGAAACCTGTTGCTCTTGATTTGATTCCTACTCATAGTGACCCTATAGGACAGAGTAGAACTGCCCCATAGAATTTTCAAGGAACAGCTGGTGGATTTGAGCTGCCAGCCTTTTGGTTAGCAGCTGAGTTTTTAACCACTGCACCACCAGGGCAGCAAATTCTGCAAAGGGAAGGACATATTCAGCTCTCCATGGAGTGGAGTGGAGTGGGGAGGAGAGGTGAGCCTTTCATTGCCCCCAAGGAATCTGAAGGGAGTGTTTGCTTCCATAGATTTCATATTCTAATTGGAGATATCTCTGTATGGGACAGTAAGGACAAGCTCAGAGGCTGAGGAGTGGGGCAGCGGTGCATTGGCATAGTGTGTGCCTGCTATGACCTGCAGAGAGTGGAAGGAGAACTGGGCCCTGGAATGCAGCAACATTGGCAGAATTCTAGTGGGTCTTCAGAGTGAGCAGGAGCGTGGCAGATAATGGGTGCTCCTAACAGTGATCAGTTTGCAATTTTTCCATCTTTGATTGTTTGCTGGTCCCAATCCAGCAAGATCATCTTCCCTTAAACAAACTTCTGTCTGCAATGGAAAGCTTAATGATTTAAATCCAAATCCAGTACTTAATAGGGCTTTAATTCTTTTAAGATCATTGTAATTCAACATACTTGGGAACAACTGCTCATGCTAAAAGGATGCAACACTTCATTTTTTACTGTCTCCCATATCCAGCCCAAGGTTCACTGACCTGACTTTACTCATACACGTCAGATTCTAAGATAGTTCCTGAAATACATTTATGGTTTTTCCCTTAGAATTTTTACGTCTGTGTTTAAATGACTTAGCACCCCATCACTAATTCCTAACCTCCATTTATAGTACCCATTTATAGCATCTCAGTGACTCAAAGCTAGAAATTGTCATCTGCAAGGAGAAAGATTTAAGATTCATTTAAAAACAGAATTACTCAGTTAAAATCTTGACTTGCAACCAACCATGGATGAAGTCACTTTTTAGGGACAGTCCATGAACCAGGGCTTTGCTAACTTAGCTGGCCCTCTCTCCCATGCTAACGTCCTTGGTTCATGTCACTCTCCATGTTTGTACTTAAGTCTTTGCTCTCAGACATGGATATTTCTCTCTCTGCCCTCTCCTTAAGTTTTGCTCATCGCTAATCCTCTCCACCTGCTGAAGCCAGAGAGGTCTGCAAAAACCTTGTTGCTTCCTTGGTGCTTAAAGCTTTCCAAGGGCTCATTACTGTTGTTGTGGTTAGTTGCCATCCAGTCAGCTCTGACTCACAGTGGCCCTATGTAAACAACAAAATGTTGCCGAGTCTTGTGCCACCTTCAAGGTCCTTGGTATGCTTTAGTCCGTTGTTTTGGCCACTGTGTATTTTGAGTGCCTTCCTAGGAGGCTCATTTTCCAGCACTATACCAGACAATATTCTGCTGTGATCCATAGCTAATTTTTGGAAGTAAATTAGCTAATTTTTGGAAGTAAATCTCCAGGCCTTCATTTCTACTCTATCTTAGTCTAAATCTCTGCTAAAACCTGTTTACCTTGGGTGACCCTGCTGGTATTTGAAACACCAGTGGTATAGCTTCCAGCATCGTAGCAACGTGCAAGCCAACACAGTACGACAAACTGACAGGTGGGTGGTGGTCATTGCCCTTAGTTCAGGTATTTTTAGCATGGTTTATGGGCCTCTCGATCTGGCCCTGGCATCCACTAGCCTTGCCTGTGATCACTGCTCTCCTTTCTGCTCTTTATGAGTACGCAATGTGAGGGCCAGCAAGGCCTATCAGCTTGTGGAATTCCACGTGCCCTGCCATCTGTACCCAGAGGGCCATCATCCCCTCCACCATCTTTTGCACCCCTACCTCACACACACATCCAAGCACTTTACCTAACAAGCTCATCCTCCTGGTTCAGCTAATTCCTCTGAAGAGAGCTCCATGCTGCTCACATCCTTTGCTATCCCTAGGCCCCAGAATGCTCATTTAAATGGGATGATATGCGTATCTACTTAATAGAATTCCAAGATCTGTTGTGAGCACATGGTTTAACATCTGGAGAGCACAACTGGTTTCCTTTACCCCCTGGATTTCCTTATTGCAACATTCATCATAGTCCATCCTTTATGACCATGAACTTCCTGGGATGGCATTGGGCTTGACTTGTCCCCAGCACTTAATACAGTTCAAACCACAGAGGTATGGTTTGGTAAATGTTGTGGAATGAATGGATTTTCAAAATTTGTATAAGAATATTTTTAAATAAATGAATCAATTGTTAAAGAATTAGGGGAAACTCACTGCATTTGGACCAACTATGCTGGAGAAAACCCAGATTTCTGACTCCCAACAGGAACCTTAGGCTTTGCTTACAGCTAATGCCTACTATGACATTTGACACTGCTGGTTCTCAAATGCTTGGCCCCATGGAGGCAAATACATCGGTAGGCTAGTCTCAAACACATTTTTCTGACCTGTTTTCATCTTAAGGTTAGCTAAGCATTATTTGCAAATAATCAACTAATTCATTGTGTGATAATGTGTGGCACTGGCTATTTTGGGCTGTTGACCCCTAAGCCTCTTCATAGCCTTTTGCAGAGATAGTTCATGGGTTGATGGTAAGCTCGGGTCTGGTTATCTCCCCAGGAAATAAGTGACCCAGAGATCCTGGATCTGGTCCACAGCGCCCTCGGCAGGATGACCGTGGTCCGGCAAGTCTTCCCGTCGGCCAAGGACAACCAGAAATGTATGCGGAACAACCACCGCATCTCCTCCCTGCTCTGCGACCCCCAGGAAGGCTACCTCCAGATGTTGCAGGTCAGTGTGTGGACTGATCCCTCCACAGGGTTGTCACCCACCCATCGCTTACCACAGGTGACAGGCCCACTGCTTGGCTCCTGCGAGTGCTGGTGCTCACTGACTTCAATATTAGAATTTTTCCATTTGTTGAAATTGAAAGCAGGTGGCTGGGCAGTGTGTCTGAGTAGTGCTAACAGGCAATTAAGCTTGTCGTTAGCAGGCAGGGCATATTAGCTCACTGGGTGCCTCTCGTATTTAAAAAAGTTATGTCGTTAGGGGTTAAAAAGATTCCTGTCTCTTTTGCTTCTGTGATAACCGCTTGGTGAAGAATGGGTTCATTTTGCAGGGCTGGGGGTGGGGCCTTCCTTTGGAAAGTCACCATTCTGAGATTGTTTTGAGCTCTTCTCTGTAGGAAGTCATTAGTTTAGAAATGATTCTTGTGAAATAGCTTGGGGCATTCCAGCACATCTGCTGAATGGTAAGGCTTAGATCACCTGCCATACTGCTGGCCTCCCTGCTAAGCCAGGAGGGTCATGAGGGCAGGCCAGTATGATGCCCGTCAGGTCCATCCCTTGCAAGGTGAGAGGTATGAAGCTGTTTGGGTCCAGTCCTTGACCCACTCCCTCAAATATTTGTCATTAGGACTTGGAATAGAATGGGAAGCTCTATCCCTGTTGTGAGGTGTGGCTTTCTCTCCAGACATTTGGGAGCAACTGTAAAGCAGTGTGGAGACTATTTACCAGTTGCCATCCAGTTGATTCCAACTTAGGTCGACCTCGTATATGTCAGAGTAGAAATGTACTCCATAGGGTTTTCAGTAGCTAAGTTTTTGGAAGTAGATCTCCAGGCCTTTCTTCCAAGATGCCTCAGAGGGGACTTGAACCTTCAACCTTGTATTAACTGTTTGCACCACTCAGGAGACTGGCAGCCTCAAAATCACTTCTCCATTAGCATTGTCATGCAGGGAACACCTTCACCGGATGCTCTGTGGGAGCCGTGTAGCAGAGATGAATTTCTCCCAGCTGGAGAAATTCATCTTGCATGTGGTATGCTCTGCAGTCAGCATTTACCTGACCAGGTGTGAGGAGTGAGGCAGGACACCTGAGTATCAGACACTTGGGTATTACCTTATCAGGATAATGAACTGGCTGCCACTCAACTGGGGGCACCCGTTTAGAGGAGGAAGGTTATTGGACATGTATTGTTTGCAAAAGCATTGAATGCACTCTACAATCTTATGTTTGAGGGAAGAAAGGAAACATCTAAATAGAAGGTAAACCCTCAAATCCAGTTCTTGGTTGGTGGGGAAACACAGAAGATACTGGTTGTAGCTGGTGTAACTCCTGCTGCCCCCATGCCCACTGCCCAGGGTGACTAATGAGGAGAGAATACACAACCAGGGTTGAGAGACCAAAGGCTTCTACAGGTCCCAGGGCCTGGGTGCCCTGAGCACTTGGGCAGGGGTGAAAGATTCTTGCTGAGAGATTTCATATTTTTGGATGCCACTGGCCTGTTCTGCTTTCCCCTTCTGGAGTTTGGAAGAAGAGACAAGGGCCAAGTAAGCCTGTCTGCTAAGGCCTCTGTATTTTCCTCCTACCTTGCTGACGACTGGGGAATGGAATTAGACAATGTGGCTCAGGGAGTACGCGCTAACCTCTGGAAAGTCTCCTCAGGCCACCCCCTTGAAGGACTTCATCCCTTACCAAACACATGCCATCTTTGCCCCTGCCCCACACCCCTTCTCCTCTTTCTAATTTATTGCTTAATCAAACTACACTCACTCTACTTGAAGAGCCAAGGAGGTCTACTTTCCATCACACAGAAGTGTGCTGCACAGGTGTGAGGGGGGGGGCTGCACAGATGTGAGGGGGAGGGGCTGCATAGGTATGAGAGGGAGGGGCTGCACAGGTATGAGGGGAGGGGCTGCACAGGTGTGAGGGCTGGGGCTGCACAGGAGTGAGGGGAAGAGGCTGCACATGTGTGGGGGAGGGACTACACACGTGTGAGGGAGAGGGCTGCACAGGTGTGAGAGGAGGGACTGTACAGGTGTGAGAGGGAGGGAGATGCACATGCTTTCTCAAGACCTGTGATGGCTCATTTTGCCGTGGACTGAAAGGTGCAGGCTGGTTGCACATCGGACATGTTGGCTGCAGAGAATCTGTCCCCTGGAGAGAAGGAGAGCCTGGTGGGATGATGGGGAGCCCCGGTGAGGCTTACTGAGCATACACTGAGTGGATGAACAAAGCTACTGCTCTGCAGTGTGGGGCTGGACCCCACCAAATGTGGGAAATTGAATATCAGATTTAGGAACTCCAGCCATCCTACTGCTCTCTCTTCCTGCTGAGCCCCAGGGACTGCATAAAGGACAGAATGTAAGAGTGACATCACAGAGACTATGGAGTTGAGAGCATGGATGCAGAAGCCAGACTGCCTGGGTTCAAATCCCAGAATTCTAGTTCTCAACTGTAACCTCAAGTAAATTATTTAATCCTTTTGTGCCTCATTTTCCTCATCTTTAAGATGGGGATCAGAATATCACCTACCTCTTAGAGTCGTAACGGAGTCCCTGGATGGTGCAAATGGTTAACACACTTGGCTGCTAACCGGAAAGTTGGAAGTTTGAGTCCACACAGAGGCACTGTAGAAGAAAGGCCTGGCAATCTAATTCTGAAAATTAGCCATTGAAAACCTATGGATCTCAGTTCTACTCTGACACACATGGGGTTGCCACGCGTTGGAGTCTACTCGACAGCGCTGGTTTTTGAGTCATAATGAAAATGAAATAAAGCACCTAGAAACCATTTAGAGCAGAACCTGTGCTATCAACAGTGTCGTCACTACTGATAAGATGCCAGGGTGTGTTCAGAGTTCCCATGGAAAGACTGAATGTGGCCTCATTTTTATTTTGTCTTTTGTATGATGCTCTTTAAAAGCCTCACCGCAGGTGTGAGCTCATTCCCCACCTGTCCGGCCCTCTATCACAGACTTCCCGTGCCATTTCCCATCCACGACACTCCCTGGGGCACTCAATTATAGCTGCTTTACGTGGGAGATGACAGGTCATGTCTTTTAGCTGCTTGGCTCTTCATACCAGACCATGCTCATGGAGACCCTAAGTAAGCACTCATTGAATGAATCTGTTGAGAACGTAGGCCTTAACGCAATTTAAACTGTCCCTAGAAATTCTTTCATATATACAAATTCAATACTTTATCAAAGGAATCTCTATATTTGTTTGTTGTATCTGCTACCTCATATGGGAGTATCATGAGAGAGAGAAATGGAGATTTATCTACTCGTTCTGCCCAACAACCACGCGGGCAGCTTGTAGACTCATCTCATTTACAAGCCATTCCCTTCAGGTTTCCTTGGTAGCTATTACCACTTCTTTCTTAACGACAGTGGAGAAAGCAAACTAATTTCTACTAGCCTCTAGCTGCGAGATTTATCGAGAAGACTCGAAGATGTTTAGAACAATCTACTTAAGGAAAAAGAAACATTTGTGTCATGGATTATTAACTCTGTCTTGATGAAATTAATAAAAAAATCCTTTAGGAAATGAAACTCCTGAGTCCATCTTTAGTTCTTCCTCCAGACCACTGCTCTCAGGATGATAATTCTGGGTTAGAAGTTTCAGTAAGGATGATCAAGAACGGGAGTTTTTACAGTGTCACCCATCTCTTGGCTTTTCCCCTGAGCTGGCCTCAGGCAGACATTCTACTGTATCCTGTTAGACCTGTGGTCAGGGCTTTCTGTGTTCCAAGCCAACTGAGCACTATAACAGCAAATCAGTTTGGTTCCTATTAGTAGAGAGAAAGCCCCTTGGAAGAAAAATACCTAAATAAGTGGCTTCTAGTGACTCTAGAAAGGAGCACTGGTGGTGCAGTGGTTAAGCACTTGGCTGCTAACTGAAAGGTCTGCAGTTCAAACCCACCAGATGCTCTTAGGGAGAAAGATGCTGCAGTCTGCTTCAGCAGAGATTACAGCCTTGAAAACCCTAGGGGGCAGTTCTACTGTGTTCTATAGGGTCGCTATGAGTCAGAATCCACTCGACGACAATGTGTTTTTTTTTCCGTAGTGACTCCATGAGTCATCACATTTGCCTTTCCCTACAAAGCATTGTCTTATTTGGGTGTTTCTTGACAATTTAGTTTAGGGCTGACCCGACTCAGGCAGTAATAAAAATGCTAACCTGTCCCTAAGAGCCCCAAGACTGCTAAGACTCCACGGTAGCCTTGCCCAGAGAAGCCTGCAGTGTGTGCTCTGTCCTAGGGACTGCATTGCCCGGAGACTTCAGGGCTGCAATCGAAATAACAGGTGTATTATCACATCACCATCCCAGTCATATCCCAATAGGCTTCTAAAAGGTGCTAGCCAAGTGACATAAGCTGTGTTGTCTGGTCACTGCGGAGCCGACCCTTGAATTAAGCTGTGGGGCCATATGTGGTGTTATTATAATATCCTCCCTCTGGTTGAAATTCCTCAGCTTTGTACGTTGTAAGATTATTGAATGGCTGGATGAGATCTCTCCTCCCCCACTAAACTTTAAAGCATTTCAAACCCTCCTCCCCCTGCATCTTCCTGTTTCTTTAGGGCTTTCGGTGCTTCTCCCTGGGTGTAAGCCTCTTTGTCAGCCCATCAGTGGACTCCTTTCTTCTGGAGCATCACTGAGCTGCCCCACGGAGAGCTCTTCCAGCCTTTCCTGCCACTTGCATGGTTTACCCGATTGCTGACGAGTTGACTCCGACTCCTGGCAACCCAGTGTGTGTCAGAGTAGAGCTGTGCTCTACAGAGTTTTCAATGGCTGATATTTCGAAGGCAGATCACCAGGCCTTTCTTCCAAGTCACCTCTGAGTGGGCTTGAACTTGCAGCCTTTTGGTTAGCAGCTGAGCATATTAACCATTTGTACCACCCAGGGCTTGACTCTAAAGGCCCAGATGGAAATGTTTGGTAACGAGAATGGGAAAACGTGACCATCAACTTCTTCGTTGTCACTCTCCTTGGGGGCTGCTGGTCACTTTTTAGGTGCACTTGGAGCCTGGAGAGTCATGGGTATGCACAAAGCTACCCCTGTCCCCTTTGCCCTCTGCCACCATCTGCTCTGCCCTCAGGCCTGGCTGTGGTGCCTCTCTCGGGACAGGTGGCTGGCAGTGGCTTGGCAGAGATGCTAGCCTGGGGACGGAGTTCTCAAGCTGTGACATCTGGGCTTCAGCTTGTCCCTTTCGCTGGACCCTCTGCCGACCACTGGTCCAACTCTGTGGGCTGACCAGAGCCTGTCTGAGGAGTTGGTCAGAGGTCCGTTTCCTGCTGTTTGCCTCTGTATTATCTCCCAAAACAGTCCACTTTCCTTGATTAATGATGGAAGAAAGAGAAAACAGGACTTTTTAGAAGCTTGGAGATAATGCAGCCTGTCTTAATGAAAACATTTCCGAATGTTTTAAGCTTGAGCATTGGGAGGATAATGGTCTGGTAGTGAGAGACACCTGGCCTGCATGGCTCTGACCCTAGCTCCAATTAATCCTCCTTTGCCTTCAAGGATGATTCTTACCTGGATATCCCATTAACCATTGCCAGATAATAGGGATGCGCAATCCCCTGGGCCCCGAGAGCATGGCAGAGACAAGGCTGGGGCACCCTAATAAGTCTTGGCTAAAGTCTTGGATTTCCTGCTGAGAGTCAGGGCATAGAGTACATAGAAGCAGACAGCCCGGTGGCCTGCAGGTGCGGTGTCCTCCAGGGGCCACCAGGGCCTTCCTCTTCCAGGCTGACGGAGGTGGACAGAGGACCAGCCAGCTGAAATCCAGATACGATTGGAGTTTGCAGCTCTTTTGAGGATTCAGTACGTTCCACCGGGGCTTATATTTCCATTAGGAGACCTGGGTGGTGCAAACGGTTAATGTGCTCAGCTGCTAGATAAAAGGCTGGACGGTGGAGTCCGCCCAGGGGCACCTCAGAAGAAAGGCCAGATGATCTACGTCCCAAAACTCAGCCACTGAAAATCCTATGAAGCACAGTTCTACTCTGACACACACATGGGGTCGCCATGAGTCTGAATCAACTTGACAGCGACTGGTTTGCTGGTTTTATATTTTAATGACTCCTGGCCCTAATTCAACTCATAGCAACGGGTTTTGGCCCTAATTCTGCTGCTGGAGAACCAAGAAGGAATAAATCATCTCGACCTCCCACTTGGCTGCCTTTGCCCTAATCTAGGGTGACCCATGTGAGAACAGTGCGTTCCTTGGTTTCAACAATGACATCAAACCCCATTCAGGCAAGGCACCAGAGCCTCAGAGATAGTGTTAAACAAAGGCAGGGGGAGAGGGACAGTGGGTGGACTTTTACATTGTGGCTACCCAGATGACCACCAGACATCCTGTTTCTAGAATATTCTAAGCCCCCTTCTGCTGAAGAATGATCACTGCTGCTTCCCCGAAGCGCCCCATCCTCTTGCCATCTTCCTATCCCCTCTGTGCTTCAAATCAGAAGTAAATTTTCTTAATTTTCTCATGAAGTTCAGTTGAACAAGCTTATGGGTAGCCTTTTCTCCTGCTGACACGAGGAGTTTTCCTATATCAAATAGAGTTACTGATGTCACCGGAATTGTGGGACTGAGTCTTAAAAAATAAGATTTTGTCATCTCTGGTCCACGATCTGCTTCTTCGTCGACTGATCTATAATTGTCCATCCTCCAGAGGCGTCTCCCTGGGTTTCTCAAGAACTGCAGCTCCTTCTGCTTCCCTGAGATGTGTCCTCAGCTTTCTCATGTCATTCCTGAGGCCCCGACTCTCCCCTGAGTAGCTGACTTTGGGAATGCAAGCCAGGATCCTCCCATCTCGTGGACATAGGGTGTCCCAGGCTCTGATTGTTGTTGCTGTTAGGTGCTATCTAGTTGGTTCAGACTCCTAGCGACCCTATCTACAACTGAATGAAACACTGCCTGGTCCTGCATCATCCTCACAATCGTTGTTATGCTTAAGCCCATTGTTGCAGCCACTGTGTCAATTCATCTCATTGGGAGGCTTCTTTTTTGCTGACCCTCTAGTTTACCAAGCATGATGTCCTTCTCCAGGGACTGATCCCTCCTGACAACATGTCCAAAGTATGTAAGATGCAGTCTTGCCGTCCTTGCTTCTAAGGAGCATTCTGGTTGTACTGCTTCCAAAACAGATTTGTCCATTCTTTTGACGGCCCATGGTGTATTCAACATTCTTTTCCAACAGCACAATTCAAAGGTGTCAATTCTTCTTCTGTCTTCTTTATTCATTGTCCGGCTTTCACATGCATAGGAGATGATTGAAAACACCCTGGCTTGGGTCAGGCACACCCTTAGTCTTCAAGGTGACATCTTTGCTTTTCAACACTTTAAAGAGGTCTTTTGCAGCAGATTTGCTCATTGCACTGTGTCTTTTGATTTCTTGACTGGTGCTTCCATGGGTGTTGATTATGGATCCAAGAGACATGAAATCCTTGGCAACTTCAATCTCTTCCCTGTTGTTGTGATGTTGCTTACCGGTCCAGTTGTGAGGCTTTTTGGAGAGGACAATTCCACTGGGAGCCTTTCTGGACAGAACTCCTACATCTTTCCTGGTGTGGCTTCCAGGCACTGGAGCATAACTTGCATTCAAAGAAGAGGCATCCTCTTTGCAAATACCTTGTCTTCCCTTTGCCTCAGTGTTTCTAAGAACAGATTTAAAGCTATTCGTGCGCTCGTTAATTCCTCAAACGGCCAGAAAGCCCCTGTGATGTGCTGTTCTTATGTTAGACATTTTGAAAATGTTCTGTCCCTAATACTGTCAAACTCCAAATGTAGTGGCAGTTTTAGTCTCCATTTTGTGGCATGTTCCAGGTAGGCGGAAGAGAACGTGCATAGAAGCCCAGAGGCATGGTAATGGGGAGGCTCTGGAAGACCTGGGCAGAATTCTGTGTCTGAAGCAAAAGGTGAGAGGGGAGAGTTGGTGGGAAGTGAATACAGAGAAGGGGGCAGTGGCCAGGGCCCTGCTGTGGGTCAAGGAACACTGACTTGGGGAGAGTGATTGCAGGTGTGCACCCAGAAAGATGCTGCTGGATTCAGTGTGCAGCGGTGGGCCTGAGGCTGGCAGGTGAGATGACCAGTGGTAACCAGGGAGAAATGACAGACTGGAGCCATGTGTGTCAATAGGAAAAGGCCATTTAGACGGAACACCAGGAGGCTTTCCCCAGGTTGAGACCCTGGGCCTGGGCAGGGGATAAGTAGCTGGTGGCTTAGTAAAAAGCTTGTCTCTCTCTGGCCCCATGGTGGTCCCATTAGAGGTTCAGATCTGGGGATGGACCAGCCCCAAAACACAAAGTTCAGGCCCCCTTCCAGGATGCTGGGTTGGGGTATTATAGAAGCCCCTGCTCTGGCTGTCATGTTTTGACACCTTTCCCTCAAAGGGCTACCCTCCAACACCGCACGGTGGGTAGCCCTGAAAGACCAGCTCAGGCCCAGGGGCTGTGATAGTGGTGACCGTGCCTCTGCAGCTGGAGGAGACCAGGATGACAGACTTCAGGTGGGGGTAGGGGACTGAGTGCTCAGGCAGATACTTACTAGGCCTTCTAACTCACAAGCTGTAGAAGCCAGAGGCGACTCCTGCTTGCCCCTGAAAAGCTTCAGGACTCAGGGGCGATAGGGAGAGGGTGAATGGAGTTGGCAGATCTGAGTCTAGTTTTCTAATAGTCCTGAGGCTGCTTGGTGTGCCTGGCCACGGGGACCCTCTGGGGGATGTTCAGCTCAGCCATGTTGAGTACAGGAGCCTGCTTATGTCCTTTAGTTCCCCTTCCATTAAATGGTGTTTCTGCTCCTCTCAGAATGAAAGTGCATACAGAGCTTGGGACGATACTTAACACAAATGGGTATCACCGTCTTTCTTCATTCCTTAGGGCTGCTATAACAAGATACTACAAAATGGGTGGCTTTAGAGAGTAAGAATTTATTGTCTCACAGTTTGGGAGGCCAGAAGTCTGAATTCAGGGAGTTGGCTGGGCTAGGCTCTCTCTCTAGGCTTTAGGAGATGATCCTTATCTCTCTCCACTTCTGTAGTCCCAGACATTTCCCAACATTCCTCAACTGCTTGTAGTCGTATCTTCACATGGTATCTGCCTTCCTCTGAGTGTGTCTGTATCTATTCTGCTCTTTTTATAAGACGCGCTCAGAGGGGGTTAAGTTCAGCACCCACCCTACTCTGGTATGACTTCATTAATATAACAAAAGAAAAGCACAAACCCTTATTAAGCTTGGCTGCTAACCAAAAGGTGAGAGGTGTGAATCCATCCAGAGGCACATCATAAGAAAGGCCTGGTGATCTACTTCTGGAAACTCAGTCACTGAAAGCCCTAAGGAGCACAGTTCTGCTCTGATGTACGTGGGGTCGTCATGAGTTGGAATTGCCTTGATGGCAACTGGTGATGATGGTGCTTTCCACACAGGGCACATTCACGGGCACAGGGATTAGGACTTTCACATTAATTTGGGGGATACAATTCAATTCATAACACTATCCAGTTTCACAGGGGAGCACATCAGGGCCACCATACTGCTTCTCTTCAGGGGCACCGATCGCATTGTTTTATTGTTATAAAGATAAATCTATCTGCCTTAAGTGACCTGCTCAACGTCACTCAGCAGGTGAGTGGGAGTGGAGATCTAACCTGTCCATTCAGTAAACATTAAATGCTTGCTATGTTCTTGTGCTTCTAGAGACACTGAGGACACAGCAGAGCTAGGTCCCTGTTGTGACAATCTACAACTCTGGCTCGTCACCCACCTAAGCTGCACCCACAGAGAGTGAGGGTCATGGTCGATGGTAGTGAGTAAGATGGAGCTCGGCATACATCCTGGGGTAGCTAATGAACCACCAGGTTCTGTACAACCCCCTCCCCACTTGAAGTCGTGGCTGTGGCTCCCAGGAGTGCCTCAGACCCCTTCCCTGGTTCTGATTCTTGTCCGCCTTGTCTTCACTTACTCTGGGTCTCTGAGCTGGCTGCAGGTTCTCTGCTATGCGTCTGGGTCTTTCCTCTACCATGCTCCTGGCCTCACCCCTTTGGCATCTCTTTTACTTCTCAAGTCTGTCCTCATTTTGATGCTTTCTGGGTCCCTTGTCACTTTGTGCTGCAGTGTTCCAGGCCACCCTATCCCCTGGTATACCCACCCCTGGATGCCTGACCCTGGGCTGGCCAAAGCCCTGGGCTCCCACTTGCAGGGGAGGGGGCTTCAACAGTGATAGTATCTGCTCTGCTCGTCTTCCCTTTGCTAATAACTCTGTGCTGTGCCTTACCTGAGGCGTGAGGGAGAAAGGCAAGGTCAGGCTATCCTTCTCTGGCCCATAATGAGATGTTGGCCGCTTCTGACCAATGGAGAGTGAATGCCCAGCAGTTGGGATCCTCTTTCCTACCAGACCTCTCTTCCTGGCTCAGGGGCTTGGCATGACCAGAACCCTGACACTGATCTGTACCCACCCTCCTTGAGGAACAATTTTCCTTCTGTTTGTCAGGACGTAAAGGGGGCCTGCCTGGTGTCTCCACACTCAGAAAGCTTTTGCTAGCTATGCACCCATTAGTGCCACCTGGAATCAGGCCCTGGGCTCTAAGCAGAGGCTGCTTTTAGCCATTCCCTCTTTTTGTTTTCCCTCAGAAGTCCCTTCTCTAGACAACTAACTGAGGGTAGGGCCCCTTCCACTCTCTTTGCTTCTCCAACAGTGAATATAGCAGGTCTTCACCTAAGTGGGCATGCTGAGGTTGGAGAACAGACTGTGGATCCATAGAACAGTACAACCTAGACTTGTCTGGAACTGGGGTGTGAGCTTCTGGTAAATCAGGCAGAAGTACTGAGACAGCATCTTACCAGGAGAAGGGACAGGAGTGAATGGAGTAAATGGAAACAGCTCTAAGTGGGAATCAAGGGGGCATTTTGAGAATTGTTGCTTGAATAAAGGAGGCTCCTTTCCAAGTCACAGTTGGAGGCAATCCTCAAATCTCTCTCTCTTTTTTTTTTCCTGCTGTCTGTTTTTATTATTTTTTTCTGCTATCTGTTTTCTGTATTTTCTGTGTATTCTCATTTTGAGACTAAAGATTAGTGAGTGCGGTCTTAGGAAGAAACCCATCCATGCATGCATGCATGCATCCATCCATCCACTGTGCATCCATCCATTTACCATCTATCCCTCCATCCATCTGTCCATCCACCATGCATCCATCCATCTACCATCCATTTATCCATCCATCCATCCATCCATCCATCCATCCATCCATCCATCCATCCATCCATCCATCCATCCATCCATCCATCCATCCACCATGCATCCACTCATCCACTCATCCATCCATCACTATGCATCCATCCATCATCCATTCATCCATCACCATGCATTCATTCATCCATCATTCATCTATCACCATGCATCAGACTGTCTACTCATCCACCCATTAATGCATCCATCCATCCACCATACGTCCACCCATTCAACCATTCATCCATCCATCCATCCGCCATGCATTCACTCATCTGTACACTATGCACCCATCTATCAACATGTATTAAGCATGAGCCATGTGCCTTGGTTGGTGGTGGGATCTAGAGATAGTGAGAAGAGATGTACATGACTCTTCACTTAAGGAGCTCAAAATTTGGTGAGGCAAACAGCTTTATGAACTGTTGGTATATAACATATCGTGGAAGAGGGTGCCCAGGGTGATCTTAGGGCAGAGGGAGGACCTATATCCATGCCTGGAAGAAAGCATTGATCAAGCCTGATTCTTTAAACTGTGATGCTCTTACACTTTAAGCAGACACACTTGTAGGAGGGCTGAGGGCTTCCCTTGGCCTCTATGAGTCATCCTGCTTTATTCTCTTCATTGCTGGCCTCTCTGCATTCATACATTTGTTAAAAAAAAAAAATTGTTAAGTACCTTAATTCACTGTGAACAGAAATGCTGGAGGCAGAAATAGAAATCCCATTGGGTGCTAGTCTAGGCCACAGCTGTGGTGGTGCTGCCCCGATGTGTGTGTGAG
Organism: Elephas maximus indicus; assembly: GCF_024166365.1. Classification (NCBI taxonomy): domain Eukaryota; kingdom Metazoa; phylum Chordata; class Mammalia; order Proboscidea; family Elephantidae; genus Elephas; species Elephas maximus. The sequence continues at coordinate 123,686,359 of NC_064826.1, forward strand.
TATGCGTATAGGTGGGGATGCGTGTCAAAGAGTCCCAGCTGGCTGAACAGCACTGCCTGCGAGTGGGTGGCTAGGAGATACCATGAATATCTTGAGAAGAGAAACATTTATGTCACCAAGGACTCTCATGTTTGAGTTATCCTTTTGGAAAAAATAAATAATATAAATTTAAACCTACTCTAAGTTGCTCATATTTCCTTTTAACGGCACCTCCGTTATGGATTTGTATTCCAAAGGGGTGGAAGACATGTCAAAAATAATTTTTCTGTGGGCGTCTTGAGTGCAGAGGAGCTGACGGAAGCGAAGAGTGGTTAGTCAGCCATATTCAGGGTGTGTTCTCCCAGCACAGGGTTCCGATATGACCACTCCTGGTAGGATGGGGAGCAGAGGGCAGGCTCCAAGTGGTGAGCATTGCCCTTCTCTATGCTACCATGTAAGCATCTTTGTGTATAGCAAGGCCTTGAAGAAGGTCAGCCCAGGTACTAAATATCTGCCTCCCCTATGGCCTGAGGCCTTTGTTGAAGTTAGCAGCTGCCTGTCATCTTAGGCACCCTCCTGCCCTCTCTGCAACAGCTCCTGTCCATCCATCTATGCCTCCATCCCCACCCACTTCTCACACTCACAGCATGGGGAGGCTTCAGGCCTATAGGCTTAGTGGTGCTCATCCCTGTGCCCACAGTGGTCATGGGCAAGAACAGTGGACCATGTTGGATGTAACAGGGCTCTGCAGTCGTGATCACAGCACAGAGACATCCACAGAGGAAGCAGTCAGCTCTGCTTAGCTGTGTCAAGAAGGAAATGACACTTGAGGGTTTGCCAGAAAGAAGTGATGCGATTGATGCCCTGCCCACCTCCTATTGGCCCACCTCTGATTTCACTTTCAGTTGTGCGGACAGTTCCATCACCAAAGCCCTTGTCTGGGCCCCTGCTTTTGGAGCCATCAGACTAAGGCATGGGAGGACAGAGTGCAGGCAGGAATCAAGGCATGGGAGCATTGGGATGCAGGGGACATACTGGCTTGTGGTGGAAGGTAAGGGGTTCTTCCCTCAGCCCAAGGATCCTATTTGATCTTCCCAGGAGCCCTATGAGGCCTACATATTATTTATATCCAGTGACTTTGTTTTCCTGAAATATTTTTAGCAGCTACTTCCTGCTTAGGTGTTCAAAATATCATCCCCTTGACCCACTTTGATGACGGTTGTTTATATAATCGCTATCAGTTGAAAGACCACAAATTTGATGGAAGGTGTATGTTATCTCCAGCCCTACCTCTTTCCCTTCTGCTCCTCCCCTTTGTACTCCATGATGCCTGCTTGAGAATTGGGGGTGGGTGTGAGGGTGGAGAGAGCAAGGCTGTCCTCCTTCCTCACAGAGGATAGGGGCCACAAGCAGTGTATGTGGTGCCATTCCTGTCCATCCAGATCACTCCTGTGTCCCACAGGCAGGCTGGTTCCCCATGCTCCTTACTATGATTCCAGCTTTTCAATCATGACTTCTTACTCTCAGCCTTATTCTGGAGAGCTCTAAGATGGGCACATGTGTCCTTTATGATCTAGCTTTATTGTGGACAGCTACGCAGAGGGATAGTTCTCGGATGTGACCAGTGGTAGCTAATGGACTCATAAATGCTGGTGACTCAACTGCAACACACCTCGTTTTCTCCCCATGACCTCGGGAATCTCCTTCAACATGTGTCATCACGTTCCTTGCTGCCGCCGCCTAACTCAGGCCACCCACTCACCCCTAGATCATTCTCTGCTGTCTAGTAATCAGAGTGATCTTTTTAACCCACAGGTGGGATTGCTGGCTTTCTGTTCATAGACCCTCCAATGATGTCCCTCTACCTAGAGGATGTGGTGTAACTTCTTAGCACATCCTGCCAGTCTCTGCTTCACTCTTGAATCTACTCTACCTACTATAGCTGCTGATGCCAGTACGTTGAACTGTTTCCAGTCCATGTGACCAAGGGGTCGGCCAACTCAGGCTCATAGGCAGATTCCAACTCACTGCTCGATCTTTGTAAATTAAGTTTTGGCACACTTTGGCACACAGCCACACCCATCATTTACATATTGCCTAAGGCCTTTTGGAGCCCTGGTGGCGCAGTGGTTAAGAGCTTGGCTGCTAACCAGAAGGTCATCAGTTCGAATCTACCAGTTGCTCCTTGGAAACCCTTTGGGAGAAGTTCTACTCTGTCTTATAGGGCTGCTGTGATTTGGCATCAACTTGATGGCAATGGGTTTTAAGGCCCTTTTTGGAGTCCCTGGGTGGTGCAAATGGTTAACACTCTCAGCTGCTAACCAAAAGGTTAGCAGTTCAAGCTCCCCCAGAGGTACCTCTGAAAAAAGCCCTCCAGAACTACTTCCAAAAATACAGCTATTGAAAACCTTATGGAGCACAGTTCAACTCTGACACACACGATATTGTCATGAATCTGTGTAGGCTGGTTTATGGCCGCTTTGCACTACAATGGCAGTGCTGAGTAGCCGCAAGAGTACAGCAGAGTGTGAGGCCTAAAACATTGACTCCCTGGTCCTTTATAGAAGAGGTTGGCTGACTCTACCCTGTCTCCTCACGCTCCCAGTACTTTCATTTCTTCACAGAGGCTGAGCTCTCCCTGTAATGCTCCCACCCTTTTCCCTATTAATCCTGTAACTGATCTTTCTGCCCATGCTTCCCTGCATACTTCCTTATCCCTCCTCACTTAATCGGACTGAGATGCCCCTCCTACAGTGTTACACAGGGTGGTGTGCATGTCTCAGTTGTGGGGCTGGTCATCCTGGCTCTCCTTGTTGTACGGATCTGCTTCTCACCCTAGTTCCTGACTCAGGGTTAGATCTTATTCTACCAGGACCCCAGCACCTAGCTGGGGTTACTGAATGGACAACTAGAAGCCAGAGGATGGTGACATAGGTATCTGAGTACTACGTCTTAGAGTGGGCATCCTGGGCCACTGCAGCCTTCTCCTGGTTCCCCTTCCCCTCTGGAAATGTCCCAGTAGAAAGGGTTTCATCACCTTTGTCTTTGCAGATCTCCAACCTCTACCTGTATGACAGTGTTCTTATGCTGGCCAACGCCTTCCACAGGAAGCTAGAGGACCGCAAATGGCACAGCATGGCCAGCCTCAACTGCATACGCAAGTCCACCAAGCCATGGAATGGAGGAAGGTCCATGCTGGACACTATCAAAAAGGTTTGTGCTAAGAGCACCCTCTCCGGACAAGGCCAAACACAGGCCCCTCCTTGCAGCTCCCCTGTCCCCTCAAGCAGGTGTTTGGAAACCAGGCTCCTTGCATGGGCTGTCTCAATGGCCCCTGTCTGCATGCCTCACTTCCTCCAACTCTTCTTGTCACAGCACTTGAAGGCTGGGATGAGCTAGGCTTCGTGGGCTCTGTATTATTATCACCATCTCTGTTTTCAAAATAAGGAGACTGAGCTTCAGAGTGAAGTAACCTGCCTGAGGTCATAGAGTAAAGAAATTTGCCTGAGGTCACATTAAAATGGAGGTGGCTTTCTAACTCTTGTCTGTTAGACTCCCCACCAGGCACAAACCACAAAAGGGGTTTTTGTCAGTTGACACTGGCACGTGCTATTCAGCCAGGACCTCCGTGTATGCACGCACATGTGTGTGAACGTGCATATGTACACACACGTGTGTGCATATGTGCATATACTTGTGTGTGTATGCATGTGGGCACACATGTGAGTGTAAGTGCGTGTGTGTGTGTGCACTTGCGTGCATGCACACTCTGCACTTGTGGTGTGCCCATTTGCTGAGGAGCAATACCGAGATAGAAAGTTGGGTTTGAAGTGAATCATGCAATCCACAAAAGACTAGTTTCAGTGCATTGGCTTTGAGAGGCTTCAAAAGAGCATTTAGAGAAACCTGTAGTGTTAGGAACTTTATTGGCAATAAATTGTGCAGTTTCAGTAACAGTTACATATTCTGGTGCGGGTTTAAATCCACTGCAGCCCAGGCCTGAGCTGGGTCCTCCTGGGCCAGCTCTGTCTCTGGGACTCCTCAGCCAACAACTCTGCCATTCTGGCTGTATGCGGCCCTGCCCTGCCTCAGGCTGAAAGCATGAAGGGGGCTCCCCGCAGGCTCCCTCAGCCCTCCACTTGCTGAGACCACTTGGCCTCTAGAGAGGGTTGGGGCTTGCAGGCCTGTGTCAGCACCTGGGTTGCATCCATACTTCTTTGTTCAGTTCTGGCAGTGGCTTGGTGAGGTGGGCCTGTTAACTCCAAGCTGGAGCTGGGAGGTGGAAAAAGGCTCGTCCTAGGTGGCTCAGGGAGCAAAGCCAGAATTTGAGCTTGAAACCTCATGGTTGCTGCCCTGCAACTTCCTGCTGTGCATCTGTGTCTGACATGGCTCTGCTTGGCCTTTATTTCCCTCTTGAGGAGGACCTGGAAAGGATTCCAGGTGAGGACGAAGCTCCAGGAATGCAAGGACCACAGGGTCACACTGCAAGCTCCTGCCTAGAACAGTGCCTGGCACATAAAAAAAAAAAAAAAAAATTTTTTTTTTTTTTTTTGCACATAGCAGGTGTTTTAAACAGATGAACTGCACAAGAGACAGAAGCAAGTCTTAGGAGCTTCCCCTGGGAGTGAAGGGTCTGGAAAGTGTTGATCCTCTTCCAAGGCCCTAGGACTGCTGGGAATTTGTTCCTCATTACAGTCTGTCCAAGGTGCCCTCAAGACTCGATTCCTGCCTTCTCGGTGACTACTCTCTGCCCAGTTTTTTCCCAAGCATTCGGGATCCATACCCTCTCCGTCACACTTTCCCTCCCCCTCAATGGTTTTTCCTCTTCTCTTGCAGGGCCACATCACTGGCCTCACAGGGGTGATGGAGTTTCGGGAGGACAGCTCAAATCCCTATGTCCAGTTTGAAATCCTTGGCACGACCTATAGCGAGACCTTTGGCAAGGACATGCGCAAGGTAAGCCGCAGGACCTTCGCTAGCTCTCTTCCTGCTGCAGTGCTCTGAAGAAGGCGACAGCCACCAGGCATCCCAAGTCTCCCTCAGCCCAGGCTGGTGCTGAGGTGGGGTTTTCTGCGGTATGGGGGGCCTTGTCTCTGAGAGGTTTCAAAGAGGAAGTGCTGTGAATGCAGTGTCTTAGTAGATCAGGGTCTAGGTAAAAACGGGTCCTTCTTTCTGGACCAGGTGGGCCTTCTGCAGGTCTGGCCGCCATGTCCCAGGGGCGAGGCAGGGAAGGGCATGTGTTTTCCCAGAGGAGCTGAAATCAGCACAGCCATGGGGACAGGTATGAATTGTGGCTGAGGCAGGAGTCTGAGGTCGCAGCCAGATCCAAGAGTGGGGCAAGGCCATGCATGGAAACACGTGTCCCCAGGTGGGTGAGGAGTGGTGGGTACACGCACAGTGGAGAGAGAAGGGAGGATGGGTGAGCTGAGCAGCCCGGGATGAGGCTCTGGTGCTGACGCAGGTTGCTGGCCTCGGAGTTCTTTCCAATGTCCCTTTGCCTCTTCCGCCTTCTCTCGCAGGGGATGGAGGACAGTTTTTAAGGAATGAAGTCAAGGCAGAGGCAGACCTTTACACAGAGTGAGGGATCCCAAATTGAAGGGAGGCTTGTGAAGAGCCTCAGAGGGTAGGGACCAAGAAGTCAATACGGCAAGAAAGAGGATGGGGCAGTTATCAAACAAGGGGACAGTCACTGCAAGCCAGTTACAGTCACCACAAGCCACAATGTGGAGCAGAAGCAGCGGGCCGAGGGAGCTGTGGTAGAAGGCCTGCACACACCCCTGCAGTGGCTGCCCAGGAGACCCAGGTGCTGTCGGGGGCCGGGGTGGGCACACTCCTGGTGGAAGGGGCCACAAAGCTCCTTTGTCTCAGGACAGGATCAAGGAATTAACAACACACACACGCCCACGCACACACATGCAGACTACTGTTCACTCTAGTAAGGACAGCTGCCCAGGAGGTGAAGGGAGGGCGTTCTTGCAATTGCAGATGGGGTAAACCCTTGGTGAGAGCCCCCTAAACCTGGCCTCTACACTGGCGAGGGTCAGGGCAGGAAGGGTTAAGTGATGTTGGGATATGGAGGATCTGGGTGAGGGCACCTCTGGGTTTTGCTCCTTGAGGGCGAGGGTGAAGATTCCATCTGTGTGGAGGAGGGACAGTGCACAGCTCCTCAGTTGTAATGCCTGTGGAGGACTGGCTCCTGACACTGGCTGGGGTCACTATGTGATAGGGCATGAGGGGAAGTCAGAAATTCATCTTGTGAATTTCAGCCCACCACATGACAGAGGGAGCATCCTGGGTTGGCCCATGACTGGTTGTGACAGATGGCAGCACACGTCATGTAATAATGTTTTGGTGCTCAAAGATTTGTTTGTAGGTCACAGAGGGGTCGATGCCTATTGTGGGATACCGTGGAGGGTCAGGATATGGCCTGTGGTGTAAGGGTGTTTGGATGGCCTGTGATGTCCGTTGGGGTGGCCAGAGCTGTGAGGCTATGGTGGGGGCTTGAGATGACTTGCGTAGGGACTCCCACTTGTAGGGGAAGACCAAAAAGTACAGAGAGCCCTGCTGTTTAACTTTGCCATGAAAGGGCCTTGTAGAGCTTCCTGCCAGAGTGGAGGGCCAGAGCTGTCCCAGTCTGTCCCAGAGCTGTCTCAGTTGTCCCAGAGCTGCCCGAGTCTATCCCAGAGCTGCCTCAGTCTATCTCAGAGCTGCCTCAGTTTGTCCTCCCAGAGCTGCCTCAGTCTGTCCCAGGGCTGTCTCAGCCTATCCCAGAGCTGCCTCAATCTATCCTAGAGCTGCCTCAGTCAATCCCAGAGCTTCCTCAGTCTGTCCCATTGCCATCCCAGTCTGTCCCAGAGCTGTCTCAGTCTATCCCAGAGCTGTCTCACTCTGTCCCAGGGCTGCCTCAGCCTGTCCCAGAGCTGCCTCAGTCTACCCCAGAGCTGCCTCAGTCTTTCCCAGAGCTGTCTCAGTCTATCCCAAAGCTGCCTCAGTCTTTCCCAGAGCTGCCTCAGTCTGTCCCATTGCTGTCCCAGTCTGTCCCAGAGCTGTCTCAGCCTATCCCAGAACTGCCTCAGTCTGTCCTCCCAGAGCTGTCAGTCTATCCCAGAGCTGTCTCAGTCTATTCCAGAGCTGCCTCACTCTGTCCTCCCAGAGCTGTCCCGGTCTGTCCCAGAGCTGTCCCAGTTGTTCCAGAGCTGTCCCAGTTGTCCCAGAGCTGTCCCTGTCTGTCCCAGAGCTGCCTCAGTCTATCCCAGAGCTGCCTCAATCTGTCCCAGAGCTGTCCTAGTCTGCCCAGAGGTGCCTCAGCCTGTCCCAGAGCTGCCTGAGTCTGTCCCAGAGCTGCCTCAGTGTGTCCCAGAGTTGTCTCAGTCTACCCAGAGCTGCCTTAGTCTGTTCAGAGACGTCTCAGTCTGTCCTCAAGCTGCCTCAATCTGTCCCAGAGCTGTCTCAGCCTGTCCTAGAGCTGTCTCAGTCTGTACCAGAGTTGTCTCAGTCTATCCCAGAGCTGTCTCAGTCTATCCCATAGCTGCCTCAGTCTGTGCCAGAGCTGTCTCAGTCTATCCCAGAGCTGTCCCAGAGCTGTCCTCATCTGTCCCAGAGCTACCTCAGTCTATCCCAGAGCTGTCTCAGTCTACCCCAGAGCTGTCTGAGTCTATCCCAGAGCTGTCCTAGTCTGTCCAGAGCTGCCTCAGTCTGTCCCTGAGTTGCCTCAGTCTGTCCCAGAGCTGCCTCAGTCTATCCCAGAGTTGTCTCAGTCTGTCCCAGAGCTGCCTCAGTCTGTCCCAGAGCTTAGTCTATCCCAGAGCTGTTTCAGTCTATCCCAGAGCTGTTTCAGTCTATCCCAGAGCTGTTTCAGTCTATCCCAGAGCTGTCTCAGTCTATCCCGAAGCTGTCTCAGTCTATCCCAGAGTTGTCCTAGTCTGTCCAGAGCTGCCTCAGTCTGTCCCAGAGCTGTCTCAGTCTATCCCGAAGCTGTCTCAGTCTATCCCAGAGTTGTCCTAGTCTGTCCAGAGCTGCCTCAGTCTGTCCCAGAGCTGTCTCAGTCTGTCCCAGGGCTGCCTGTGTCTGTCTTTGTACTTCCTTCCCTCCTAGTGCCCTTCTGAGGTTATTCCCACCCAGGCTTCCCTGCTGGCCTCTTCTCTTCCTCTCTTGCCTTTCCCTACCCTAGCTCATCTCTAACACCCAGGCCCAGGATGGCACCATGGGCAGAGAGAGGGCTGGTGGTAGGCCCTCCTCATCTCAGTTGACTCCAGAGTCCCATGCCAGGTGTTGTGGTGGCCACGCCAGAAGTCTGAGAGAGGACAAGGCACTGTGTCCTCCACATCCTGCTTCAGGTGCCTGGGCCTTTCCTGTTGCCAAGAAAATACTCCTCAAATACCCTGAAGCCAAGAGGAATCTTGCAGTATAAGGAGCTTCTGCGAGGGAGGCTGGATGTAATTGAGTTGGAAGGGAAGCTGATTTTCAAGAGAACTTTATTTTAAAATGTATCCTTTTGTCATTTTAAAGTCTGCCCTTAATAACTGCATATCCCAGTTGTTATCTGTCAGCCTGGCAGCTTCTCAAGGCTAAGGAGAAGTTGTCTGGAAATCAGGAATGAGTTTTACCATTTCAGATGTTTATTATTTAGGCCCAGGGAACACTCCAACAGGCCTGGGAGATCCAGAAGGAAGGGAGGAGTGGGGCTTAGGGCAGGCAGCCAGGGGCGGGGGGGCGGAGCCAAGCTGTGATCACCAGGTGAGAGGAGGCTGGGAAACGGGGCAGTTTAAAAAATAAAGGTCATTTGCATTCCCGCAAGACAAAAGATAGCCAAGAGTGGAAAGTGAACTGAGGGTAGGACGAGGGTCTTGAACCATGCAAAGGCAGGAGCAATGACCAGGCATCTTTAGGGGTGAGGGGAGGCTCTGACAGGACCGATTCTTTCCTGCAGAACTCGCTGGCCAAGGCAGGACACAGAGCCAGCTGTGAACACTGACATAGTCATTCTGGGGCTGGGTGAGGGGTCCCCTGCAAAGACTCTTTATCTGTATCTGAATCCCTATCATCTATAGCCATATCTATATCTATCTGTATCTATAAAACCTGTTGCCGTCAAGTTGATTCCGACTCATATTGACCCTATAGGACAGAGTAGAACTGCCCCATAGGATTTCCAAGGAGCAGCTGGTGGATTCAAACTGCCAAACTGGTGGTTAGCGGCCTGAGCGCCTACCCACTGGGCCACCAAGGCTCCATCTACCTTTTTACCAGTTACCAGTTGCTTCCGAGTTAATTCTGACTGACAGAAACTCTGTGTGTCAGAGTAGGACTGTACTCCGTAGGGTTTTCAATGGCTGATTTTTACGAAGTACATTGCCAGGCCTTTCTTCTAAGGCACCTCTGGGAGGTCTTGAACCTCTAACCTGTTGGTTAGCAGCTGAGTGATTTTTCACCACCGAAGTCCTTCCACTATACCTATTGGTCTCTTTATCTGTCTCTTTCTATCTAAATTTAAAGACAGCTATAGCAACAAAGGAAACCTTGGTCATACAGTGGTTAAGTGCTACAGCTGCTAACCAAGAGGTCAGCAGTTCAAATCCACCAGGCACTCCTTGGAAATTCTATGGGGCAGTTCTACTCTGTCCTGTAGGGTGCTATGAGTCAGAATCAACTTGACGGCAATTGGTCTTTTTTTTTTAATAGCAACAAAACAAAAACAACCAAGTTGTTTCTTTAAGATCTAAACCTAGAGGAATTATTTAAATTAAGGAGCAAATGGATGTTTTCTTAAACACCCGGGAGGAAAATCTTGGGAAGGGTGCATCACCCAGACTTGTTGGACAAAGTGGTATCAGGGGACTGCAGATTACTCAGCCTTCAGAGGACTGGAGGAGCGGGCGGGGGCCTTCTCTGCAGGGGCTGGACAAACATTCATTAATCCTCACCTTCAGGAAATGTGCTCCTGTGGACGGAGCACTGGGTGGAAAATCAAAGATGTATGTTGCCAGCTAGCTGTATGACTCTAGGCAAAATGTTCACCCTTTCTGTCTGTTTGGAGCTGCCCGGCCTGGGTGCTCATCCAGCAAGCTCTTCAGGACCAGGGTTCATTGGGACGTCACACCCAGCTGCCACAGGACCTGGCCTGACATTTGCCCTGTGGATTTGTGTTTCTTCCTATTGGAGGCATTTTATTTCAGGTCCCAGAGCTGTGACAGGAGCCCCACACAGTTCTACTTGGCTTTGCTTCCCTCTGCTCAGACAGACGTCTCCCAGGAGGCTGAGATGGGAGGCCCACCCTGCCCGAGCCCCAGAGCAGGTAGCTGCTGAGATGGCTAAGCTGTGTTCCGGTGTGGTGCCCAGCCCCCTTCTGTACCTGGTAACAGATGTCCATTCCCTCTAAAGACCAAGGGATGAGAGGGATTTGAGGAAGTTCAGCTTGATGAAATTTCATTTTTAGGATTATGTTTTGGGGTCGACGTTATCAGTGGAACCAGGACAACATGGCTGTTCTTTTTTTTTCCCACAAGCATGGTTTGCCTGGAATTTAGTATCAGCCACAGCCCTGTGGAAACACTTTCCATGACATGATTGCTGAGAAAGCCCTCCCTCCCTGCCCTAATGATGCTGGTGTGGGGGACTCACTTCCTTCCACTAACCCATGGCTCCGGGAAAAACCGTCACCTACCCACCAGTCCTTTAAGCCTCCTTCCCCACAGGCACCTCCTGCAAATTCCCTGACTCAATGGAGGGCAGTGCTTTTTTGAGCATGGGACGAGAGCATGGGGATAACCAATGGACTTGCCTTATGTACATCTCACCCAGGACAAAGGTGATCCTGGTGTGATAAGAGAGAACAGTGTTGTTTCTTGCTCCTTTCCATAGAGTAGAAGTGATTTAGGACGAGGAGAGGCTGAGAAATTAGTTCAGTGTGTTTCATGCTTTTCTTTAGCCCTGGTAGATTTGGATCCCAAATATATTAAACCGTTGCACAAACAGACATAGCATGGTTGCAATCGGTGCGGAATGTGGTAGGTGGCCCTGAGGTCAGCCTATGCAGCCTCCCCTGACTCCAGCCTCTCCATGGCTTTTTGCATCTCCATCGGGGAAACTGAGGCCCAGGAACTGAAGAGATGACTAGGTAACAGCAACAAGCATGGGGCAGAGCTATGGCTGGGAAGGCAGGCTTCATGGGGAGGCCCCAGAGCATCCTTTCTGAATTGAAAATGATACCATCCTGTGACTCCCTCTCTCCCCTCAGCCCACTCTCCCCTCCCACCTCCTGTCCTCCGAGCCAGCATGAGGGCCTCACAGTTGCTTCCCCTGGATCTGGAGCCTACAGATTGGAAGTCCTACCGCAGCCCTTGCCCTTGCCTCTCCATTCCAGTGATTACTCAGGGAAATGGAAGGACTTCACTCTCCTTTGCTAGTCTAAGATGCTGCTATTGTCACTGTCAGTTCTGATTCTTAGTAAAAGCTGGCCTGGGACAGGAATCAGCACTCCCTTGACTATTGTGTCCCCAGGAGGGCCTTGAGGCTGCTAATCACTCATGGAGTAATAATTGCTTATCATGTAGTGATGGACACCCCATAGGACCCTGTCCTCCTGCACTTGCAAGTACATCATTACCATTCTTTCCCTGATCTGTTACGTTGGGCTGCAAGATGTCCCAGGGTTCAGAAGCTCTGTGCCGTGAGGCCAGCCTGCAGACAGGGTGGCCCTGGTAACAAAGTGGAAGCTGCCTCTCCAGCACAGGTGAGATCCCCTACCTGGTGGCTGCAGCGGTTGGTACCATGAGCCACATCTGTGACGCCAGGCGGTGTGCACACTATCTACAGAGAGGGTAAAGAGCACGTGGGTGTGTGGTTGGGGTGGGAGGGCCCAACCCCAGAAGTGTGTAGTGTCTCCATTAAGCTGCTCCGACAGAGACACCAGCTGTGCACAGTGAGTCTCAGATGAGAAATAAACTCCCATCTCTTCCTGGATTGGCATTCTAGCAGCGTGTTTCCCAAGTAAAATGTCAACTGCTCCCAACCCTTGTGTAGAACTGCTTTGACGGAGCTGAGAACCAAAAACACACTGCTGCTTCATCTGAGTAAGGAAGTAAGGACAAGGCACAATTAAGTATAGCATTAAAAGCAACATTAACTGCTTTGTTTTGAGCATAACATCCTCACGGAGGGCAGAACGCTTAGGATTCAGACAAACGAAAAGGAGAATATAAAAATCAGATATAATCTCTGAACCAGGAAATAAAGACGGTTAGCCTTTCTGGTGCATTTTCTTTGTGATTTTTTAAATTTTCCTTTCCTCTGTTCATAGAGACAGAGACAGGAGTAAATGTGTTTATCAAATTGCTGCATTTTACGTCTTTACTTTCTCAATCCTATGTGGGGAGTGTTTCCTCATTTCTTTATTTAAAAACTGTGATTTTTATTGGAAAAACATCATCCAACTTTTAAATACAGCCATCATTTATTTTATCATCCTATATGATGAACGTTTAGGCATTTTCAGCATTTTATTAGAAAGCAGTGTTTTAAGAAATATCCAAAATACACATAATTGTAATCATACCTGTGTTTACTTTCTTCAAATCCACCAGGCGCTCCTTGGAAACTCTATGGGGCAGTTCTACTCTATCCTATAGGGTCGCTGTGAGTCGGAATCGACTCCACGGCAGTGGGTTTGGGTATATTTATTTTCTTAGTAAGTTTTTAAGAAGTAATATTACAAAACAAATAATAATAATATTTTAGGCTCTTGATGCACTTGATGCATGTTTTCAAATTGATTACAGAAAGGTTTACTGATTTTCACGTATACCAGTTGTCTATGGAAACCATGCTCAGAAAACTGAGTAATATATAAAACGATTTTGCTAAGTCGTTAGCAATATGAAAAATGTAGTGTTGCCATATTTGCATTTTATTTGTGAAACTATACATTTAAAAATATAATTATTGGGCATTTGTATTTTCTGTTTTATAAATTATACTTTGGGTTCTTTGCTTCTTTTTAATTGGGGATGGAAATTTTCTTGTCAACTCATATAAACCAGGTCTGTTTCATCTTTCTGTTTGGCTGTTCTGAGTGTAATTTTAGCCCTCTGTGGTGGTTAAGGTTATGTGTCGACTTGGCTGGGCCATGATCCTCAGTGGTTTGGCAGTTAGGTAATGATGTAATTTGGTAGCTGAATAATGATGTAATTTGGCATTTATGTACTGATGTAGTCATCCTCCATTTTGCTATCTGATATGATCATCCTGCATTTCCTCAAAATGCCGATTTTCACATAATCATCTGGTCTTTGGAACCTAACCATGTTGGTAAGTGAGGAGTGGATGTACTTAGGTATACACTTAACATGTACAGGGTCTGTATGCTGGAAATTACAAAACGCCGATGTTGATGAGTTGGAAGACTCAGAAAGTAGGGATGTCTTTTCTCCCTAAATTGACCTATTGGTTTAATGCAATTCTTACAAAAATCCTAACAAGATTTTCATACACCCGGACAATTTTATTCTAAAATGTTTATGTAAACCCACAGACACTATAAAAGCGAAAACAAATCTGACAAAGAATAAAGTAGGAGGAATCACTGTAGCTGATATTAAGGTCAACTAAATAGCTACACAGTAATGAAGACACGGTGGTATTGGCAAAAGCAAAGTCACATCGATCAACGGAACAGAACAGAGAGCTAGAAATAGACCCACACAAATACGCCCAAATTATTTGTGACAAAGGTCCAAAAGCAATTCAGCAGAAGGAGGATTGCCTTTTTGAAAGTGGTGATGAAGCAATGTGGTGATGAAAAGATAGCGGTGATGGCTGCACAACACTGTGGCTGTAATTAATGCTACGGAATCGCACACTTAAAAAATGGTGTAAACGGCTAATTTTATGCTATGTGTACATATTACCACAATAAAAAATGTAGCTCATTCCAATATTAGAAATAATAAAAATAAATTATCTAATGCCTTACATACTAAGTTTAGAAAACAATAATAAAACAAAGATGGTAAGCAAGCAGACCAAAAAAAAATGATTAATATAAAAGACAACAAAATTGATCAAACAAGTTAGACCTAGTTCTTGAAAAAAATCAATTGTAAAAAATTGTGTCACATGGAATCAAGAAATAGAGATAACGCAAATACACAATATGAGGAGTGGAAAGGGAGCTATTTCAAAAGATAGGGAGATTTTTAAAAATTATTTGTAAACACCGTGGATCTTTAAGTACTGAATTTGAAAACGCCAGTCAAATACAAGACTTTCTGTGAAGCAATTACTAAAAACAGCTCAAGGAAATGTAGAAACCAGGAACGAATGTTTACAATCGCTCCCCTTGCACCTCTGCGTTCATTACTGCCACACGTACATTGTTACATGGTCAGTGCGCAAAATGGTCGGATGGTAGATTTTATACTGTTGTCATAAATGCAAAACGTTGAATAATGAGAGAGTAGATGAGTAAGGAGTAGGCGTATTTTACTTTCTTCAGAGCGATTGTAAATGGTTTTAGGTTTTCAACTTTGGCTTCTGCATATGCATTATTAGGATATAGAAATGCCATTGATTTTTATGTATTGATATTGTTTGCTGTGACCTAACTGAATGCACTTATTAGTTCACTTATATGGTCTTTTCTAGATTCCTTGGATTTTCTATGTAGAAAAATATGTCATTTGCAAAGGAGGACAGTTTTATTTCTTCCTTTTCAATCCGTATGCCTTTTATTTATTTTTCTTGCCTTATTTAAGTGACTATGGAGCCTGGTGGTGCATGGTTAAAGCACTCAGCTGCTAACTGAGAGGTCAGTGGTTCGAACATACCAGCCACTCCGCTGGAGAAAGATGTGGCAGTTGCTTCTGTATAGAATTACAGCCTTGGAAACCCTATGGGGTAGTTCTACTGTGTCATATAGGGTCGCTCTGAGCTGGAATCGACTCAATGGAAATAGGCTTATTGAAGTGACTAGAGCATCCAATAATACACTGAGTCAGAGTGGACATCTTTGTCTTATTTCTAATCTTACCACTGACTGTGATATTAGCTGTAAAGTTTTTTGTAAATGGTCTTTATCAAGTTGAGGTAATTCCCCTCTCCTAAATTTCTGAGAATGGATGTTAGATATTTTTTTCCCCCAAATGCTTTTTCTGTGTCAATTGCTATGATCATAAGATTTCTTTTTTTTAATTTAGCATGTGAATTTGATAGATTATATTGATTGATCTTCAACTGTTGAACCAAGCTTGCATACCTGGAAGGAATCCTACTTGGTCAGAGTGTATAAATTTTTTTATACATTTTTGATCCTGTTTGCTAATAGATTGTTGAAGGTTTTTGCATCTAAGCTCATGACATAGCGGGTGTAGTTGTCGTTGCTTTTTTGTATGTACTATCATATTTTGTTTTTGACATAAGGGTAGTAACTACCCTCATAAAATGTGTTGGGTAGCTTTTCCTCCTTCTGTTTTCTGGACACAGTTGGGTAGACTTAGTCTTAATTTTTTGAATTATTGGTAGAATTCTCCAGTGAAACCATTTATTTCAGAAGCTTTTGAATTAAAAATGTAATTTTTATTGGCTATTGGATTATTTAGATTATCTTTTTCACCACAGTTGAGTTTTGGTAATTTTGGGTTTTGAGGAGTTTGTCCATTTCTTCTTAGTTGATGAATTTATGTGCATAAAGTTGTTCATAATATCCCCTTATCATCTTCTTAATGGCTACTGCAGCTATAGCAGTATCATGTATCACTCTTGATATTGGTGATTTGTGTCTTGTTTTGTCAGTTTATCAATTTAATTGAGTTTTTTGGAAAAGCTAGAATTTTGTTTCATTTTCCCATTTTTGATTTCAATAATTTTGTTTACTATTTCATTACTACTGCACACATTACATTTATTTTGCTGTTCTTTATTTTTAAATTTCTTGAGGTAGAAACTTAGATTATTTGAAACATTTCCTCTTTCCTAATGTAAGCATTTGCTGCTATGAGTTTCCCTCTAAGCACTGCTTTAACTGCATTCCACTTATTTTGATATGTTGGTACGTCTCATTTTCATTTAGTTCTTTTTTTTTTTTTTTCCTCTGAGACTTCTTCTTTGTCAGTAACTTAATTATAGTTCTATTATTTAATTTCTGCATTTGAGAGATTTTCCTATTGCCTTTCTGTGATGGGATTCTAGTTTTATTTCATTATGGTCAAAGGGCATACTCTGTATTACTTCAGTTTTTTTTACATTTGTTCAGGTTTGTTTTATGACCCAGAATGTAGCCTCTATTGATGAATGTTCCACGAGCACTAGAAAAAAAAAAAAGTGCCGCTGTTGGGCAGAGTGATTTATGTATATCAATTAGATCTTATTGGTTGATCATGTTATTCAGATCTTCAGTATCCTTGTTAATCTTCTGTTTAGTAGTTGTATCAGGTGCTGAGAGGAGGTTGTTGAAATTCCCAACTATAGATGTAAATTTGTCTATCCTCTTTTAAACTCTATCAGTTTTTTACTCATGTATTTTAAGACTCAGTGTTTGTTGCAAACACACGTAGGATCATTACGTCTTTATGGTGGAGTGTTCCTTTTATGGTTTCTAATGCCTCTCTTTGGCTCTAATAATTTTCCTATTCCGAAGTCTACTTTATCTGATAGTAATAGATCAATTTCTGCCTGGTTTTTGATTAGTGTTTGCATGGTATGTCTTTGTATTTATATTCTTTTGCTTTAAACCTACCTATGTCATTGAATTTGAAGTGAGTTTGTTGCAGGCAGCACATAGTTTGGGTCATGTTTTATTATCCACCTTGCTCTGTCCTATGGGATTGCTATGAATCTGAATCGACTCAGAGGCAGCAGGTTTAATGACAATTGATGACTGAGCATCTTTTTGTATGCTTATTTGCCATCTGTATATCTTTTTGGGTGAAGTGTCTGTTCAGCTCTTTTCCACATTTTTTGTAAAGTTGTTTTGTTTCTTATTGTTGAAGTATTTATATATATATGCATACACACACACATAAACACTTTTTCTTTCGTAGATTATGCTTTTAATGTCACATCTAAAAATTCATTGCCGAAGCCAAGATCATGAAGATTTTTTCCTACAGTTAGGTCTATGATCCAGTTTGAGTTTGTATCAAGAAAACTTGCTAAACTCACTTATTGGTGGCAGTAGCTTTTTATGTAGTTTTTAAAGGGTTTTCGACGTAGACAATTATGTTATCTGTGAATAGAGACCATTTTATTAGTTTTTAAATCTGAATTTCTTTTATTTCTTTTTATTGCCTTATTAAAATACCTAGACTTTCCAATATGATATTGATTAGAAGTAGTGAGACAAGGCATTCAGTCTCTTACCATTACTTACGATGTAATATAGGTTTTTTCTACCAGTTGTCCTCTCATCGATGCCGACTCATGGCAACCCATATGTCCCAGGGTAGAATGCATAGGGTTTTCATGGGCATGACCTTTCAGAAGCAGATCACCAGGCCTTTCTTCCAAGTTACCTCTGGGTGAGTTAGACTACTTTTTGGTTAATAGTCAAGCACTTAACCATTTCAGTCACCTAGGGACTCCAGGTTTTTCTTCTAGATGTCTTTTATTAGATTAAGGAAGATTCCCTTCTATTCTTAGTTTGTTGAGAGATTTTATTATGACTGTTTGTTGAATTTTGTCTATTTTTTCTGATCTATTGAGATTATCATGTTTTTCTTAATTAGACTGATTATGTGGTGAATTTCAATGATTGATTTTCATGTATTGAAGCAGCCTTGCATTTCTGCAATAAACACTACTTACCAGTACTGTATTATCTTTTTAATATATTGCTAAATTCCATTTGCTAATATTTTGTTGAGGATATTTGCATCTGTGTTCAAAACACCTCTTGGTCTTTCTCTACTTACTGAAGATGGAAATGTAGGCTACTTATTTTTTTATATTTTTCTTTTCTCTAATGTAAGCATTTAATGCTGCACATTTCTCTCTAAGCACTATTTGGCTCCATTCCACAAAATTTGGTATGTTGTATTTTTATCCATCTATTTATCTTTAATCTATCTGGTATTTATTATGAAATTGTGACTTCCCACAGCCAGAATAGAGACTACTGCTTTTTGTCCACCTGTCAATAACTGAAAACCACCAAACCTGTTGCTGTTGAGTCCACTCCGACTCCTAGTGACCCTACAGGACAGAGTAGAACTGCCCCATAGGGTTTCCAAGGAGCAGCTGGTGGATTCGAACTGCTGGCCTTTTGGTTAGCAGCCATAGCTCTTAACCACTTTGCCACCAGGGCTCCTGTCAATACTTGCCTTTAAACTGGAGTTTTCATACCATTATCATTCTATGCAATTATCGGGAGAGTTTGACTTATGTCTATGTTTTTATTATTTGTTTTTATTTGTTTCCTCTGTATTTCGGCACCCCATGCCCCATTTCCTGACATTTTTGGGGGATTGAGTTTTTTTTTTTACGTCCCATTTTATAGTTTATTTACATTTTGGGTATATCTATTTTTTTAAATCAATTTTAAGGGATTCTACTTAGAATTAATATGTTTTACATAAAATGTAGAAACCTTGCAATATGTAGGTCCCTATAACTCTCCACCCTTGCTTTTATGTTATTTTGTACTAAAGGTGCCTTGTCTTGTATATCTGCATATGTTGAAAATCCTACCAGTGTTATAATTTTTTATTTGAACAGCCATACACAGTTAAAATAAGTCAATATGGAAAAAAAATACCCTTTAGATATTTTCCATTTATTTTGTTCTCCTTTAACTCATGAAGATACACGTTTACCACTGGTGTCGTTTTCCTTTAGCCTAAAGAAATTCTTTGATCATTTTTTTAGTGCAGTTCTGCTGGCAAAAATTCTCTTAGTTTTTCTTCTTTAAAGAATGTCTTAATTTTTCTTCATTCCGAAAGTATGTTTTCACTGGATATAGAATCCTGGGTTGACATTTCTTTTCCTTTCAGTGCTTTAGAGATGTTATTCCTCTTTATTCTGGTCTTTCTTTTTTAAAACTTTTGTTGAGATTTAGGTGAAGGTGTACAGTGCAAAGTAGTTTCTCATTCAAAAATGTATGCACCAAATTGTTTTGCGACAGTGCTTGCAATCCTCACAATGTGTCAGCACTCTCCCCGTTTTCCTTTACACCCTGGGTTCCCCCTGTCCATTCATCCTGCCCCTTCCTTCCTTCTTGTGTTGCTTTTGGGCAAATGTTGCCCATTTGGTCTCCTGTACTTGATTGAACTAAGAAGCATGTTCCTCACATGTGTTGTTGTTTGTTTTATAGGCCTGTCTCATCTTTGGCTGAAAGGTAGATTTCGAGAGTGGCTTCAGTTCTGAGTTAGCAGGGTGTCTGGGGGCCATAGTCTTGGGGGTTCCTCCAGTTTCTGTCAGACCAGTAAGTCTGGTCATTTTTTGTGAATTTGAATTTTGTTCTACATTTTTGTCCCACTCTATCTGGGACCTTCTATTGTGATCCATGTCAGAGCAGTCAGTGGTGATAGCCGGGCACCATCTAGTTCTGGGCTCAGGCTGTTGGAGGCTGTGGTTCACTAATAGATCTATTAGTCCTTTGGGCTAATATTTTCCTTGTGTCTTTGGTTTTCTTCATTCTCCTTTGCTTTGAACTTGATGGGATCAATAGATGTATCTTAGATGACCACTTGCAAGCTTTTAAGAGCCCAGACGCTACTCACAGAAGCAGGATGAATGTTTTCTTTACGAACTATGTTATGCCTATCGAACTTGGCCTCTGTATTTTCTGATGAGAAATCTGTAGTCTTTCCAATCATTGTTCCCCTGTGTGTACAGTAATGTCTTGTTTTCCCTTGGTTGTTATAAATTTTTTTTCTTTATATTTGGTTTTCATCAATTTAATTAAAGTGTTTCTAGATGTGATTTTCTTTGAGTTGATACTTTTTGGAGTTCACTGTGTTTTGAATGTGTATAGTTATATTTTATACCAAATTTGGGAAGTATTCCTACAATTATTGCTTTAAATATTGTTTCTACCTAAATCTCTGTTCCTCTCCTTCTGGGACTCCAATGGCATGTATGTTAGACCATTTAATATTGTTCCATAGGTCCCTGAGGCTCTGATTTTTTTCTCCTTCTATTTTCTTTAGATTGAATAGTTTCAATTGATTTATCTCAAGTTGACTCGTTTTTCCCCTGCCATATCCATTCTGATATGATATATTGAGCCTAGTCTATAATATATTTTTTTAAATTTTCTGTTCTAAAATTTCTATATTGATGTTACATATGTAATTTCCAGTTTTCTTGTGAGAGTTCTTATCTCTTATCCTTGGATTCATTTTAAGTATATTTTCCTTTACTTCCTATATCATGCTTTGATGTTTTTATCTGATAATTTCAACATCTAAGTCATCTCTGGTTTGGCATCTCTTCATTGTGTTTTCCCTTGAGAATTGATCATATTTTTTGGGGTTATTTGTATGTCGAATAATTTTTGGTTGTGTTCTGGATGTTGTGAAAGCAATAATGTGTAGACTTGAGGCCTTGTTATAACTCTCTGGATAATGTTGATAATTTGTTTTAGCATATAGAGTTATCAACATTATCCAGAGATAATATGTATTTTAGCATACAGTCAGCCTGGTAAGGTTTGGACCTAAAAGTTTGGTCTCACCTTCTGTGACCCATGTTTCAAATTTCTGATCAGTTTTAAGTTTTCAAAACCTTTGCTATGCTAGTTTAGTTCTTTCCCACTTATGGATTTCTGTGGGGTGAACCAGGGGTTTTTGCAGTTCATACCAAAATCAGGGAATCTCTTTCCATGGCTTTCTTCTAGAGCTCTCCTTGCTAGGATTCTTCTATCATTCTCCAGTACTCAGGTGTTATTTTTTTATGGCTTCTGGTTTTTTTGGCCAGAAAAATGAGGTTTCTATTCTACTTTTAGGGGCCAGTGCTACCACCACCATCATGCTGCTCTAAAAACAGGGCCTTCTTTCAGAGCAGAGGGGAAAGAGAAAGACAGAGACAGAGAGACAGAGAGCAGAAACTCAGTTCTGTGCAGTTTGCTTTTCCAAATTTGACTCCTACAACTTGCCAGCTTTTCTTCATCCTTTAGAGACCTCAGGTAATTGTGTTTTACATTCTGCTTGGAGAATTTAGTGCCAAAAACAGGACAAATGAGCTGTAGCAGGGTTATGCCACCCCACCAGGGCTGGGACTCCAGTCATGTGTCTTTTTAATAAAGAGAAGAAAAGAAATAAAAAAGTGTTTATAATTGCTATTTACTGTAGGATTTCTTTCCACAATGACTTTATTTTACTGCCATTTTTATAAGGTGCTCTCACCATCATTTTTTGAAAAGGATTTTCAGTGATTATTACATTCTAATTTTCCTTGTATCACTTTACAGATGTAATTTCATTGTTCTCTTGTTTACGTAGAGGTTTTTTTTTGTTGTTGTTTTAAATCCGTCATCAGTCTTATTGTTGCTCCTTTCAAGATATTTTTTTCCTCTGGCTGCTTTTCAGGTTTTGTCGATCTTTGATTTTTTTTCAGTAATTTTACTGTAATATGTCTAGGTAAGTGTAATTTTTTTTTGACATTTATCCTGCTGAGTTTCTTGAGTCAAGGGTTGATGCGTTTCTATCGAATTTGGGAAATTTTCAGCCATTTTAATTTTGGTTGTGACACTGATGCTTTTCCTTCTTGGACAGCAATTAACATTTATTAGACATGTTTAGCAGTTACCACAAATATTTTATGTTCTGCTGTTTTTTTCCTGTGTATTTTTTCTTTCTCTGCTTCAGTTAGGTATTGGGTATAAACATGTCTTGAGTTAACTAGTCCTGTGTTTTACTGTGTCCAGCTGGTTTTTATACTGATTCAACAAATATTTAATTTTATTTTGTATTTCTTAACTGTGCTTATGATTCATTTTTATATATTCTAATTATTATGGATTCTAATTTGTATTGTAACTTATTCCCTCTATTTACCATATTTATAATATTTCTTTTCAAATCCTTGTCTGTTAACTCCAATATCATCTTCTAAGGATTTGCTTCTATTGACTTGATTATCAGTCACTATTTCTTGTTCCTTTCCATGTTTGCTAGTTTCTTTTCATTTTATGGTGGACACTGTAGAAGATATGTATCTTGTAGCGGCTCTGGCTTATGTTATCTTTTTCTAAAGATTGTTAAAATATTGCATGCAGAGACATTGAAGTTACTAACAAACTATCTATTGAGGTTTGGTTTTAGAATATGTTGTGGTAATTAATCTTTACACCAAGGGCGTGGAATCTCTGGGCTCTTAATTGAAAGTAATGAGTATTCATCAAGCTATTTATACTTTGTCTGGGACTAAAGGTTAACATATGTCTAGCACTCTGAGATTGCTGAAATATCTACTCATTTCTGCATCCTCCTTTCTGATCAATCGCATCCTCGTAGATTCTTTCCAAGCTACATACACATCTCAGAAGTCATCCAAGAAATTGGGTGGAATTTTTACAGAGATATTTTCAGATTTTTCACTTCAGCTCTGTTGCCATGCTACCCAAATTCTTCTCGTCTTGGCACCACAAACTCTTATCTCAGTTTCTTCCACCTAATTAAACTGCCAGGCAGAAGACCTGGTGTGAATATGGATTTTATCTCATGTTGTTTCCATTATCACCAAGACTGTAGCCTTGCAGTGATTGATATCCAAGACCTGAAAATGGTTCTTTTATACATTTTAATAGGCTTTATGGTTGTTTACTGCAGGAAGATAACTTGTTTTTATAAGATTCTGTCACATATATATTTAACTTTTCCTCTAAGCACTGTTCAGATTAAGTAGCTTTAAACATTGAAATGGGGATCTTATGTGTAAGTATTTATCTGAGACTTTTTAAAATCCACATTACACTAATAAGGCGTATTATGTGTATAGCAAAATTATTTAATTTTCACAACTGCATGGTATTTAATTTCTGAGTATACTATAATTTGTTTATTTGACTGGATAGGGACACTTGGGTTATTTCTACTGGAGTTTTATGTTTTGCTATTAGAAGCAATGCTGTTAGAAATAATTAGAAATTTATTATACATGTACCCATGCTCATGTAGAAGAGTTTCTCTTGACTATGTAAAGAGAGTAGAATTTCTGGATCTTGTGAATAATCAGCTTACAGCATAATGTCAAATTCTTTTCCAGAGCGGTTATATTAATTTATAGCTTCAAGCAATGTATCTGCTATCCCAATAATCCACATCAGCTTCAACACTAATATTTTTTAGACTTTTTATTTTTGCCAGTGGAAAGAGTGTAAAATGGTTTCATATTTTGGTTTTGATTTGCATCACTGATCACTGTGGAGATTCTCTTTTTGCATGTTAACTGAACCTGAACAGGTTTTTCCCGCTACTTGTTCATTTCCTTTTTTCATTTACCTACTGATTTGTCTCTTGTACTAATTAACAAAAGACCTTCATGAGTTCCTGGAATTTATAACTAAAAAGGTGTGCAATTATCTTTTGTGAATTTATGTCATGTTTATCACCTTAAGATGTCTCTAAAGAATATATTCTTAACCTTAATAAAGTGACACTTAATTACATTTTCTATTAAAATTGGTATTTTTTTCTCAATTCAAGGGAGGGGTAAACAAAACATATTCCCCTACATTTTCTAGTAGAAGTTTCTTTTTTCTAAGTTTGCAGAGATATAATTTATGAATAATAAAATGCAGCCATTTAAGTGTACAACTGGATGAGTAATGATATTGATTTCATCCTGGTGACCACCACCATATTCTATGATAAAACATATCCATGACCCCGTTCGAATTTAGTGCCCAAAACCGTTGTATGCAAATGCTGATCTAATTTTTGTCATTATAGTTTTATCTATTCTGAAACTTGTAAATGAAGTGTGCTGTATGTTCTCTTTGGTATCTGTTTTCTTTTACTTAGCCTAATTTTTTTCTTTTAGTTCTTCCATGTTGTTTTGTGTAAGAGTAATTTGTTCCTTTTTAGTAATAAGTTATATTCCCTTATATGAATATTCATATATCTTGTTGGATGTTTGCTTATGTTCTAAAATTGAGTTATGAATAAATCCGCTATGAACATTCATGTATGAGTTTGGAAGTATATGTAGGCTTGGACTTTTATTTTTATTTATCTTGAGTAAATACCCTATAAGTATGGTTGCTAGCTAAGAGGCCGGCAGTTCAAACCCACCAGGTGCTCCTTGGAAACTCTGTGGGGCAGTTCTACGCGTCCTACAGGGTTGCTATGAGTCGGAATCAACTCGGCAGTGGGTTTGGTTTTGGGTTTTGGGTATGCTAAGTGTTTGTCTAGCTTTATAGGAAGCTGGTAACTCTTTTCCAAAGTGGCCGTACCATTTTGCGTTCCTACCAGAAATGGATGAGAGTTTCAGTTGCTTCACATCCTCACCAACACTTCGTATTATCGATGTTTTCTAAATTGTTGTCATTCTAGTAAATGTATAATGGTATCTGTTTTCAAATTGTTCTTCTTTAATGACTAAAGTGTTGCATATCATTTTATGTGTTCATTGGCAATTTCCACTATGTTCTTTTGTGAAATGTCTATTCAAATCTTTTGCCATTTAAAGAAAAAAATATTTTTTGTTTCTTCCTTCTTTTCTTTTATCGCATTGTAAGTTCTCTTTAATATTCTGGATACCAGTCATTCATTGGATATACGTATTGTGAATATTTTCTCCCAGCACCTAGCTTGCATTTGAAAATCTTTAAGGGTGATATTTGAAGAGTAACCCAAAAAACCCAGTGCCGTCGAGTCGATTCCGACTCATAGAGTGTTTAATAGTCATAGAATCCAGTTAAAATTTTTTTCTTTCATGGTTAGTGTTTTTTGTGTCCTATCAAAATACCTCTGCCTACACCAAAGTCACAAAGATTTTCCCATATGTTTTCTTCTAAAAGTTTTATAGATTTAGCTTTCACTTTTTAATCTACCACTAATTTTGAATTATTGTTTTGTTTATGATGTGAGGTACTCATCGAGATTGTTGTTTAGCCATTTGTTTATTTATTATAAATGATATATAATTGTTGAAAGACTTTTTTTGCCCTAATGAATGACACGTTCACAAGGTCCTTTGGAACCTTTGTCAAAAATCAATCGAGCATGTATATGTGGGTCCCTTTCTTGACTCTCTATTTGTTCCATGGTTCTATATATATACCCTTATCTTTAAATCAGGTAATGTAATCTTCCATCTTTGCTCTTCTTTGTCAATTTTTTTTTAATTTATTGTGCTTTAAGTGAAAGTTCACAAATCAAGTCAATCTCTCATACAAAAACTCATATACACCTTGCTATGTACTCCTAGCTGCTCTCTCTGTAATGAGACAGCACACTCCCCTACTCCACCCTGTATTCTCTGTGCCCATTCAACCAGCTTCTGTCCCCCTCTGCCTTCTCATCTCGCCTCCAGACAGGAGCTGCCCATGTAGTCTCATGTGTCTACTTGAGCCAAGGAGCTCACTCCTCACCAGTATCATTTTCTGTCGTATAGTCCAGTCCAATCCCTATTTGAAGAGTTAGCTTTGGAATGGTTTCAGTCTTGGACTAAAAGAGGGTCTGGGGACTGTGACCTCCGGGGTCTCTCCAGTTTCAGTCAGACCATTAAATCTGGTCTTTTTACAAGAATTTGAGGTCTATATCCCACTATTCTCCTGCTCCATCAGGGATTCTTTGTTTTGTTCCATGTCAGGGCAGTCATCAGTGGTAGCCAGGCACCATCCAGTTCTTCTGTTCTCAGGCTGATGAAGTCTCTGGTTCATGTGGCCCTTTCTGTCTCCTGGGCTCATATTTACCTTGTGTCTTTGGTGTTCTTCATTCTCCTTTGCTTTAGGTGGGTTGAGACCAGTTGATGCATCTTAGATGGCTACTTGCCAGACACCACTCACCAAAGTGGGATGCAGAACATTTTCTTAATACATTTTGTTATGCCAATTTGCCTAGATATCCCCTGAAACCATGGTCCCTAGACCCCCGTCCCTGCTACTCTGGCCTTCAAATCTTTTGGTTGTATTCAGGAAACTTCTTAGCTTTTGTTTTAGTCCCGTTGTACTGACTTCCCTGTATTGTGCGTTGCCTTTCCCTTCGCCTAAAATAGTTCTTGTCTATATCTAATTAGTGAATACCCCTCTCCCTCCCTTCGCACCCTTGCAACCGTGAAAGAATATTTTCTTCTGTGTTTAGACTTTTTCTTGAGTTCTTATACAATATTTGTCCTTTTGCAACTGTTTGTCAAAATAATTTTGACTATTCTAGATCCTTTAAATATTTAGAAATTATGTATATGTTAGGAGCCCTGGTGGCACAGTGGTTAAGAGCTCAGGCTGCTAACCCTTCTTGACCTTGGGTTTCCTATTACCAGCTTTCCTGTCCCCTCCTGCCTCCTAGTCCTTGCCCCTGGGCTTGGGTGCCCCTTTAGTCTCATTTTGTTTTAAGGCCCTATCTAATCTTTGACTAAAGGGTGAACCTCAGGAGTGACTTTGTTATTGAGCTAAAAGGCTGTCCAGGGGCCATACTCTCAGGGTTTCTCCAGTCTCTGTCAGGCCAGTAAGTCTGGTCTTTTTTGTGATTTAGAATTTTGTCCTACATTTTTCTCCAGCTCTGTTCCAGACCCTCTGTTGTGATCCCCGTCAGAGCAGTCAGTGGTAGTAACCGGGCACCATCTAGTTTTTCTGGACTCAGTCTGGTGGAGGCTGTGGTAGTTGTGGTCCATTAGTCCTTTGCACTAGTCTTTCCCTTGTGTCTTTAGTTTTCTCCATTCTCCCTTGCTCCCAAGGGGTGAGACCAGTGGAGTATCTTAGATGGCTGCTCACAGGCTTTTAAGGTCTCAGATGATATTCACCAAAGTAGAATGTAGGACATTTTCTTTATAAACTATGTAATGCCAATTGATCTAGATGTTCCCCAAGAGCATGGTCCCCACAGCCCTAAGCCCAGTAATTCGGTCCCTCAGGGGGTTTGGATGTGTCTATGGAGCTTCCATGACCTTGCCTTGTACATGTTGTGCTGGCTTTCCCCAGTATTGTGTACTGTCTTACCCTTCACCAAAGTTACCACTTATTTATTGTCTATTTAGTGTTTTTCCATTCCCACCCCTCCCCTTCCTCATGACCATCAAAGACTTTTTCTTTTTCTGTGTAAAAATTTTCATGATTTTTTATATTAGTGGTCTCATAGAATATTTGTCCTTTTGTAATCGACTTATTTCACTCAGCATAATGTCTTCCAGATTCATCCATGTTGTGAGGTGCTTCGCAGATTCATCGTTGTTCTTTATTGATCCATAGTACTCCATTTTGTGTATGGAGTTTGCTAATCCATTCACCTGTTGATGGGCACCTAGGTTGTTTCCATCTTTTTGCTATTCTGGGCTTCTTTTGCTGTTATCTTTCTGTTTGTTCCAGTTGTTCAGCTAATGTTTTGTTTTTGTCCCTTTCTTCTTTTTTGATGTGTGCATCTATTCCTATTAATTGACATCTGAGCACTGCCTTTGCTGTGTCCCAAAGGTTTTGGTATGATGTATTTTCATTCTCATTTGATTCTAGGATTTTTTTTTTAATTCCATTTTTGATTTCTTCTAATTACCCAGTGGTTTTTAAGCAGTGTATTATTCAGTTTCCATGTAATTGATTTTTTTTCCTTGTTCTTCCTATTATTAATTTCTACCTTGATGGGGTTGTGGTCAGAGAAGATACTTTGTATTATCTCGGTGTTTTGGATTTTGTTGAGAGTTGCTCTGTGGCCTAAGATGTAGTCTATTCAGGAGAACTTTCCATGTTCATTGGAAAAAAATGTGTACTTTGCAGCTATTGGGTGGAGTGTTCTATTTATGGTCTGTGAGGTCAAGTTGGCTGATTGTGTCCTTTAGCTCTCCTGTATCTTTGTTGAGTTTCTTTCTAGATATTCAGTCATTTACCAAAAGTGGTGTGTTGAAGTCTCCTACTATTATTGTGGAACTGTCAATTTCTCTTTTCAGTGCTGTTAGAGTTTGTTTTATGTATTTTGGAGCCTTGTCACTGGGTGTGTAGATGTTTATTGTTATGTCTTCATGATGGATTGTCCCTTTAATCATTATATAGTGTCCTTCTTTGTTTTTTGTGGTGGATTTTGATTTAAAGTCTATTTTATCTGAGATTAGTATTGCCACTCCTGCTCTTTTTTGGTAGCTGTTTGCTTGATATATTTTTTCCATCCTTTGATTTTTAATAAATTTACATCTTTGTGTCTAAGTTGTGTCTTATGTAGACAGCATATTGATGGATCCTGTTTTTTTAAATCCATTCTGTCAGTCTCCTCCTCTTCATGACTGCATTTCGTCCATTTACGTTCAGTGTAATTATTGATAGGTGTGGGTTTATTGCTGTCATTTTGTAGTGCTTTTTTATAGTGGTGACGTTTTCTTCGTTCCTCTTACTCTCCTGTGCTGAATTTCTTTTGTTTGTGGATTTTTTTTCCATTTCTTTTGTATTTGTAGATTTTGTTTTTACTGAGTCTTTATGTTTTTCTTCTTTATTTTGATGAGTAGGTTTGTCAACTTTCTTTGCGGTTACCTTGAAATTTACCCTTATCTTACTAGGTTTGAACCACTCTTTTATTACTTGGTATCATCTTGCCTTCCTCTCCACTAGGAAGTTCTATACCTACACCATTTATTCCCTCTTTTATTGTTCTGACATTATTGTCATTTACAGATTAACCTCTCTGGTTCCCTATTGTAAATCTTTTAGTTTTGAATAGTCCTTGAGAGTTCATCTCTTAGGTTGGTATCTGGCTGATGCAATCTTGCATCCTAGATTCAGGCTGTTGTCTGATATTGTTTGTTCTCAAACCAAAGGACTCCCTTTAATAATTCTTGTAAGTTTGGTTTGATTTTTTACATATTCCTTTAATTTCTGTTTATCTGGAAATGTCCTAATTTCACTATCATATTTGAATGAGATATGTTATTCTTGGTTGGCAATTTTTTCTTTCAAGGTTTCATGTACCTCATCGCATTGTCTTCTTGCCTGCATGGTTTCTGCTGAGTAATCAGAGCTTAGTCGTATTGTTTCCCCTCTGTATATGACTTTTCATTTTTCTCAATCTGTTCTCAGGATTCTTTCGTTGCCTTTGGTTTTAGCAAGTGTGATTCTGATATGCCTTGGTGATTTTCTTTTGGGGTCTATTGTATATGGGGTTCGGTGAGCTTCTTGGATGGTCAGCTCTTCATCTTTAATTATATTAGGGAAGTTTTCCATCAATAATTCTTCTATGATCCTGTCTGTGTTTTCCATTTTCTTGCCCTGTTCTGGAACTCTGATCAATCACAAATTTTTGCTCTTGATTGTACCCCACATCATTCTTGGGCTTTCTTCATTCTTTTTTCAGATTTTTCCTCAAAGTGGTATCCAAGTATTTGTCTTCAGTTTTGCTGATCCTGTCTTCCATTGTTTCAAGCCTGTTCCTCAGACCTTCTACGACACTGTCCATTTCTGAAATCTTGTTTATCTTTTGGCTTTCTAATTGTTGTTTTTATATGATTTTTAGTTGCGAATTTATTTTGACATTTGGTCCTATATTATTTTCCTGAGTACTCCATTGTTTTGTCTGTATTTTCCATGAATTTTTCTTTTCCATGAATTTATCTATTTTTCCCTCATTTTTGTCTGTTTTTTGCTTCAACTGTTGGATAGTTCTGAGTATTAGATATTTAAATTCCCTGTCGGGTAGTTCTAGTGCCATTTCTTCTACTGGAAAGTTATCTGGTGTTTTATTTTGGATGACTACTGGAACCATCTGTTCTTTTTTTATACATTTAGGTATTGTCTGCTGTCTTTGGGACATTCAGTAGTTATTTTCTTCATTTATTGATTGTGGATTTGTTTGTTTCATCCAGCTTATTTGCATTATTTGGCTACGTCTGAGCAGGTGGGCTGTGCATTCTTTGTTGTTTGGTTGTCTATGGGCACGATATTTTTCACCTCCTTGTCTGATTGGCAGGGCCAGCCGTTCAGCTATGGTGTAGCAGGGCAGGTCCAGCGGAAGGGGAGGGGTTGGGATGGGTTGTTTATGGCATGTACTGGGGCCGGTAGTGTGGGCTGGGTATCAGTGAAGGGTAGGTTCCTGTAGGCTGTGCCTGTGCTGCTCAGGGGTGCAATGTTCAGCTCATGGTGCAGATGGGCGGGGGGGGGCAGTTGTGATGTGTAGAGCTAAGTTGGGTATAGGAAAAAAAGAGAGAGAGCGAAAAAATAAAAAAAAAATGCCAAGGGAGACTGCTGTCGGAGTGCACAGATGAGAAACAAAGAAAGGAAGAAAAAAAAGAAAGAAAGAAAAGAGAAAAAAATAAATAAAAATTAAAAAAAGAAGAAGAAAGGAAAAAGAAATGCCCCCAGGTATCCCATTGATGACCAGGGAAGTCGCTCCCAGGCCTAGGTGCACAGCCCGTCTAGAAGGGGCAGAGATGGTGCACAGCACCAGGTATTCAGGAGATAGGAATAGAAAGCAAGTAGAGGGTGATTAGAAACTGAGAAATGAAGAAAAACAAAGAAAAAAAGAAAAATAATAATTAGAAATAAAAATAAAATGAAATAAGACAAAAGAAATGCTCCCCCCCCCCCCGGATGTTCAATATTAGCCAATTTTCTTTTTTTAATTCTCTGTAATGGCTTCAATAACATGTTCTCTGAATTATTCTGAAGATGTTGTTTACCGCACTGTACATTGCTCTATCTATAGTCAGTTTCTCTGGTACTTTAAGTAGATTATTTAGTAAGAAGCTGCTGCAACTCATGCTGTAACATGCTAAGATTCTTTCTGAATTTGTCTCAGCCCACAGTGCTTTGCTAACGGGGACTACATTTCCCAAGATTTGATGTGCCATTTCCTGCTTCCTTTCTCATTCACTTTTTGTCCTATTTTTCTTGTCCTTGTTAGTTGCCATGGAGTTGCTGTGACTCATGATGACCCAATGTACAACAGAAAAAAATACTGACCAGTCGTGCACGATTGCTGATGTGTTTGAGTCCGTTGTGGCCTTCCAACCTAGGGAGCTCAATTCCCAGCACTATATGAGAAAATATTGTCTTGTGGTACATATGGTTTTCATTGAATAATTTTTGGAAGTAGATCGCCAGTCCTTTCTTCTAGTCTGTCTTAGTCTAGAAGCTCTGGCGAAACCTGTCCACCTAGGGTGACCCTGCTGGTATTTGAAATACTGGAGCATAGCTTCCAGCATCATAAAAAAAACAAAAACAAAAACAATAGCTTCCAGCATCATAGCAACATATAATCCACCACAGTATGAAAAATTGACAGAAGGGTAGGGGTCTTGTCCTATAATCCTGTTTTTCCTGAATAGATTTAGAGCATTTCCTGAAAATATATATTAGGGAACACTAGTTTTGCAAGATATGCATTGATGTCAAGTGAAAAATAAAATTGTGTATTCAGATATGTTTAAGAAGTATTGAATTAAATTAAACCCTATCTGGATTCTTTACTAAATGGTTTCTCAAAACTTTTAATGGCATTGTAGCTGTTTGAGGCAGGGCTAGACAAAGCTCTTTGAGTGTATCTTGTACTTGTGTTCTGTAGAAGACCTTTGGGGGACCTTCATTGTCATAACTTTGGCGAGATGGAGAAAATAGTCAGGCTTCTTGAGGAGCAGGAAGTATATAGTGGGAGATCTGCTTTGTAGTGTTCAGTTTGGTATAGACCCTGGGCCTGCAGTCTCGGGAGCAAGCAAGGAAGGGGTAGGTGTGCTTACTTCAGAGAGGCAAGGTTATGCTGTCTTCTGAAGAAGAACATATGGAATCTAATTATTATATTTCCCAATCCATAGCCATCAACCTTATAAAAAAAAATTTTTTTTTTTATTCAATGGAAATTCCTGTAATTCTTTACAATAGGAAAGTATTATCCTTTTTTTTCT
The DNA here is from genome assembly GCF_024166365.1 of Elephas maximus indicus. Taxonomy (NCBI): domain Eukaryota; kingdom Metazoa; phylum Chordata; class Mammalia; order Proboscidea; family Elephantidae; genus Elephas; species Elephas maximus. The sequence continues at coordinate 123,718,300 of NC_064826.1, forward strand.
TTCTTTTTGTTTTATCACCTGTGTCTTCATAAAAATTTTAGTTAGAAGTTGGGGGAGAATCTGTCATCTGCCCTTTTAAGGCAGAGACCTATGTAAATACAGTGGATAAGGTTGGTAAATAACTCACAATAAATTTCCCATCTTCTTGGGGCAGGGACAACAATCACGTGGAGGTGTGCCAGGATTCACTTCTCTGTGAGTATCTTCCCTCTAGGATAGAGCTGTGTTGTCTGATGATTAAAGCAGGTGAATATAAGGTCTTACCTTGGGCTTGGCTGCCTTGTGCAGCCCATGGCTCTATAGGTCCCTTCAGCAAGTCCTGGCTGCACCCCGGGCTCTTGCTTATAAGTAAAACATTGAACTACTCAATCCCTATCAAAGGTAGGTTGAGAGAAACAATACTCTTAATAGATTACCTCACAGCTCTTCAATCCTACAGTCCTTTGGACATTAACATTTGTAATCAGGTTTATCTGGGCTTCTAGTGGCATCCCACGTGAACTGCTTTCTTCCTCTAAGACTCGTTTCATCAACTATTTTTTGTGTGATGTCATTGGCTAACATTGAGGCACATGGCTGAAACCCGGTTATGAGACTCATGATTGCTCCATCGTAAGCATGATCTTGAAATCATTCACTGCCTGACCCTGGCATGTTTTCTCTGTAAGCACTGATACTCTGAGTTTCAGTCTCAGGAATGGAAATAGCTATGGTTGTTTTTGCCCTATGATATTATAAATCATGTAAATGATTAGGTTACTGTTCATTAAGTGGGTAAAATGACAAGTTACAGAGCTGAGACTTAAGTGATTATGGCAGGTTGAATAGAGGATAACAAAATAACCGCAGTAGAGGAAAATCTACAGTCTTCATTTGAGTAAAAACAATCAATCGAAATGCCTACCCTGACAGAGTAAGTCAGCATTTCCAGAAGTGTGTTCTGAGCAATGGTACTTCAAGTAGACAATTCCTGAAGGAGAAAACCGGGGGAAACATATGTACGGAGAGTGCTGTGTGTTAAATTGATCTTATGGTGATTTGCAACATACATTATTATATTAAAAGTTTGTGGTAAAGAAATCGGTTTAATTTCTGTTGTGTCCATTTTTCTCCCAAAGTTCATTTACCACAGGACATCACTGTTCTTGCTATTGCTGTTATACCTCATGAGACCTAAGAATATTTGAGAATGAACTTTAGAAAATGCCTGGACAGTCATTCATTCTAAGGCAAGTGAGTCTTTCCTCACACTGTGGGCTACTTCCTGATGTGATAATGCTTTGTTTTCTTTCATATACTCTGCATAATATGCCTGGAACTTTGTTTTCTTTATAATATTTGTAATAGTTACCATTTACAGAGGATCTAGTCTATGTTATATGGAGCAGTGGTGGGTCAGTGGTAGAATTCTTGCCTTCCTGGCAGGAGGTCCAGGTTTGATTCCTGGCTGAAGAACCTCATTCACAGTCACCATTCATCTGTCAGTGGAGGCTTACATGTTGCTATGATGCTGAGCAAGTTTCAGTGGAACTTTCAGGTTAAGGAGGACTAGCAAAAAAGGCCTGGAGATCTACTTCTGAAAATCAGCCAATGAAAACCCTATGGATCACAATAGTCCAATCTCAGCTGATTATAAGGATGGCTCAGGATCATGCAGTGTTTTGTTCATTGTGTATGGTGTCATCATAAGTCCGATTTCATGGGCGTTAACAACAACAAATAAACAAAGTCCCTGCATCCAAAAGAATTGGTTGATGGTCAGCCATTTCAGGAGGTAGCATATAAGCAAGAACCAATGGTACTGAAGGAAGAAGACCAAGCTGCGCTGAAGGCATTGGTGAAAAGCAAGGCTCCAGGGATTGAGGGAATACCAGTTGAGATGTTTCAACTAATGGATGCAGCACTGGAGGTGCTTCCTCATCTGTGCCAAGAAATTTGGAGGACAGCTTCCTGGCTGACTGACTGGAAAGGATCCATATTTGTGCCCATTCCAAAGAAAGGTGATCCAAAAGAATGTAGAAAATTATCAAGCATGTAACTAATACCACACACAAGTAAAATTATGCTGAAAATCATTCAAAAGCAGTAGCAACAGTACATCGACAGGGAATTTCCAGAAATTCAAGCTGAATTCAGAAGAGGGCTTGGAATGAGGGAAGTCATTGCTGATGTCAGATGGATCTTGTCCTACAGCAGAGAATACCAGAAAGATTTTTACCTGTGTTTTATTGACTATGCAAAGGCATCCCACTGTGTGGATCATAACAAATTATGGATAACATTGCAAAGAATGAGATTCCCAGAACACTGAATTGTGCTTATGTGAAAACTGTAGCTAGACCAAAAGACTGTTATTCGAACAGAATGAGGGGATACTACGTGGTTTAAAGTCAGGAAAAGTGTGCATCAGAGTTGTATCCTCTCACCATACTTATTCAATCTGTATGCTAAGAAAATAATCTGAGAAGCTGAATTATATGAAGAAGAACGGGACATCAGGGTTGGAGAAAGGCTCATTAACAACCTGTGTTATGCAGATGACACAACCTTCCTTGCTGAAAGTGAAGAGGATTTGAAGCACTTACTGATGAAGATCAAAGACCACAGCCTTCAGTATGGATTGCACCTCAACATAAAGAAAACAAAAATCCTCACAACTGGACCAATAAACAACATGATAAACAGAGAACATGTTGAAATTGTCAAGAATTTCATTTTACTTAGATCCACAATCAGCGCCTGTGAAAGTAGCAGTCAAGAAATCAAAGATGTATTGCATTGGGCAAATGTGTTGCAAAAGACCTCTTTAAAGTGATGAAAAGCAAAGATGTTGCTTTGAGGATTAAGGTACACCTGCCCAAGCCGTGGTATTTTCAATCACCTCATATGCATGTGGAAACCCTGGTGGCATGGTGGTTAAGAGCTATGGCTGCTAACCAAAAGGTCAGCAGTTCAGATCCACCAGGTGTTCCTTGGAAACTCTATGGGACAGTTTGACTCTGCTCTTAGGGTCGCTATGAGTCAGAATCAATTCCACGGCAATGGGTTTGGTTTTTTGGCTTTCATATTCATGTGAAAGCTGGACAATGAATAAGGAAGACTGAAGATGAATTGACACCTTTGAATTATGGTGTTGGCACAGAATATTGAATATACCATGGACTGCCAGAAGAATGAACAAATCTGTCTTGGAAGAAGTACAGCTGGAATGCTCCCTTGGAAGTGAGAATGATGAAACTTCATCTCATGTACTTTGGACATGTTATCAGGAGGTACCAGTCCCTGGAGAAGGACATCATGCTTGGTAAAGTAGAAGGTCAGCAAAAAAGAGGAAGACCCTCAACTAGGTGGATTGACACAGTGGCTGTAACTATGGGGTCAAGCATAATGATTGTGAGGATGGCACAAGACCGGGCAATGTTTTGTTCTGTTACACATAGGGTCGCTATGAGTCGGAAATGGCTGGAAGGCACCTAGCAACAACAACAACAGTGCATGTTATACCTTGTATAAAAGTCATAATGAGAATGCTGATGGATGGGACCCAGAGAAACCACTCAGCACTGAGGAAGTTGGAGAATTGCATGTAACCACGGATGGTCTGTCCACTGGGGGGACTCAGTTTCTTCACTCATGTCTTTACTGACCTTCTTCCTGGCCTGTGCTAGAAGAAGAATAATGGGGTCTAGAATTTGTCTCCAAGCGCTTAAAATCTGGAGTGGTGGCAGACAAGTAAAAAATCAAGGGCCTCAGAATGTAACAGGTGCTGGAATAAGAGACGCCAGGTGAGAAAGTGGTTTGTTGAGGTCCAGGTGAATGGCTTCCTGAGGGAGCACACCTAAGCAGTGGATGGATGGGGGTGGTGGAGGACGAGTGGACTCAGTACTCCCAGGAGAGGAAACAGTGTGTGCTAAGGCCCTGCAGCCCAACACTGTGCATGAGGAACAGCCAGGAGTTTCTCTGCTTGTGCTTGAGGCAGTGAGTTTTGTGCAGCCAGATCATGGGATGGTTTGGGAGAGGAAGATGGAAGATGAGCCCGGAGAAGATGCCAAGCTCACCTAGGTGCTGTACTACAGAGTAGGGACACGGCTGCTCCATGGAGCAGAAAATGCTTGAGCTTAAATCTAACATCTGGCACTTACCAGATGTTTGCTCTTGAGAAAGCTACTTAGAGATTTGCTAAAAGTCTTTTCATTCACTTGTAAAATGGGGATAAAAATGAAGCTCACCTCACTGGACTTTTTGCAAAGCTGAAATAAGGTAACGTGGGCTTGCCCTGTGCCTAGCACACCATCAGAGTCCCACGTGGCTTCCTGTTATGTAATCAGCTACCCATTATGGAAAGCCCCATTGAGGAATGTGGCTTTGTCCAAAGGCAATGAAGAACCACTAGAGGATATCAAAGGGGGTGTTATTATGGTTGGGTTTCATTTTAGGAAGATGTGGAAAGTGGGTTAGAGTGAAGAGAAGCAGGAGGCAGGGGTTAGAAAAGAGACCTTGGCAATAGTTTAGGAGAGAGTTGTTAGGGTGTGGATTGAGGCTCTGGACGGAAGGCAGGAAAAGAGGTAGGGGGAGATGGAACTTGCAGGCTACTTGGGGGGACTAGATTACCATAGAAAACAGGTGCCTCACCTTCTAGAAGTATAAGTGACCCTACAACTGGTCCTTGAATCAGTAGATCTTATAAAGGAGTGAAAGTTATACTCTGTGTTCTAGAAAGAAAAGTTTATAGGAAGTTAGATTTTAACAAAATGTAATTTCCAACAGAACTTTCAGAAGGCAGCATAGGCTGCCTTGTGAGGGTCTGAGCACCCTGTCACTAAAAATGTTCAAACAGAATCCAGAAGCAATGGAAGGGGTTCCCGTAGTCAGTGGGGTTTGTGACTAGGCAACCTCTGAAAGTCCATCAAATTCTAGGTTTTTAGAAATGTGAGCCTCTTTCAGATTTGAAGATAGTCTGTGATTCTAAAAACATCATCATAAAGGCATGTTCAGATTTAAGACCACAACAAATGACTGACACGAGGCACAGTGTTTCCTTTACTGCCACCTAGAGCCATCTCCAGACATGGATCCAGGCTGGGAGAGGCATATTAACACCTGAGTTAGGCCACACTGGTGCCTGGTGACTCCAGCTCTTATCAGAGGGCATGTGTGACATTCAAGGGTCCCCAGAGCTCAGTCTGTGTTGAAGGCCAAAGCTGGGCTCGGACTGTCCTATCTGCATCTCCCTGAAGGTGCCAGTAGGCATTTAGTCTGTAAAGAGTCCAAGCATTGGGCACGTTGTCTACTAAAGATGATTTTGTTTGAAGGTGGTGAAAAGCATGGGCCATGGTGGCAGTCCTGGCAGTCCCAGAGGCTGCAAGGCATTCTCTGAGGTGGAGCTCACAGAGCTATGAGTGACTTGGTCCAGGTGGGAACCCACTGTCCATTGCTAGAACTTTCTCCTGCCTGTAGAATTCTGAGATGTTATTGCTATCACTCCATGGGGGCACCAGGAGGGAGGAAAAGGAGACAGCTTCCATTAGAAGGTTTGAGGCAGCCCTGCCTCCGAACCTGCTCCCTGCCCGCCCTGGTGCTTAGATAGAGCTGCTGCTGTGGCCTCATTTAACCAGGGTCCCCAGGCTCCAGGAACTCTCCGCTTAGATTGTGAGCAGGATTCCAGAGCAGTAAACCATGCAGCCTGCCAGAGAACACATCATTTCAGCAGGAAAGAGAATTCTGGTTCCCAGTGTCTGCTGACTTATTATGAAGTACTGACAAGGAGGAGAATCACTTAAACAATATTGAAAGGTGCTTGGCCAGGGCTCCCTCCACTGGTGGAAATATCAGTACAAGAGTTATCTGAGGCATTCCGGGACATTGTCTAGGGACAGGGACAGCACTGTCTGCATTCAGAGTTGATGGTGACAGCTTGTTTCAGCCTCTGCTGCCATTGACACTTCTCATGTCAAGATGGTCTCTGGGTGTCACTGCAATTGGTGTGTGGTCACCTGGTGGGGCAGACCGAAGCTCCTGGCCTATGGGACGAGGGTGCAGGGGAAGGTGTACTGGAGGGTTTGGCTATGGTGGGTAGAGAACTTTGGTTATGCCCTAACTCTTGAATGGAATACAATGGGTGGTTCAAACGGTTTACGTGCTCTGCTGCTAACCGAAAGGTTGGAGGTTCTAGTTTACCCAGAGGTGCCTCATAAGAAAGCCCTGGCGATTTACTTTTGAAACATCAGCCTTGGTGGGTCTGGAATGCAGTTCTCCTCTGACACGCACGGGCTCACCCGGAGTTGAAGTCGGTTCAACAGTAAGTGCTTTTGGTCGGCTCATGAATGCGCCCTAGGCTCCCAGGACGTGGTGAGGCTCAGGTCGCCTCAGCGGCCCCGCCCCCGCCCTCCTGCCCGGCCCCCTCCTCTGGCTGCCCCCCAGCCCCCCTGCAGCCCCCACGAAGCCCCTGGGCTGCTGGCTTCCTTTCTTTCCTGAGGTTGGCCGTTTGCTCTTCGTCTCCTTCTGTTGTTTTATAATCTCCTCTTTGAACTCTGGTGTCTCTTCTCAGATTTCTTTTTCTTTTGAGAGACCATGTTATCTGTAACTTTTTTTGAGACTTCAGAGAATTTTTTTCTGAACTCTTTTTTTTTTTTTTCCCAGCAGGTTTCCTTGTGATGTATTTTACATTTCCTTTATCTGCTTTTACTGATGTCTCTGTCTCCCATGCCTGCTTTTCCCCTGCCTTTTTGGGGGAGATTCTCTTCATCCATTTACTGTTGGTCTTGCTCTGCTCCCCTCCCCCCAACCCAATCCCTGTCTTTGAGGAGAACTTGCTCCCTGTTCAGTGTGGGGAGGGATCAGGGACTAGGGTGGGGTGAGAGGAAGTGGGGCAGCCCTTAACCTCCATTTTAATTGGTAATGCCCCCTCACAAGTGTGTGATTCACTTTTTCCTGGGCAGGAATCACTCCATAATTCTCACAGTTCAAAATCTGATATGAATTTTGGAAATTCTGTTGACTTGTCCATTCTCTACATCCATGGTGGGCTCTGTGCCATATTCATCCCGGGGCACCGGGGGCGCTGGCCTCCATCCCCCCTAGGTGTGAGGGCTGGCCTGGCCACTGCAAGGACTTGCTTGCTCCTTCAGTGGGCTCCCTGGGCAGGGCCGCAGGACACGCTGTCTTTGAGGACACCCGTATCCTGATCAATACCCAGGCTGGATATCAGTGCCTGTCGTATCACTTTCAGACTTCTCAACTTGGCAGTAGTGCCTCAGTCACTGTGGCTTGGAGTCCCAGGTGAAAAAGTAAATGGTTTAGTCTTGACCAGTAACCTACTGGTCAGCAGCGTGAACCCACCCAGGGGCAGTGTGGGAGAAAGTACTGATGATCTGCTTCCGTGAAGATTATAGCCAAGGAGCCTCTGTGGAGCAGTTCCATTCTGTAACACATGGGGTCACAATGCATCAGACTTGACTCAATGGCATTTGGTTTTTTTTTTTTTGGAGGGGGGTCTTTAGGAAAGGCCAGACTAGAGAGGAGCAAGCCATGAGGAGAGGGAATCCGTGATGAGCGTTGCCCTGTACTCTCAGGGAGACAAAGGCCAAAACCCTTGGCTTTCCTCATTTCTGCCTCAGAGAGTGGGATGTGGCTGCATCATGGACAGTGCCTCTGACAAGATAGAGGAGGACCTGGATGGGGGGTTCTTGTGGCAATCTGACCCATGAGAAAGACTTGGTCTGGGCCATTGGCAGTGGGGAGGGGGATGGAGGAGGGCTTTAGATCCTGAGAGGAGGAGACAACAGGACTGGCTGGCCCCATGCAATGACAACATGCCTGTCAGAGCGTGGTGTCCATCAGTATCCACCTCTGTGTCCAGTCCCTGGGTCCCCGGCCTGAGTCCACTTCCAGATGCAGTGGGCTCCAGCCCCATGCACCCAACCAGGAACTGATTGCTTCTGGTCTCACCTAGGACAGGGCCAGGCCAGAACCCAGTGACCCTGGCAAGTCCCGATGGAACTTGAATGCCTACCCTGCCCCAGCTGCTGCCTCCAGCTCTGTACAGCCAGGCCATTTCCTGACAGAGCTTCCGTCCTGCCCAGTTCTGAGTCGTCCCTGTGATCTGTCTGTCCTACATCTCCTCACACACCCAGACCTTGTTTGTTTCTTGCCAGTTTCTTCTTTCCAGGCCTGAAATGGCTCTGGGTGTTGAGCCAGGTTCCCTGAGGACAAGTATCTGGTGACACACTGCCGGAGCCTGGCTGGCTACAGGCCATCCCATTTAAGCATCCGTCTGCTCCGTCTGTTTATCGAGTCCCTGGTATCTGTCAGTCACAGGGGTCTGTGAGAGCAATGGTGGGGACAGGGGAGGCACAGCCCTACCCTCCAACATTAGAGTCTGATGCAGGCCCTTATGCCATTTGACAAACAGTTTCAATGATGATCTGCGAACTGAGGCTGGGGGCTGCTGAGCGAGAATGGGGAACACGCAGTGGTCCCAGCCTGGTACCAGTGAAGCTTCTAGGCAAAGTGATACCTAAGGTGAGGCCCGAGCTGAGCAGGCAGGGCAGCAGGAAAGGACCATATCTTGTGCACGCGGAAGAGAATGTCCAAATGCCAGGGGGCATTAGAAAAGGGAGCTGCTGTCACAGAACTCAAAGTGCTTCCATGTAGGCTAAGTGAGAAAGTGATGTAACCCGACGAGGGGGGTCCTGCCCAGTGTAACCCCTTGAGTGAATTGAGAGACACCGGGCCTTTGAGAAGGCAGAATTTATTCCAAGCCAGTCAAGCAAGGAGCTCAGAGACTAAGTCTCAAACCAAGCTTCCTGAGGTTGGGGATTCTAGGGCAGTTATAGGGTTTAGGATAGGGAACTTATGCATAATTCATGAAGTTTCTGGGGATAGGTGGGCAATTTCAGGATCTAATTAACATGTTTGGGGTACAGCGGGGGTACATTATGGCTGTTAGGGACCTGTGTTTTTTGGGGGGGTATGTGTTTTTTTGGGGGGGGGTCATTTTTTTTTTATGAAGTTTATCTAAGGACAGCTTTGTAGCTTATTGCTCATATCCAAATGGAGGGGGTGGATGGCGGTGGATAGTGAAGCGGCCTCAAGCCGAGGAGCAGTAAGATGACCTGGATGAACTTGTGCTATTGCACAGAAATGCCTTATTAGGAACTCACAGAGCCTGGGTGGGATGGGAAGAGGTGGAACAGTTTAACCCAGTCAGTTACAGTGGCCTGGGCCAGTCAGTTGGACTCTTTTCAACCACACAGTGCCTTTGTACTGTGTCCCCTGGGCAGTGGGAAGGTGTTGGAGATGTCTAAGCAAGGCAGGAGGTTGGGTCTTATGAAATGACACTGCCACAGCGTGTGGGGTTTTGGACTGCCTGAGGCTGGAGCCTGGGGCATGGCTGCGCCTCCCGCTCTGTGCTTCAGCCACCCTGTGAGGCCCAAGATTGGTCAGTGCCTCAGGGACTGTCCTGCCCCAAGGGCAGCCTTAACACCATTCCCATCCCTGCCTCTCTAGCTTTTTGTTCCTTCCACGCCATTTTGAAACCCGAGTGCTTGCTACTTTAGTTGTGGCAAAGGGATTCTGAAAGGCCTTCGTAGGAGGCAGAATATAAAGCTGCCTGTGTAAGTGGCAATAGTGTTTGGTAGTAGGAACTGCCATAGTGACCCAGCCACTATCCATCTGTCAGTCTGTCATACGGTGGTGGCCTGCATGTGTCTTGTGTGTTGCTGTGATGCTGAAACCTACGCCGCCGATATTTCAAATACCAGTGGGGCCACCCATTGTGGACACAGGTTTCAGCGGAGATTCCAGATGAGGACTAACTGGGAAGAAAGGCCTAACAATCTACCTCCAAAATTAGGTAACGAAAATCCTGTAGATCACAACAGAACACTGTCTTATATAGTGCCGGAAGACGACCCCTACGTTGGAGCACAACAATAGAGTGAAGCATGCCGGTGATCATGAGGTCATGAGGATGGAGCAGGACCAGGCACACTTCGTTCTATTGTACCTGGGGTCGCCATGTGTTGGAGCTGACCAGATGGCAACTGACAACATCCACAGCAATACTGACCCTGATGCTGTACCAGGGGCTTTGTGAAATCCATTCTTCACCTCTAGGCAGTATTTTGTCTGCACTCCCATTTTCTGCAGGTTTAAACTGAGGCCCGGGGAGAGATCTGATTGTCCTTGTTGTCTTGGATCCTGGCATTGCCCAGCCTATGCTGGTAACAGGCCCCTCTTGAACACTTGTGCCAGAATCTCCCCAGCTGCCCTCTGAGCTGGTCTCAGCCTGCATGCCAGTGGCTGGATCCGTGGGGAGTCAGCTCTGGCAGGCGGCTCGGCCCCAGAGCCAGCCATTCCCATCCTGCTTACACAGCCAGAATCCCAATATTCGAAAATAGATCATAAATAGACATGGGATGACCTAAATCCACACAGAGTTGGGCACCCTGGGGAATGCTGAATGTGTTTATTTATTTATACCTTGCCTTATTCCCAAAAAGGATTAGTGGGAGCTTACAGAAATACTTAATGTACAACTGGATTTTTTCCCCCAATTGAGAAATGGGAAAATGAGGGCAAAGAGAAAATGAGGGCAGGGCTGCAGGAAGAAGCCGGAGGAAAGACTGGCACAGAGCATGCACATGCCCACCTCTCTGTACCTTGCACCCTTAGCCCATTTCTGGGCCAGTCAGAAGCAGCAAAGCACCCTGGCTGGAGTGTGTGGGCTTGTGCCCGTTGACTGGTCTGTTCTCAGGATGTGATCAGCTGCTAGAAGTCAGCTCCAGACACTGCAGACGTGATGCTGTGTCTCCTACTAGTCACAGTGAACAAGGAAACAACTCCTATTAAAACTGCTGGGCTGTCCTAAAGTGAAGATAACTTAGTCACTCGGCAAAGGCAGCCTTTCCCATCCACTCAGACCTGGAGGTATGCTCAGGCTATGACTTGTGTTCACTGGAGCATAAATGTACTTGGTAAGTCGAAGGGCCTCACTGACCCTCCTCTGGGACAGCCACCTGCTGGGTACTGCTGGCAGACACTGCAGAGTCAGACTCTGTCCCTGCTGGCTCGGGGTTCCCATCCTACAGGGGAGACGGATATTAGAAGAAAGGCACTGAAGCATAATAACGAAGGGCCCTGGAAGAACTAAGAGGGAAACAAAGAGAAGCCTGATGGAGAAGGGACAGTGCTGGCTACAGGACTGTGCTGCACATGGCAGCCACAAAGGTCTTTCTGAGGAGGCAGTCTGCGAATTAAACCTGGGCATCAAGAAGGAGAAAGCCACCGAAAGAGCTGGGGGAGCAGGGTTGAGACAGAGGGAGAAGAAAGGGCGAAGGCCAAAGAGGTGCCGCCCTGGTGAACCCAGGGACCCATGGGAGATGGGAGACCTCTGCAGTGGTGATCATGTTTGGGTGTCAGAATTTCTTTCTCTGCCCCAAGGCTCCCAGCACCTCTGAGATCCTGACTCTGTGGGTGGTCCAGAGAAAAGCCTGGGAAGGCAGGTGCAGCTCAGAGGGGAACCAAGGGCTTCGGCTCTTAAGGTCAGGCCTGGGCACAGGCAGAGGCTAGCTTAGGGCAGCTGCCTTTCAGCAGGAGCTTTACCCTTCTTCTTCACTCCATGAGAAGGGGGAGGAGCTGGAAGAGGAACCTGCATTACAAGGGAGAAGGATTTGGGGATGGGGATTGGGACAGAGCACCACAGACAGGAAACTAGGCATTCTCTCTGAGGGATCCTCACCCCCAGGGGCCAGGTGATTCCTTCAGAAGTGTCCAGGGCCAATGGTTGCTAACTCATGGGGCTCCTGGAGGATTGCCTGGAGAGTAGCTGCATGCAGCGTGCCCTCTAGCCGTTCTTCTGCTTACCCATTAATGGAAACACCAGGTTCCCAAAACAGTCTGGGGGTGCCCAGCAGCATACTCAGGATGTGGAGGAAAATGACCTGCCTGACCCCCTACCATGAGATCCAAACACTGGCATTTCATGGCACGTGAAGACCCAGATGAGACCTATTCTGCTTCCTTCCTGGCAGAAATCAGCTTCGACAGAAAGCTTGGGTATGTTGGGAGGATATAGAGGGCAAAGAGAGAAGCTGTGTTTGGTGGGCCCTCTCCCGTGGGAAGCAGGGCCCCAAGATTCTCCACTAAGCAGGTGTGTTTCTGAGGCCCTGCTTCACTGCAAGGACAGCTGGTGAATGCTGTTGGATGTGTGTTATCTTTCAAGGTGGCTAGATGTATGATGGTGGGAAGGTGGGGGGCATGGGTGCCGGGGTGCTGTACCAGCACTGCAGATGTCCTTTGTTTGTGGGTACATATGTGTTTTGATTCTCTATCCAGAGGGCACAGACCAAACGGCAAACCAATGAGCCTGAAAACAAAAACTGGCCCAGGAGCAACTTGCCAATTTCGTGAAAGCCTTTAAGTTGGACCCAATTTTTCTTGGTGGAAGTGAGGAACACTTCCTTGCTAAGGCCTTGCACCCTTAGCCCATTTCTGGGCCAGTCGGAAACAGCAAAGCACCCTGGCTGGCATGCGTGGGCTTGTGCCCATTGACTGCTCTGTTCAACAGAACAGAAATAAAAATCTAGCAGCACCTGCCAAGCTGTATAGGCCCCTTGTCAAGCCCTGTGGTCACCTCTGTTGCAGAAATGTCTCCCCGGTAATAGAGAAGAAGCCATGTGGGTTTCCAAATGCTTTTGACCAAGGCCGTGTCTCCAGGGAATACAATCAGCCACCATTGCCAACAATGGCCTGTGCTCCAGGCTCCGTTTGAATATTATTTCCACCTCAAGAGTCTCCTCAGAGAAAATTGGGGCCATCTTTTCAATCTTGGCCTCCTTCCTTTCTGGTTTGCTGGGTCTAACACGACCGTTCCCTGGCTGGCTGGCCATGCCATATTCACTTTCTGCTGCTCACACTGGCCATATTCAATAAGGAAGGTTTCCTCTCAGAAAGAGTGCATTATTAAGTAAGTAAGGCTGGGAAGCTTCTGGTCAGTCAATAATTCTTTTTCTTTTTTTCATTCATTCATCAACTCTTAAGTGGAGTCTACTGAGTATCAGACACTCTGCTAAGGAGTGATTAAAAGGCAAAATAACTCCTTTTTTTCATGAAATGTACAGTCTCCTGAGGGTGACCAATGAGTAAGCAGATACTTATGATGTGATAAGCATTGAGCAGATGCAATTAGAGATGAGAACAGAGAGAGCAACCAGGCCCAGACTTGGGGTGCTGATCCTGGAACTGATTCTGTGGGGAGGAGGGAACTTTGGGAACAGAGTGTCATGGGTGGGAGAAGACTATGGGGGGGATGTCTGCAGGCACAAGGGTCCCAGGTTGATGGGTGTCAGTGGGACAGGGCAGCAGAGATGGGCTGGCCATTTAAGCCAAGGGGTGGTCTAGCTGGGGGCAGCTGAGGCTCTGCTCTCGGGAGGGGGCCTGTCAGCAATGTGTACATAGCACCACATGCCTAGCTCCACCTGTGGCTCAGAGAAATGGTTGTCTGTCCCTGAAGCTGGGCAGACTCCTGGAAGGGAGGTAGGGCTGGTTAGACAGTGGATACCCCAGCATCAGCCCGTTATCCTCCCCAGGATTCAGAGCAGGGCTCCAATTCCTGCACAGAGATGAGTGAAAGAGAATAAGGTTGAGGGGCCTAGACGCTGGAGGTTACGACTGAGGTGGTGCCCAGCCTGTAGACAAGGCAGGAGCTGCTCAAGCTGCAGGCCTTCCCTTGTGGGGTCAACCTGATGGGGACCCAGAGGGCAATGTAGATCAACTGCTAACACAGGTGTACAGTGCTTAAGTCCTTCAACTCAAGGTCAGGACTACTCAGGCCACGGCTGCTGGGTGTGAGATGCAGCACCAGCAGGCCCAGCCAGGGTCCTGGAATGTCCAGAGCAGGGGAGAGAGCAGACACATTTCCTGGGCCCTCCCCCTGGCCATTCTGTCCTGGATGCTCTGGGCCTGTGACCTCACTAAATGTTTCATGAATGGAAATGGTCTCTCTATCTAACAAGGACAGATGTGAGGCTCAATGAGGAAGCGTAAGGAGCTTGCGCACTGTCACGGTCAGAACCACCTATACAGAGCGCCGTAGGTGCAGGGGCTCTGGCCAGGCCCATCCCACCTCCACGCTGTCCCCAAGGGAAATGGCCAAGCAGAGCCTGGAGGAGGATGGGAGCACCTTCTATTCCAGGAGGCTCAGGTAGCCCAGCCACAGCTCTGCCCACACAGGGGTGGATGGGTGGGACATGACATCATGTAGGCTGGTGCCCGGTCTGCTCTCTGCTAGCAGGTCTAGTCTCCAGGTTGTGAGACTCCCCTCCCACTATCCTCCTCCACTACCCTGCCCTGTGTAGCCTGGGCCCTGGAGGCCACAGAGGCATCCTATGCTCTGGGCAGGTTCATCCCCCTTTGTGCAGATTTCCTTCCTATCAACCGTGTCTTGGTGGGGGCTGTGGAGCTAATTTAACGGGCCCTTTTTCCCCCTCTTTAATTACTGTAATCTATAACAATAATTATGGTCCATTTTATTTTAGTGCCACTTATCTAAATGTGGATGTGCACTACTGAGAATGCCAATGGAAGGGAATCCCCTGAATGAGGTGGCAAGTGGAGGGTCAGACCTGCTCGGCACAGGGGTGGCTGACTTGAAGAGCTCCTGGCTTCCCTCCTGGGCTATATCCACTTTCCCTTGGAGTGCAGCCTGCCTGCAGCGGGGTGGGCTGTGGAGCCATTGGGAGGGAGGCAGGATTGTCTTACCAGCTCTGGAGTGGAGTGGCTACCCAGGCAGGGTGTGGCCTTGGCCCTGGAGCCCTGTCGGCTGTGGGCCACACACGAGCCCTGACTCTGCAATTGGCTGCAAAGCCCTTTGAGACTGGAGTGACATCTTTTGCACCTGGTTTCTCCAAAGGCCTTATGTAGTGCTGGACACATGGGAGGTGTGTAATGAATGTTTGGTAAATGGAGTAAAAGTGGTATTTCTCTTAAAATATGGGGTAATTTAGGCTGGCTGTGCTTCCTCTCCATGAATCACGATTCACTGCCTCTGTAACTGGGGAAAGATACTTGCTTAGGGGAATAACTTATGGAAAAAAATCATCATCTGCAGCATAATGTAGGTGGGTCGGAGAGAAAGCATGTGCATATGCGTATGCACACACGTGTGTGTATTTGTGTGAGTATGCTCGTGTGCACCATGGGTGCATGTGCACGCACACATGTGTACACATGTATGCATGCCTGTGTTCACGTATGCAGGTTTGTGTGTGTGTATGTGTGTGTGTGTGCATGCATGCATGGATTTATGGTCATTTTTCCTTTACTTTCTGTTAGAGGGGAACTGATCGTCTGTCCTGGACCTTATCATGATTCCAGGAATTGGCAGTCTGGGGGATGGAGGTGATCGTAGTGGAAGAGGTGGGCTACCAGCCACTGGTTACTGGGGCTGAGGCCATCCACTCTGGTGGTGCTCCTTTACTGAATGCATCAGACACCAGGTGTGCAGAATTGGGGAAGACCCATCCCCGTCCTCAGGGAGTGTGGAGGGAGATTATTTCATTGTAGCCTGCAAGCCCTAGACTCTTAGACTTCCTTCATCCAACTTATGTCAGGGAACCCAAAACCTGTACTCCGCACCAAGCACGTTCTCAGGAGAGCTGCTTTCTCCCAGCCAACTCTGCCAACTCTTCCTGCCTGCACAGAATTAATATCACTGTCATTTTGTCTCCTGCTATGGTCTCTTTCCTCTGCCTTGCTCCGAGCACTGTGGAACCAGACCCTTTCCCTTTAATTTACGGAAGTGAACCCAGCACAGAGCTGGTGCAGGAGCAGAGTCTCAGGGAAGGTTTGGGGTGTTCAGAGACCAGCACAGTGAGTCCATTACCTGAATACTTAGCCTCAGACTTGAAAAGCTTCTGCATTGCAGCCTGGCTTCTTTCTTATTCATATAAAATCTAAAACTAGAGTTCTTAGGTCACTAGTATACAGGTGTGAACTGGAGGGGTCTCTGCTCCTTTGGGTCTTTTGGGCCCTGGGCTGAAGGATGGTGAGAGCGTCCCGCATGCGGATGGTTAGAGCATGGAGGACCCCATGGGTGACTTCCATTGGCTGAGATTGGAAGTGTCCCCATTACATCTCATCAAGCAGATGAGATGTAGCTACACTAAATGCAGCCCAGGCATGTGCTCAAAGAGAAAAGGAAAAGACTTTGGTTACCACCTAAGACTCTACCACAGCGAGCCAATATCTAGGTCACCAAATCCATGTTTCATGTGTCTTCCCTCACGCAGAACATATTTACCCCATCCTCAAAGAAGACAACCCCAGATCACACACAGCCTTTGGATCCAGTCCAAGGGCTGGCATTCTGACTCCACTGGGGTAAGGTGGGGATCTTTGTGGTACTAGGGCCTATGAACTAAAACAAACGAATCCATACCCCGGATAATCTGCACCACTCCCCCCAGCCCTTCCTAGTCCTAGAGTTGGGACAGTAAACATTCCCACTCAGGGCAAAGAAGGAAGAGAGATATGCAGCCATCACCCAGAGCAATGCTGGATTCCGGCGGAGCCCTGGAGCTCTTTCTGCCTGGCAGTGGCCAGAGTTCCCTGAGCAGACCCCATTCTGCTGGCTGGGAAGAACTTCCTTGACTGATGTCCTCTGTAGCTCCTGGATCTTCTCTCTAGAGGTTTGTTCTTACCCACGGGCCTTACCCGTAGCCACCTCCGAAGTGGGTGTTATAGAATAGCCATATACATTTATAGGCTTGAGGACTGGTTTATATACATGGAGTTGTGATTCTTTGGAGTCCCTGGGTGGTGCAAACAGTAAACAAGCTCAGCTGCTAACTGAGAGGTTGGAGGTTCAAGCCCATCCAGAGATACCTTGGAAGAAAAGCCTGGTGTCTACTTCCAAAACATCAGCCATTGAAAAGCCTGTGGAGCACAGTTGTACTATGACACGCATGGAGTCACCAAGAGTCAGAGTAGACTCAACAGCAGTTTGTGTTTTCTTGAGAAATACACATAACCAACAGATAAGCATGTACCCTGCGACAGAGGTGACAGTCAAAACTCTTTAAAGTAGACCTGAAATACTTTTAACGTCTTGAAATAGGACGTTTCTAGGCAAAATCCAGACAATTCTTACGAGAGAAGGCTCACTTTCCTACGATTATGTTGTTCTATTTTCTAGATGTTCCACAACTCTTTTTTCATCTGTAACAGATCTTACCAAAAGTTTGTCAAGATGAGGAGCTGTTACGTCACAGCCCCATATAGGAAATGACGATGTATTGAACATACACTATCCTGGTTTTCCAAAGCCCTGGCCGCCAGATGCCAGTGGCCTCATCCAACCTTAACTGGCCAGTCCCACCCTGGTGTCTCCTGGGTGTAGCTAGGCTTTCTCAAAGGCTGGTCTTCTCCATGTGCTCTTGGAGGATTTATTTTGGCCCAAGCAAGTGTCTGGTGAAAGCAGCTGTATATTTTTTCTGAGTAAGTGGCTCTGGCCATGCTAGCTGAAAAGGGAGTTGGGTCATCCCTGCGACTGCCCATTTTTCTCTGCACTGAAGCAAATTCACAGTGATTCTCTTAGCTGACCCCAGGCCCTGCCAGTGGAAATCCTCTGCTCACCTCATGACATGGCTGGAATGAGTTCCCGTTAGCACCCTTGCCTTCAAAATGAGGATGCCATCCCGATCCTGGCTCTGTTTTCTAATACGTCTTGGAGACCACGTCTCAACCAGAAACAAGAAGAGCTGTGAGTTCAGTTGGCGGGTGCTAGGACAGTGCTGGGCTCACTGGCACTCCCTCTGTCCATCTGTCAGTTACAAGAAGACCATTTAGCAGGGATTATATTTTTTTCTGGGATATGAAGGATGTGACACCCTCCTCTCTTCTTGACATTATAACATATTCTCTAAGTTGGTCTGAGTGTGTGAGGGCGCCACGCTCAGCAGCACAGCCCTCCCTGCACCCTGGAAGAGCTGCTTTTCTTGCCTTTCCCTTTGCCACAAAGAAACAGGATCATGGAAGCTTCTCATGCAATCGTTGCAAGAATGCCAACGATGCTGTTGTCCACTTTGTTTCACAGAGTCTGCGTTTAGATCCCTCATGAGACAGTCTTTTCTGATTATAATGCCCAAAACACAGCAATTTGCTTGTGCTTATTTTCTGAATATGGTGGATTTAGTGACTAATAGTGTTTCCCTGTTTATGCTGACTCTGAGGAGGTTGAGAGCAAAGATGTGGCCCACCTGCTGGAGATGCAGAGAGTAGCTTCATCCTGACATTTCCAGTCAGGTTCTGACTCTAGTTTATTTTCATCCTTATTTATTTTCTTTCTTCTTCTGATCCCATTTCTATATATGTTCTTCTTTATTGCAATTAATTTGTAAGCTGCTTGCAGTCCCTCTGGGAAGAAGATTTAGACACACATACACACATACACAGATATGATGTGTACATAAAGTTTTCTAGAATAACCCATGGTGCCCACATCACCTAGTCACTGCTGACCTTTTGACCTCGCCTGCTACTGGTACCCCTTCCCTGACTTCACTGCATCTGCTCTGGCCTCTCTGGTGCTCCTTACACATACCAGACATGTACCTACCTCAGGACCTTTGCATTCCTGGTCCCTCAGCCTGAAACTCTGCCAACATTCATTTGGCTCACTCCCTCAAATCCTTCAGGTTTTTACTCAAGTATCTCCTTTTCAGGGAGGCTTTCATTGTCTACTCTATTTAAAATTTTAACTTCCTAATGCTCCCTCCCCCTCTTCCCACATGAGTATCTGTCATTGTTGTTAGGTGCCGTCAAGTCGGTTCTGACTCTTAGCAACCCTATGCACAACAGAACAAAACACTGCCCGGTACTGCACCATCCTCACAATTGTTGTTATGCTTAAGCCCATTGTTGCAGCCACTGTGTCAATCCATCTTGTTGAGAGTCTTCCTCTTCTTCGCTGACCCTCTACTTTACCAAGCATGATGTCCTTCTCAAGGACTGATCCCTCCTGATAACATGTCCAAAGTATGTGAGATGTAGTCTCACTATCCTTGCTTCTAAGGAGCATTCTGGTTGCATTTCTTTCAAGACAGATTTGTTCATTCTTTTGGCAGTCCATAGCATATTCAATATCCTTCACCACTAACACCACAAATCAAAGGCGTCAATTCTTCTTTGGTCTTCCTTATTCATTGTCCAGCTTTTGTACGCATGTGAGGCAATTGAAAACACCATGGCTTGGGTCAGGTGCACCTTAGTCCTTGAGGTGACATCTTTGCTTTTCCACACTTTAAAGAGGTCTTTAGCAGCCGATTTGCCCAGTGCAATGGGCAAATATAAGTATCCAGCACACTCTTTATTTTGACTTGTTTTGCTTTTTGTCTGTTTCCTCCCATTAGACTATAAGATACAGAAGATCAGAGATTTTTCTTGTTTTACTCATTGCTGGTTCCCTAAGGTTTAAAACAGAGCCTGCCATGCTCAGTAAATATTTGCTGAATGGGTGAAGAAATTCTGTGCTCAAGCTGCCAATAGACAGTAATACTGTCCATCCCACAAATATTTTGTGAAAGAGAGTAATCAACAATAATCCAAGCATTTCCTCTGCATGATGTTATGATACAGATTCAGACTACTGTGTGTGGGCATGCGTGCATGTGTGTCGGGGTGTGTGTGTGTTTTCTTGGTCTGGGAGTTAACTGCTAAGTGCTGTGTTTAGTACTGTTAGCGTCATCATCATTTTGTGCTAACCGCAGGGATTCCCAGGCCTGGCTAGCTTGTCAAGTTAGGAATGCCATGAAATTCTTAAAAAAAAAACATTGATTTGGATTTATCATAATTAAACTTTTAATTTATGCCTTAAGGAAGATGAATTTTGAGGCAAAGACTTACAAAATAGGTCAAACTTATTCTGAAGTATTGAGAATTCCTGGCTTCTTTAAATAATCAGTGAGCTCTCTAAGACATTGTCCAGGCCTAGTGATTAAGGTCATGGCTTCTAAGATCAGACATTTCGGGGTTCAAATCCAGCCCAACCGGTAATTGACAGTTATTGACCTTGAATTAGTTTTTTATGCACAATAAATCTATGTTTCTTTGCTGGAAGATGGAGACAATAATATTTATTTCAAGGCCTTATAAGGTAAATTGTTTATGTAAAATGCCTACCACAGGACCAGGCATAAAGTAGGTGTTCATTAAATACAGGTTATACTCAAGAGGCTTAAAGGTATCCATGAACACTTCCTGAGCGCAGACCTTTGGTGTAAAGTCTGTTGCTTGGTAAACCAGCTGTTAACTGCTAGCCAGCACCATTCAGGCATTTTCTCGTCTAAACTACGTTTTCAGTGGTCAGCCACCACTATAGGTAGTCCCTGGATTATGAACGAATTCCATTCCTAAGTCTGTTTTTAAGTCGAATTTGTATGTAAGTCAGAACATTTAGGTACCATTTGTTTCTAACGTCAGTTAGTCAAATGTTTGTTTTAGTGTATAGTATACTTTTCCAAGCATAAAAAAAATTAAAGAAACACTTCCAGATACACTAAAACATCTTTAGCATAGTAATACAGTAATAATATTATTAATAATAATGTTTTGATGCACTTCCCAAAGTAGTGCCTGTTTGTTATTAGGAACCATTGAAAGTACGTCGAATTTTTGATATAAATAGTCTTTACAGGGGTTGGTTTGTAACTACAGTTTGTACATATGTAAGCTGGACATTTATAACCCAGGGACAGCCTGTATATTGCAGTTTAGGTAACCAATAATACTGAATTTTACAAAAGTAAAGATTACTCATTTTTCAGAGACACTATATTAAAAAAAAATAACAGTATATATTTTGGAGGACAAAGAATTAGTTTCTGCCAGCGATAAAGGTACTTATGTGGCACAGTGGGAGTAGACAGGGGCGTCTCAATATTTGATGGGAAATGTTCTTCCTCAAATGATGTTATGACTTAGGAGTTCAAGGAAATTAACTTTTGTTTCTTTCTGGTGGAGGAAAAAAATTATCCTTGATTCAGTATTGATTTTTCAAAATTGGATTCTGCTGCCTCCATATTCCATCTGAGAACAGAGTTTCAAATCCCTGTTCTTGATTCTAGGAGCACCTCTCTTTTCATCTCCCTTTCTGGTTGGGGAGCCAGGAGGGGCTTTGATGCTCTGAAGGGATTCTGGGAAACACTCCCTGTGCTACAGAGAACCTTTCACTTCCGGGAGCTCCTTAGCCAGCAGTTCTATGCCCTGGACTTCCCCTACCTCCTGGGTTCCAAGCACACTTTGTCCATCAGTGTGAAACCACCTGCTGGCCCTCTTGACAAGAGCATGCCTTATGGAAACCATAATAGTAACAAATATTTATCAAGCACTTACTAGGTTCCAGAAGCAGTAGAGGAATATTGACGATACCATGGACTGCCAAAAGGATGCACAAAACAGACTTAGAAGAAATAAAACTTTTCCTTAGAAGTGAGGATGGTGAGACTTTGGCTCACTTACTTTGGACACATCATCAGGAGAGACCAGTTGCCAGAGAAGAACATTTTGGTTGTCAAAATGGAGGGCCAATGAAAATAAGGGAAACCTTCAATGGAGTGAATTGACACAGCAGCCTCAATAATGAACTCAAGCACTCCAACAATTGTGAAGATCGTGTAGGACTGGGCGACCTTTCATTGTGGTGACATGAGACGGAATAGACTCAACAGCGACTAACAACAGCAGCAGTGTGCCTGGAGTTCTTCTGACCATTTTATATCTAATAAATAATTTAATTCTTGTTATAAAGTTGTGTATTAGGGACTGTTACTGGCCACCACTCTACAAAGAGGAGGCATGGAGAGGTTAGTAGCTCACCCAGGATCAGACAGCCTTGATGGGATGAGGACAGGATTTGACCCAGAGAGGCTGGGTCCAGACTGTTTGGGGAGTTGACTGGTGAATGCCATTGATTTGTCTAATCACATATGGGGCCAGCTGTGTACCAGACACTGTGTACGCAGCTACCCTTCCTCCTGACAGCTACCCCAATAAGAGAGGTCATGGACCGTATTTTAGTTATGGGGGAGCTGAGGCCGATTTCTGCGAAGGAGGCTTAAGGTGGATGGGAGAAACAGGCCTTTAACCTGGGTGGTGTGAGATGAGACTAGGGCTCTTATCCTCCACGTAACACTGGTGCTCACTGGTTCACCTCCCTCCATTGCTCCCCTCAACCTCCTCCAAGCCAGCCTTGGTTTCATGATTTTTCACCTGGAAAGAAAAAATTTGTTTTTTCTTTTTTCTATGGGGATCAGGTGGCAGCGGACAGCTTTGGCTCTGAGTCTGCTTGGGGTAGAAGACCTGTGGGAGCAAGGTGCTGAGTGTCTTGACTGATGCTCCTCTCCCATCCAGCCCATTTACTCTGAGACACTAGGCTGGGTGCAGGCATGGGGCCCAAGGCCTTTTTGTAACCTATGCAGTGACGTCAGCAGTGATGTCAGGTGGAGCTGCCCTGCTCCTTTTATTTTGTCCACTCTGACCTGGCTCCACCTGAGTGGTCACAGAGCATACTACCTGGGCCAGCACCTGTGGAAAGGAGACAAGATGGAGATTCTGCTCACTCTGTAGTAGGTGTCCTTTTCTTCACACGGGTTTTGCTTTGTCTTCATCATCACCCCTTCCTCATTTCCCTGTAGGCATCTTCTCACCACCCCAAAGGGATTTTCTCATGTGCGAGCCAAACAAGTCCTGATGCAAAGGTCCATCTCCCTGAACATAGTGCCATCATCTGAGCCACCCAGGTCTCTCTGTTTAGCTTCTTTTTCCCTCCCACCTTTGCCACAGCAGCTGCCTTGCCAATGTCTGTTGTGTGAGATTGGGAGGTATTGCTGACTGCAATCTGATAGGAGAACATGCTGGAAGGGTAGTTAGGATCTCTTTAAATGGTGTAGTTAACCTCCTCACACTGCTGTTTGTCCAGTGGATAACACTGTCAATTGCTGTCCAATCTTTCTGGTATTCAACATGCTTTAATTTAAGGAGAAAGGCAGTGGCTGGGAAGGGAGAAAGAGCAGCTGAGCCTGTCCTTTCTGATTTTCAGAGGAGTTTGTTGTGCTCTTGCTGACTGTCCTCTGACACATCTGGGAGGAGAGGGGAGTTTGCTGGGACCACAGGGCTTGGCGCACACACAGTGGGTGCTTACTAGAGGTCTGCTGACTGATCCACAGGGCAGGGATGGGGCCCTATCAAGTGAGGGGGGTTGCATTTTCCCAAGGCAGCTTTTGGATTTTTCCTGCAGAGTGAGGTGGGGAACAAAAATCAAGCCTTGTTTCCATTTGCTGTGTTTTCTATGGTTGCTTAGAGCTAGGATAAAGGGAGATGCACCAGGCGAAAGAAGCCAGCATTCCTGGGCTTCAGAGTCACCCCCGTCCCTGACACGAAAGGAGCTTTTCCACCTAGCCTTTTTCCAGCGATGGCTCAGCTACCTGAACAGCAGACAGAATGAAAGACATTTTATTTCATTGAGAATATTTTGGAAAAATGACAACTTAAAAACATTTCCAAAACCATTCTCTGTTTAGTTGGTTCTCTCGCAGACTTCTTAGGTACTTTTTTCTCCACATCTCTCTAAATATTAGCATTTCCTGGGGATGTTGTCTTTGTTCCACACTCTTCATGGCTAATTGCTGTCATGTCCCAGCTTGGAAGACCTTTCATTTTCTTTATCTCCAGCTCAAAAATTGTTCTAAAATACATTGCTGAGGTCTTTTTCCTGGTGAGAATGCTTGGTTTTCTGTTGACTGTGGGTTGAAATTCAAACTGTCAGCATACCGTGCTTGGTACACCCAAGCCTGTGCTCCGACATGATTTCTTGCTCCCCTCCATCTGCTAGAAGGTAAGCTGCCTGAGATCAGGAACCACACCTTTTAGCTCATCACAGGGTCCTGAGGGCCTGCAGTGAAGGGCAGGGAGGAGAAGCAGGGTATATGTATATGTATATGTATATGTATATGTATATGTATATGTATATGTATATGTATATGTATATGTATATGTATATGTATATGTATATGTATATGTATATGTATATGTATATGTATATGTATATGTATATGTATATGTATATGTATATGTATATACATGTATATGTATAAAAAAATTTATATAAAAAATTTTTTTTCATGTGTATGTGTATGTATATGTATGTATATATAAACCCAAAACCAAACCCACTGCCGTCCAGTTGATTCCAACTCATAGCAACCCTATAGGACAGAGTAGAACTGCCCCATAGAGTCTCCAAAGAGCGCCTGGTGGATTTGAACTGCTGACCCTTTGGTTAGCAGCCATAGCACTTAACCACTATGCCATCAGGGTTTCCATATCATCCATCAAAGGTGGTTGTCAGCTTTGTCCCTGCCTCTCCTGACTCGGTTCTTTCGTTTCTAAGTTAGACAGCCATCGGCCTTGCAGACCTGTCTCCTCTACCCGGGGAAAGGGTGTGGGGCGTCTGGGTACCTCTAGCACCTGCTTGTTGGCACCTGGGATCCAGGAGTGGCAGGCTGATTCAGGGGTCTGTTCGTGGTAATCGGTAGCCGGCCATTCTCTGGGGGTTTGCCTTTCAGGCTGTAGCCTCCCTTCCTGCTGGCTCCCCCCGCCACTCAGCATTGTCTGTGAGCCTGAGCAAGGCCACACCAGCTCGTGCCCCGTCTCTGCACAGGTGACCATCAGCTGTGCCCCAGTCAGGACCCTGGGAAACCACTTGTTGTTGAGGTGACTCCCGCTCATGGTGATACCATGTGTTTCATGGTAGAACTGTGGTTCACAGGATTTTCAATGGCTGTGAACCTTTCAGAAGTAGATCTCCAGGTCTTTTTTCAGAGGTGCCTCTGGGTGGACTTAAACCTCCAACCTTTCAGTTAGCAGCTGAGTACATTAACCATTTGTACTGCCCAGCGACTCCAGGACTCTGGTACCACTTTGTAAATGAGTGTTTCTATTTTTCTAGTAAGTGGGGTGTTGGGACCAGTTTATCGTTTATTTGTTACCATTTTATATTTTATCTTCTATCAACTGTTTTATGTCCTTTGTTGAGGAAATCATAGAATTGATATAAGCCTCATTTTTCACACCTATAGAACAAGGTTGCTTTCAGGATTAATTTTTATTTCATACATGTGTGGTAAGTGCTCGTTCACAGGCCCATAGAATCAAGAGCTGCTTGCTAAATCTTGCAACCTTCCCTCCGTGGTGTCACAGACCATCCCTCCAGAGTCAGGGCCGGGGCGTGAAGAGATCTGGGCGGGGTGTGGAGGGATCAGTGCCATGGGTGGGCCAAAACCCAAGTCTTGCAGTCCAAGGCCTCCTCTACCCTGACCACCTTGCTAGCTAGACCACCAAGAGAACGTATTTGACCATTTTTCTGAGGGTGTCGATCTCTGAAAATGTTATTTAAAAACACAACAACAACAACAAAAAACCAGGTTAAAATTGTTTAAACAATTAAAATTATTTGAGTATGTAATAATACATTCACATTGTTCAAAATTTTTAAAAGTATTAAAAAGAGTAGAAAAGTAAAACTATCCTTCCCACCTACAAAAAGGGTAACTCCTGTATGTTTGATTCCCGTGTCCCTCCTGCCTGGATAGACACCTGATGCTGTTAGTTTCCTGTGAATCACTTTCAAAACCTCATATAAACAAATAGGAATGTATATTCCTTAACCTCTCTTTTTCACTAATATCCTTGCAGCTATTTTCTTATTAAATCGGAAAGAACTTCTTGATTATTTTTTACAGGTGCATTAAAAACCAAACAAACCAAACAAACCCGTTGTCATCGAGTCAATTCCAACTCATAGCAACCCTAGAGGACAGAGAAGAACTGCCCCATAGGGTGGATTCAAACTGCTGACATTTTGGTTAGCAGCTGTGCTCTTAACAACTGCGCTACAAGGGCCCCTTATAGGTGCATTACTATGAGTTTTTGTTTGTTTGTATGTGTGTTTAATTTAGAAACACAATACTTTTCTTTGAGTGACTGGATCATGATTTATTCTACCAGTACCCAACTGATGGACATTTAGGCTGTTCCCAATTTTTCCTTCTGAAAATATTGTTGAATGGATAATATTGAACATAAATAAATTCATAACTGTATGAGAATACTTGTAGGAAAAATACCTAGAAATAGAAATGTTTTTTAGGGATTTGCGTGTGTGTGTGTGTGTGTGTATGTAGTTTTGCTAAATATTGCAAAATTGCCCTACCTAGATGTTGAGCCAATTTGTACTTCCACCAACGCATTGGAATGAGAGTACTGATTTTCCTACAGCCTTGATAACTTAGTATCTTATCTATGTGAAAAATGGTAATTCGGAATAATTGAAATTTGGATTTTTCTTATCCTACATGAGGCAGTGTGTATTTTGAAACATTTAAGAGTCATTTGTTTTTCATTTTCTATGAACTGCTATTCATTATAATTTTCCTACATTAAAAATGATCTGTCTCTTTGTTGTTGACGTGGAGTTCTCATACATCAAGATTACCCTTTGTGTTCTGTGTTCCCAACATTTTCCTAGAATATTGTTAGTCTTTTGACTTTGCTTATCATCATCATCATTTTAACCACAGGGAAGGTTTTTTTTTTTTTAATATAATTTTTATTGTGCTTTAAGTCAGTCTCTCACATAAAAACTTACATACACCTTGCTACATACTTTCACCCTAATGAGACAGCCTGCTCTCTCCCTCCACTCTCTCTTTTTGTGTCCATTTCGCCAGCTTCTAGCCCCCTCCACCCTCTCATCTCCCCTCCAGACTGGAGATGCCAACATAGACTCAAGTGTCCACCTGATCCAAGAAGTTCACTCCTCACCAGCATCCCTCTCCAACCCATTGCCCAGCCAAATCCATGTCTGAAGAGTTGGCTTCGGGAATGGTTCCTGTCCTGGGCCAACAGAAGGTCTAGGGGCCATGACCACAGGGGTCCTTCCAGTCTCAGGCCATAAAGTCTGGTCTTTTTATGACAATTTGGGGTCTGCATCCCACTGTTCTCCTGCTCCCTCAGGGGTTCTCTGTTGTGTTCCCTGTCAGGGCAGTCATCGGTTGTAGCCGGGTACAATTTAGTTCTTCTGGTCTCAGGATGATGTAGCACAGGGAAGGTTTTTATGTAGTCAAATTTATCATTCTTTTCTTTTATGGACTCTAGATTTTGAATAATTTTTCATGTTTTCTTCTCATATTTTTATAATTTTAATTTGTTACATTTAAGTCTTTGATCCTTTTGGAATTCAACCTGGGGTATTGTGTACATTGTGTGAGGAATGAATCCAATGTAGTAGCTTTCCAGAGGGCCACTCAATTTTCCCAGCACCATTTATTGAGTAATTCATATTTTCTGCACTTTCTTAGCCTTTGGTTAAGGGAGAAACATTCTCAACTTCCATTCTGCCTTTCAGTTTAGCCCAGGATTTCTCAGGAAGATGATACATCTTTCACAAAGGCCTCTCGTGTTTGCATGTTTCTGCTCTGTTTGGGGCTGCTATCCCAACTCTATCACACTGCTTCTCAAGCCTCTGTGGATTGCCTCACTTGACAACAGGGTTCTTTTTCCTACGAAAAGCAACGTAAAGGCCCAGTGTGTCTGATGTGCCTTTGTAGTTACCACAGCACCATTTGCAAGCAAAGAGCTCCCAACAAATATCTCATGGATTGTGAATTTCCACTGAATGATTCTACCTCAGGACTTGATGATACTGCCAGTCAAAAGCAGCATTAACAGGTAGAATAGGGGCCACATTTGGGAAGTAAGACTATAAAGGCAGAAGCAGGTTAGCTCTGCTATCAAGCGTACAAAAGATGGCTGAAGAAGTGCCTACTCCCTTTCCCTGACCTTCATCTTGACCCTTTCCATCTACCGCATCCAACAACTCTCGCAGAAAGAGAGATTAAAAAGCTAAAAACTCCACTAAAAGGAAAAAGACTCAGGACATGGAATTCTGTTTATCTATTTATGTATTCATTGATAAACTTTACTTTACCATTGGAAAAATAAGTATGCTCATTGTATATAGAGATAAGTATACTTCTTTTAACTTATTTGCACATTTAATGAACATAATTCAATAAAGAGTTTGAGGCTGTTAACAAAACCAAAACAGAAAGATAAGAAAAATTAGTGGTCAGATTGGGGCCAAGAGAAGGAAGGGAAGGAAATTAATAAAGCTAGTCGAAGGATGGTGTGGAGAGGATAAGCTCATATATCTGTAGAGTTGCTACACTGCATGCAGGTTTGGCTGTGCATTTTATAACAGGCAAAGCAAAAAGGGAGGAACTAGTTACGATCTTTACTATAAAACAAGCTTCTCCTGCTATGGTGTCCTGGCCATAGTTCTTCCAAAGGCCCCGGATGCTCATTATAAAGGAGTTCTAGACTTCACTGGGTTTTGAAAATCATACATGTGCATTTGATTACAGGAAACAGGTGGACTGTAGACATATTTCACCAGATGGAGAAGAAGGTCCTTCACTTCTAGTAGGCTTTGTAGGCAGGGCAGATCCAGGTTTTGTGAGGCATGAAGTTTATACCATTTCAGAGGTTTTCTTTAAGGAAAAGAACATGAGATTATGAAAATAAAATCAGGTTTAAAACCAAATATTTATGTAGTGAGAAAAGGAATAAATCATAAAAAATTATAAATATAAATATGAAATAGCTGGAAAAGAGGACAAAATCACAAAATCCAATGCATGTATTTAAAACTAAGAGCTGCAGCAATGGACTCAAACATACCAGCAATCTTGAAGATGGCACAGGACCAGGCAACATTTCGTTCTATTGTGTATGAAATGACCATGAGCCCAAGCTGACTCAATGGCAACTAACAACAACAACATATAGTATTATCTGCCTAACACACAGTTCTATAATATTTTCCCCTACATTTTTTGGCCCCTTTTGGATCCCCTGAATTTAATTTTCAATAGAGAGAATCAAAAGATAATTAAATCTTTTCTCAGGTATGGTTGAAAGTTCTTTTATTAGTAGTTGTTTAGAAAAAAAAATGATTTATTGTTGTCAATGTAAATTCAAGGTTCTTGTCAAATTTGGGAAAATGTCGACCAAGTTGCTTCCATGTGTGACTTGTAAGATTTGGAGGAATTTTTCACTGCTACCTTCTGACTTTGTTTACTTCCAACCTTGTTTCTCCTCCATCGCTACCTGATTCTGGTGCCTGGGGCTGTGGGACATATACTGCAGTGACCTCACCTCCAACCTTTGTGATATGAGGCCAGGTGAGTTGGTACACTGGGTGGTTAAAAGTATGCCTGCATTCCCACCCTGAGAAAGCCAGCCCAGTTAGCTCTGTGTGGAAGTGACTTCCAACCGTGGCGATGTATCCCACCAAGATCAAATGAAACATACCCCAAACTTAGCTTTCCCAAATTCCCTGCAGTCATTCCAACAACAGTAGACATGAGAAAAAGTGCAACTAAACAGAAAGTTGGAGTGGAAAAGAATCTTACTTTTTCAGGTTTTACAAAATCACAGGAGCATGTGAGTGCATTGCTTGGCAGGGGCTGGAGCATCGAGGGGCCTGAGGCCCAAGTCATTGCCTTTAGTTAATCCCCGTCTGTATGTGGAGCTCATTGGAGGTAGCCATTATCACTTTCTATGCCTGCTGGGGGAATTTGGAGGTAGAACCACCTGGATGTGGGTCCTCATTTATGATTTTCTTGCTCCTCGCCTCATTTTCATCACCTTAGTCTAAGATGCATCTGACCCAAGCCATGGTCTTTTCAATTGCCTCATATATGTGAAAGTTGGATAGTGAAAAAGGAAGACGGAATTGATGTGTTCAAATTGTGGTGTTGGCAAAGAATATTGAGTATACCATGGACTTCCAAAAGAACTAGTCTTACAAGAGATACAAGCAGAATGTTCCTTAGAAGCAAAGATGGTGAGACTTTGACTTGGTTACTGTGATGGTTAAGATTTTGTGTCTACTTGGCTTGCCCATGATTCTCAGTGGTTTGGCCGTTGTGCAGTAATACAGTTTGGCAGTTATGTAATGATGTGGTCATCCTCCATGATGTGATCTGATGTGATCAACTGATCAATTGTAAAAGAAGTTTCTTCAGGGGTGTGTCTTGCATTCAAAAGATATATGGACATTCTGGCAAAGTTCACTTACTTGTTCTGGATACTGCATCTGGCTCATCATCATCTGACCTCTGGTCCTTGGGACTTCCATGTACCTGCTATATTGCCTGCTGATCTTGGAATTTGTTAGCCTTCACAGCCTGTGAGCCAGGGGCTTGCTGTCTAACCTGCCAGTTTTGGATTTGTCAGCCTCTGCAGCCTGTGAGCCAGTGGCCTGCTGTCTGACCTTCTGATCTTGGGCTTGTCAGCCCCTGCAGCAACACGAGTCGGGAGAAGTCTCCACTCTGATGCTTGACCCACAGGCTTGGGACTTGCCAGCCTCTACAACTGTGTGAGCCATTTCCTTGAGATACATCTCTCTCTCTCTCTCTATGTGTGTGTATATATATATGTATATATATATATATATATAAACCAAATCTGTTGCTGTCAAGTTGATTCCAACTCATAGCGACCACATAGGGTTTTGAAGGAGTGGCTTGTGGATTCAAACTGCCAACATTTTGGTTAGCAGCTGGGCTCTTAATCACTGTGCCAACAAGGCCCCATATATACATGTATGTGCTTCACTGGTTTTGCCTCACTAGAGAACCCAGCCTAAGACAGTTACTTTGGGCACATCATCAGGAAAGACAGTGCTAGAAAAGGACATCCTGTTTGGTAAAGCAAAGGTCAGTTAAAACAAGAGAAACCAGAACAATAGGCTCAAAATATCAAGGATCACGATGGTGGCTCAGGACCAGGCAATGTTTTGTTCTGTTATACAAAAGGCCACCATGAGTTAGAGTTGACTAAACCACAACTAGCAACAACAACACAGTTTCATCAGCTTTAAAACTCAGATCATAATAACAATACAAACTCCATGGGGTTGTGTTGAGGATTAAATGAGATATAAATCAAGTTCTTAGTGCAGAGCCTGGAATGTCATCAACCCTCGATCTACATCCAGAATAAAATTACAATTGCAGTCTTCAAAAGACCAGCCTACCGGTTGCTTTGTGCTCTTTGGAACAAAGAAAAATCCCTGTTGCATTTAAGCTTTATGGTCTGATGACCCTTGATATTTTAGATCTATAAGTAGATTTTTAAATTATGTGATCTTGATTTTTTTTTTTTTTCAATTTTTTCTCCTTCTCCTGTCCTTGAATTAGGCTTGGGTCCACGCTCTAGCTAATGCTGAACATTAACTAGGATTGCTAGCTGAAAATAGAGCACACTCCAGCTTCAAAACCACCTGCTCTGCTCAGCGTGGAGTTAACGTCCTAAGTTAGTTTACATACAGGTGACTAACCTGAGGACACAGGTTTACTAACTTCATCGGAGCAGATTCAGGAATGAAGTCAAAGTGTGTTTTCAAGGGTTTTGGACAACTCCCTAATACAGGTTGGAAATCAATCTGCCTCAGCTTAGCCGTCACTTCTTCAGCCCCTGCTCTGAGCTGGACCCACGGCCCCTGTAGCCCTGCAGATAATGCAGCAGACCACAGCTGGCTTTCCCACACCCAGAGGGATGATGCATGAAGGAA
Organism: Elephas maximus indicus; assembly: GCF_024166365.1. Lineage (NCBI taxonomy): Eukaryota > Metazoa > Chordata > Mammalia > Proboscidea > Elephantidae > Elephas > Elephas maximus. Next base: position 123,749,993 of record NC_064826.1, read on the forward strand.
CCAGGGATCCCCCTTACCCAGGGCTTGCCTCACTACCCCTGATGATCTCACCAAGAAATTGTGAATGCTGGCAAAAAGTATCTGTGGGGACAGGCTTATAAAGGCCTGTCCTTTATTAAGGGGACAGAAATAAAGGCCCTGCATTTATTTCTGAGGGCCTGAGATGGCCTGGTTTGAAAATGTACCTATATCAGTCATGGCCCCCAGAGAAACACAACCAGAATATTTTATAAATGTTGCATATTTGTATTTATATACACACATGCAAATTCGTATGTGTATACATATATAAATAAGCATGTATGTGTGGGCATATGTGTGACGGGGCAGTGGTAGAATTCTGGCCTTCCAGGTGGAAGACTTGGGTTCGATTCCTGCTCAGTGCACCTCATACGCAGCCACTCCCCATCCGTCAGTGGTGCTTTGGGTGTTGTTTTGATGCTGAACAGGTTTCAGCAGAGCTTCCAGACTACGACAGACTAGGAGGAAAGGCCTGGTGATCTACTTCCAAAAATAGCCAATTAAAACCCTATGGACCACAGGATCTGATCCAAAACTGATCACTGGAATGGCGCAGGACTGGACAGTGTTTTGTTCCCTTGTGCATGTGGTCACCATGAGTAGGGGCAGACTTGCTGGCAGCTAACAACGATACGCGTATATGTGTTTATTTATTTTAAGGAATTGGCTCACATGATTGTGGGGGCTGGCAAATTTGATATTTGTAGGACGGGGGAGAGGAGCTCTGGTGGCAGAACGGTTAAGTGCTTGGCTGCTTACCAGAAAGCTGGCGGGTTCAAACCCATCCAATGCCTCTGAAGGAGAAAAACATTGTGATCAGCTCCTGTAAAGATTGCAGTCTAGAAAACCCTATGGGGTAGCTCTACTCTGTCACATGGGGTTGCTATGATTTGGAATTTGCTTGGTCACATCCAACAACAACAACAGACCAGGTGACAGGCTGGAAACAGGCAGAATTCTTATGTTACAGTCTTGAGGCAGTATTCCTTCTCTGAAAAGCTTCAGTTTTTTCCCTGAAAGTCTTCAACTGATTAGATAAGGCCCACCCTCATTATTGGAGGCAGTTTCCTTTCAATTGCCTGTAATGATAATCACATGTAAATATCTTCATAGCAACATCTAGACTAGTGTTTGACCAAATACCTAGGCACCACGGCATCTCCCAGGAGACACATAAATAGCTCTCATCAAGGGTATCTGGCTGCGCTGTTAGGACAGTCACTGTGCACAGCAACACCCAGTGGTGTAAGTTACTGTACCTCTGGGTGATGAAGTTCGGCTGCCCCTTCGCCTGGGTAGGGTTTATTGAGCATTTTGGATCACTCCTCACACCCTTCATGAAAAGGTCACCATTTCAGAGGGCTCTTTATCCTGTTCCTGAGCAGACTGGGTTTCTACGGGCCAAGGATATATTTACTCTATTAAGAACTAAAGTTGAGGCATCTGGCAGTCTCTGGAGGTCTTACTCTCTGTGGCTCCCCATAATTTATGTATTATTTAATCTTCAGATGCAGCCTCACAGAGACCGTGCCCAGCTTTCTTCATCTGCTTCCCCACACAAAGATGAAATTATTCCCTGAGCGCCTTAGATCACGAAATGGTACCTTTTGGATATAAAAAGATAATATTGTTTATGCATGAATTTGAGGGAATTACTTTACTTGTCTGTAGTAACACTGATTAAATTGAAATGTCAGAGCTAATGTTGCAGTTAATAAATGTTATACATATTCAAATCGATCTAAATACTGCAAATTCCAACAAACGCAGGGGATGCTTTTAAAATGGCAGGAATATCCAAATGACTGTGCAAGTGCCATGCGCGCTATCCATTTCACAATGAATATGGTAAAAAGGTACATTATAAATGAGACCCATGTTGGTGATGTCCACGGGGGATGTTTTGTCATGTGGAGTTACCTTAGCTAGATAAATTGGAACTGGGATGGGAAATTGACCTAGCATTTGGAAAACACGTTGTGAGATAAGGTGCAGTAAGTAAATCAGAAGGTAGTAGGTCAGGGAAGTGTTGTCAGGTGTTGTGGGAAAGCAGAGTGTAAGATGTTGGTATGCCCGTGGCCACTGGTGAGATGGCCAATGGGCTTATCCCATCCCCCTCCTCTCTCAGCCTTTGCCGTTCTTCTTCAGAGAAGATGTAGATGAGAACCGTTATCTCAGCGGGCATCCTTGGGCAGATGACCACACGTTCCTTTCTTGCAAGAAGTGTGGAACACAGAGGAAAGGGGTTAGCACCCCAGGGGGGCAGCTGACTCAGGGTCACTCACAGTGGACACCACCCTGCCTCTGCTCCTGAAAGTGAAGAGTCAATTTCAGAACAAAGGTGGCACCTCTTCTTCTGACCACAGGAGGTCTCCGCCTGTTTGCTCTGCGCTCATCCCAACCCCCAAAAGTCCTGCCTTCTGCTGTGGTTTCCCAGAAGCTACATGGGAGTTGTATCTCCATAGATGTAGCTGCAAATTCTAGCCTTGCCACATGCTAGGTGTGTGTGACTACGGGCTCAGTTGTAACCCTGAGGCTGCTCAGGGGCCTCGTATATTAAAACAATTAGTTGTTGAGTCAACTCTGACTTATGGAGACGTCGTTGGTGTCAGAGTAGAATTGTGCTCCACAGGATTTTCAATGGCTAATATTTTGGAAGTAGATTGCCAGGCCTTTCTTCCAAAGCACCTCTGGGTGGACTTGGACCATCAACCTTTTAGTCAGCAGCTCAGCGCGTTAGCTGTTTGTATCATCCGGGGACTCCATGTGTTAAAGGGAGAACGAGAAAACCTGCCTCCAAGACTGCTCTGCTTAATAAATGAGTTAATGTATATCAAGCCCCTGGCAAATCACCCGGCGCTTGGCAGGTATTGACTCCTCCCTGATCCTCCGATTTCACCTTGATGCATTTTTGCAACCTCAAGAGTGGGAGCTCTCTTCTCCTCCCGGTTACCCTCCTGGTGTCCTGATTTCCCAGGACCGCCAAGACCCCAGCCACCCTTTTGGTCAGTAGGAAGGGAGTCCTTCTCTCCCTGGCACGTGTGGAGTCATCCCACGCTCACACAGAAATAAAGGCACAGTCCCTGCATCAGGGAGATTGAGGAGTGACTCGCGTGTTCATGCTTGACAATGGAGTGTCAGTGACAGCTCAGCTGACATCTGCAGACAGGTAGCTCATCACCCCGGGAGAATCCTAATTCAGGTGGATTATACCAACAAATAACTGTAAAAAAAAAAAAAAAAGATACATTAAAGTGTGCATTAGGGATTGTGGTTATTATAAATTATGTTCTTTGAAATCTCATTTAGATCCAGAAACCAGACTGCATTTAGAAGGCTCTGAGGATTAATCCTTTCAAAGCAATGGCATATCAGTGATCGTTTGAAAAAGTAATTATGCCAAATTTAATTATCACACACGTGCATGTCATCTGATCAGTGTGCACACCCAGAAGACTGTGGGGAACGGACCGCCCCAGCATGGGCCCTTGATTGAGGGCCATGGCAGAAATTATACGTATTGTAATTGAGCGCCATTTAATGGGAAGCTTTATGGATACAGCGATTTGTGGGAGGAGCAAATGGAAGGGTGTGTTTGGCCCACGCAGCAGATGTTAGAGATATTTGAAAGGCTTTTCACTGTTTTCAACATCGTGGAGAGGAGCAAACTACATTTCAAGTAGGCTAATAGACACGTTTCCCTGTCTTAAGCATTTCTTTTGTTCTCTGTTCTCCTGGCACCTGAACCTCTTCTGAACTGAGGAAATCAGTTTGGAATACTCAAGTGAGCTGCCACACAGGATTTTGAAGTGTGTGTGTCCTGGGGAGAAGGGGGGTGGGGAGTACCTGAGTAGTGCAAAAAGTTAACACATTCGGCTGCTAACTGAAAGGTTGGAGGTTCAAGTCTACCCAGAGGGCCTCAGAACAAATGCCTGGTGACCTACTTCCAAAAAATCAGCCATTGAAAACCCTATGGAGCACATTTCTACTCTGACACATATAGGGTCGCCATTAGTTGTAATTGACTCTATGGCAATTTTTTTTCCTCTTTGGCGTGTGTGTGGAGTGGTGGCACAAGGAGTGTGGAGTGGTGGCACAAGGAGTGTCTCATGGTGAGATGACACCTTGATTGGGCACTGACACCTCGATTCCTGGACCCATGAAATCTGGCTATGGGATACACCAAACTATATATTGGGAACGTTGTCCCAACCCTGCAAGGCATTGCCCCCTAGCAGGCATTGTAATAGGGTCTTTAGAAGGCCATTCCATCATTCAGTCAAGCCAGCTACTTCAGGGTGATGGAGAACATGGTAAAAATAGTGAATTCCATGAGCATAGAGCTCTGGTGGCATAGCGGTTAAGAGCTCGGCTACTAATCAAAAGGTCAGCAGTTCAAATCCACCAGCCACTCCTTGGAAATCCTATGGGGGCAGTTTTACTCTGCCCTATAGGGTCACTATGAGTTGGAATTGTGCGTGAGATGGTGGCACACGGAGTATCTCGTGGACAGATGAACCATGGTGATGCAGACCCTGAGATTTGCAATCTGTTATATTAGAGTCTGGCCTTGACCTATTGGGGACTAGTGTCAGGTGCCTCCACCCTCTACCTCCCATCTCAGTGTCCTTCCTTGAGCTGGCTAGCACTCACCCTTTAGGACTCATTGATACTGCTGCTCTTCCAGGGAGCCCCCCTGACCACCCTGGATTAGGTGGGGTGCCTGACACTGACTTGTAGTGCACCTGTAGCAACAGAGTAATTGCTTATTTTTGTGTCTGATACCTCCGCACACTGTGGGCTGTGAACAAGGTGACTGAGACCTCTGCTTAGCATAGGCTCCCAGTCCCAAGACAGCACCTGCATAGAAGGGCTCAGTAAATGTGTGTCTGGATGAATTACCTAACATTGGGAAGCACAGGAGTCGATTCCTCCTTCCTTCCTGCACATTGCTAACTGCCCTGAAGCCCAAACAAACTGTCTGTAGGGCTGTATTTTTGGTCCAGGCCTGTGTGCTCTTCCGCCTGGAGAGAAGCCCACTAATGCTTAAGTCATTGGTCCTACACTTGGTGTGTGATAGGACCTAAGAGATGGGCTTCTATGGGGATCCATAAGGATTTGGAAATGGGTCTAGTGGGCAGTCGAGAGGACCAGCTGAAATAGCATAGGTGAAGTCCTCGGTGTGTCCATGTGCTCCCTTCTTCCTGGGTTGTCCACCTGAGCTCAGAGTCTCTTTATCTTTTGAAGAGTTGGCCAAGAATTCATCAAGGATTCAAAAGCCAGAACCCTTTAAGTATAGGTTGTTATGTTGTTGTTGTTAGGTGCCATTGAGTTGCCTCTGACTCATAGTGACCCTATGTATAACAGACGGAAACTTTGTGCAGTCCTGCACCACCCTCATAATTGTTATGTTTGAGCCCATTGTTGTAGCCACTGTGTCAATCCATCTTGTTGAGGGTCTTCCTCTTTTTTTGCTGAACCTGCTTTACCAAGAATGATGTCTTCTCCAGGGACTGGTCCCTCCTGATGACATGTCCAGAGTAAGCAAGCAAAAGGCTCACCATCCTTGCTTCTAAGGAATATTCTGGCTGTACTTCTCAGGACAGATTTGTTTGTTCTTTGGCAGTCCATGGTATATTCAATGTTCTTTACCAACACCACAATTCAAATGTGTCAATTCTTCAGTCTTCGTTTTTCGGTGTCCAGCTTTCACATGCATATGTTGAGACTGAAGTTCTTAGGGGAGATCTTAGGGGAGATAAAATATGAAAATTGTGGAGACTGCTTGAGAAACCATGGAGTATGCTGGAAATATACATAAACCGTGGACCTTTTTCTGCTAGCTGGTACAATGATTGTGACCAGATTGTCCCAGGCATGGGCAGGCTTAAAGATAAAAGGTGCTATAGCTCTTGTTACATCTGTTGAATGGCTCCAATTTTCCTGGCATCAAATAAATGGGGAGAACCCAAAATGAGGAAAGGGAGGGAGCTAAATTGGAAAGTGGTCTGTGTACCAGGCAGAGTGCTAGGTATAATACCTCAGCTAAGTTCATCTAATTCTCCCAACAACTAGTGAAGTAGGTGATATTATCTCCGATTACAGATGAGTTTCCCAAATTATGCAATAAGTAATACTAATAGTATTATTAATAATAGTACTATACCACTTGTTATGGATTGAATTGTGTCATCCAAAAAAAAAGTATGTTGAAACCCTAACCCCTGGTGCCAATGAACATGACTTTATTTGGAAATATGACCTTTGTAGATGTTGTCAGTTAACATGAGGTCGTACCGGAGTAGGGTGAGTCCTAATCCAAACTGAGTGATGTCTTTATAAAAGAGAAGAGACACAGACAGATAGAAGAAAGACAATGTGGTGAAATGAGTTCCTCTGTGTGTTCTTTTGTGTTGGGTCCTTGGAAAAACAGCTTGAGAGGTTTTCCCCCTAAACCCTGAGGAGTTACCTTTGCCCTAGTTTTTACTGCTGAGGGTTTGTTACTTTTGTCCAGGTTGATTGACATTTCCTGGGTAGGCTGTAAACAACTTGGATTGACACTTTTTGTCTGGTCCTGGGCTGTAGCCTGAACTATGATTGGTATGCACCTTGCAGGGACTGGTCAATTTACTATGCAAAATAGGTGACTATACAAAATGAGGTGACTGTAGCCTACTATGCACATGAAGTACCTGTGGCCTACAGAGAGGGAATTGGTCAGTTTGTGGCCCTCACTGGGAGGGGCAAATCTTGAAATTGACAAGAAGTTGTGTATATATGCTGCCAACCCCACGGAGGTTTTTCAGACAGAAAGAAGCAGGAAGAGAAGGAGCAGAAAGAAGCAGAAGGAATAAAGAAGAGAGAAGAAAAATGAAGCAGAGAGAGAGAGAGGAGGGAAGGAACCTCCTAAAAGAGCTTTAACATGTGTCAAGGACTGTAACACTGAAGACAGTGAAAGGCCGAGAAGGGGCCCAGTGGTATAGCCAGCGGCCATAGGCCTAGAAGGGTCCCTTTGGCAAAGTCAGTGGTGACAGACTATAGGGCCAATAGGTGCCTGTCTTGAAGGAAGCAAAAGAAGCTTGTCCTCATGAGGCTGGGAGAAGCCTGTCCTGAGGGGGTCAAAAAGAGCCTGTCCTGAGGGGGCTAAGAGGAGCCACTCCTGAGGGGGTCAAGAGGATCCTGTCCTGAGGGGGCCAAGAGGAGTCTGTCCTGAGGGGGCTAAGAGAAGCCTGTCCCGAGGGGGCTAAGAGGAGCCTGCCCAGAAGGGACCAAAAGAAGCTTGTCCTCATGAGGCTGAGAGGAACCTGTCCTGAAGGGTTAAGAGGATCCTGTCCTGAGGGGGCCAAGAGGAGCCTGTCCTGAGGGGGCTAAGAGGAGACCTGCACAGCAGGGAGGAGTTGAGAGAGCTGTCCTGGACTGATGAAGGGAGACACTGCCTACATGATTCCTGATCCTTGTCCTAAGTTGTAGGCTGGTGATCCTGATTCCAAGTTGTACCCTCTTAGTTCCTCAAAAAGCCACTTAACTCTAACTACAGTTCATGAGTTCTATATGGTCGTTGCCATGGATTATCAAACCCAGAAAAGAAGTAGAAAGAGTGGGTCCTGGGAGGGACGACTGGCGTCAGAATTGGTTAAAAGGCTGGAGAGTGGAGGTATGTCTGACCTCTGCCTCCTAGAGGCTGATCCTGATCATTCTCCCCGCTGAAGTTAGCTTCTGATGCTACTAGTAGTACTACTTACCATTTCTACTAATGTAGAAGTAGTAGTACTACTTACCATTTGAAGATGTGTCCACAAACCAAGGAACACCTTGGCTACCAGAAGCTGGAGAGACAAGAAAGGACCTTCCCCTAGAGACTTTAGAGGGAGCATGGCCTGATTGCCACAGTGACCTGTGCTCTCAACCACCAGAACTCTAAGACAATAAATTTCTGTTTTTATGAGACTCACTTTGTTATGGCAGCTCTAGGAAACTAACACACCACCTAAAATCTATTGAGCATTTGCCATATGTCAGGCATTTTATAAAGTTGAACCATATAAAATTGCCATCTGTAGAGGTCAAAAACAGCTGAAGGTCAACACTTCCATGTGTCTCATTTGTGGCTGAATTAAGTCAGACACAACTATGTGACTCCAAGTTTCCTTTATGACACCACCTCCCAGGGAGGAAGGATACAGAGCTACTAACAAGGACTGATGTAGGATGTCTTTAAATATTCATAAAAATAGTAATTGTTACTATCAAGGGTCTGCTGAAAAGCTTGGGCCTGGGACTTTATGGAGGTGATGGAGGTGGGGACAGGGCTGGGGTAATGTTGTTAAGGGGAAGAGAGCCTTCTGGGAGAGAAAGCAAGTCCCTAGGCCCCAAGACTTTGGGGACCATTTCTTTCTTGTACTAATTCTTTACCTGGAAAATCAGGGTGCCCTCAGAGGCGGAAGATGTTTTTGCTGTATTAGGTTTAAAATGTCATCACAAATTAGCCAGGATTGCAGGCACCAGGCCTGGGGACTTTACAGACACAGAACGGAAGGGAAAAATACATTTTCCAAACTCATTTTAAAAATAGTTTCCCTTGGAAATTAAAACCATTAAATGTACATCATTATGCAGATCAGTATTCATGCTTTAAAGAAACATAATTTTGCCTTCATTTAATTTGTTTCTCCAAGACCTAATTATGTATTGGATAAAAAATGTTATTTTTCTATCATGGTGCAAATCGCCTTTTATCATCCAAGAGACTATTTTCTCTGATTAGTAAGGGTCATTTCCCTGCAGTTATTAGTCAAGGAAAAGTCAGAAAGAGAGATCCCAAGAGAGGGTTTGTTAAAAGTTCATGAAGACCAAGGAAAACGAGTGTGTTCCTTTTCAGTAAGAGAAGGCGGTGGGGTTTGGCTTGGGTAGGGCTTGGGGTCTTCCCATCCAAGAGCAGAAAGCGCTCAGTAGCTTCTGGGTTATAAAGCTGGAGCAGGCTAAGGGTTGGTTAAGGAGTCAACAGAAACGGTCGGGGACCATAAGACTGGCCTGCTTGACAGGGAACACCAGAGTGATGGTAGGAGGGAAGGGCACTAAGTGACCTTGGCCAACACCCAGGGACCAGGCCTAGGACAATGCCTCTGCAGATGTCATCTTGTTCATGGGAAGTGTTGGTGCTCCAATTCGATCAAAGGCCCAGGCTGAGAGTCTGGAGTTGGCTCTGATTATGATAATAATAATAGCAAGTACTTCTCTCATGTCTATTATGGGGCAGACATGGTTTTAAGCACTTTGCAAACACTAACTTCTGTAACAATTCTGTAGCAGGCACTATTATCATCTACATTTTACAGATTAGGAAACTGAGGCACACAGGGTTTATGTAGCTTGTCCTGGGTCACATCACTTACAAGTGGTGGGACTCCAGCATTTTGGCTGGAATCTATGCTTTCAACCACTCCACCCTCCAGCCTCTGGGTAAGAGCACTTCGAGCACAACACGAGTGTGGTAAGCTGTTATTCTGATCCTCCCCAGTAAGTCACACCTGCAGTGCCTACCTTGTATCTGGGCTGGCCCTCTGACCTGGTTTCCTCAATGGAATGCAGCAAAAGTGACAAGTGACGCTGTGACAGTTCTGGGCCTCGGACTTAAGAAGTTTGGCAGCCTTCATTTCTGTGAGCTGGGGGAAGGCAGCTGCCCTGTAAGAAGTCTGACTTCCCTGAGGCGCCGTGCTATGAGAAACCCAACTTAGCAAGAAGGATAGCTGTGAGCAGGGGAAGTGAGTGCAGAGGGGAAATCAGCCTTCTGAGTGGAGCCCTCTTGGAAGTAGTTTTTCTAGCTCCAGTGATCTTCCCTGGCTGGTGCCATGTGGAGCAGAGACTAGCTGTCACTGAACTCTGACCAGATTGCAAAAATGTGAGCAAATAAATAATATGATTGAAAATGATGGCTGTCTTCGCCACTAAGTTTTGCGATAGTTTGATAATGCATCAAAAGAGAATTGAAATAGCTGCAAATTTCACTTTAGAGATGAAAAACCTGTAGTTAAAAAAAGCTATGGAAGGTGCCAGAAATGCTAAAGCTAGGAAGTGGCAGATGCAGAAACTTAATCAAGGAGTGTGAGTGCAGTTTGTGCTCTAGCCCCTGGTCTCTACTCCCTCCGTTGGCGCGCTTATAAGCATTTTCTCGGTAACTGCAGAGGTTGAGCCTCTAGGGGGCTCTAGGGGGCATGCTGTGATGTGTCAGTCCTGGGGCCCTGGCCACTGGGCTTTGTGGTCTTGCTGGAGCTTACACTCCCCTTTAGAATCTTTTTTTCCCAGAGCAGGGAGCCATACTTTGGGGTTTCCTGTACTCCAAGAATGCACCAGACAGTTTTATTAGGCTTGTCATGTAATACAGCAGTTAGGAATGATTGAACCCACCTTGCAGGCAGGAAAACTGAGGCTCAAAGTTGAAGTAATGTGTTCAAGGTCATACGGCATGTTTGCGGTGAAGATGGAATTTGAGTCTGGTTCAGCTCAACCCCCATCCACAGCACATGCTCTCACCTCACCAGCTCACCTCCCCACCTCACCCACTCTTTAGAATTGCCAGGCAGGGCAGGATCAGTCACATGGCCACTCAGCTCCCTTCATCCTTCTCTCAATATCCTCACCCATGAGACCAGGGGATGCACGGAAAATCTGCAGGACCACCCAGACATGGTAGCCCCTTCTCACCTCAACTGATCAGAGACTAATACGTCTGTTTTTCTGTGCATCCTAACCCGTACAGAGAGGCAGATGGGTGGATTTCCCACCCTCACACACACTGTGTGCAAAGTCGGCATTAGTCCCCACAGCATCTTGAAGACTATTCGCAGCAGCAGCAGCAGCAGGGCCAGCATGCTTTCTCCACACAGTGTGAGGATTCGGCTTTGGCTGGGCAAGGCCACAGATAATGAGCTTAGGTGTTTCTAAAGGAAGGGCTGGCTCTTTCTAGGAAGCAGGGTGTTAGAGTTGGAAGGGGACTTAGAAGCTGTGCCTGATGCCCCAGGTTTCTCCTCTCTTGGCTTGCTCTGCTTCTCTGAGGGCATATCCCATCAGTTAGATCTCTGGAAGGCTGTGCACAGGCAGCTGGTAGAGTAGGAGCACGTTATGGGCAAAAAATGCAGTCACCGCCCTTCAATCTGGAAGACAACTTCTTGCTCTGTGTCTCTGTTGTGAATGGAATTGGTCATGGTGTCTACTTCATTAGGTTGTCCTGTGAGTTAAAAGAGTTCATATCAGTACAGTGCTCAGAGCAGCCCCTGGCCCACAAAAGCCTATATAAAAGCTTGCTGGTTAAATTGATAATAAGGGACACATGGCTCAGTGTATGGGTCCAGTGGACACATGGCTGGATGTGTATGTGGGGAGGTGGGAGACAGAGGAGGGTGGAGACGATGGGAGAGAGATCACTGTAGTGAGGGAAGGTTCTGTACAACGTCCAGGAGTGTCCTGCACATGGCAAGGTCTCACTATGGCCTGAGGCTGTGGGAAGGGTTCTGAGGGGTCAGAGGTCAGAGATCACCCCCTGTATTTAGGGATGAAATGACCGAGGCCCAGGGCCAAGGAAGAGGCCTGTGCAATTCACAGAGCTAGCTCATGCCAGACCTTTCCCATCCTAGGCTGATGACTTGCTTAGACCAGATCAAAAAGAAACCAGGTCCTTGGATGGAGCCAGGTGTCAGAGCCTTCATCATGCATGTTTACATGTCCTATTGGTCCTCTGGGTTCCCTGCAGAGGTGCCGGGTGAACCCACACAGGAGTGCCCTGCCAGAGCCTGAGAAGTGAGAGCAGCACTGCCTGCAGCTGTTAGAGTCCCTAATGGTGGCAGGCTCCTCACTTCAGTATGCACCTCTTGGCATCCAAATGGAAGCGTCTCCTCTACCTCATGAATCTGGGGGGCCTGTGACTTGCTTTCACCAATAGAACATGACAGAAGTGATGACGTGCTAGTTCAGGAGCATCACGAAGCTGTGTTGCTGCCGTCTTTGCTTCTTCAGAAGCTGCCCAGAGCTCGCCAGGCTCAGATGAGAACCACGTGGGACCCAGCCCCCTGCTGATCCACCAGGTGAAAGACGTCCCATCAGCCAGCCCTGTTGCCACTGAATTGTTGAAAATAATACATCGTTGCTGTTTTAAGCCACCACAATTTTGAGATGGTTTGTTTTGCTTCGGTAGAGAACCGAAACACCTGCCCAGGTCAGTCCAGGAGCCCCTCTACCGACACTACGAGGTAAAATTGGACGGTGTTTCTGAAAGGATGACTCAAAAACATGTCTCATAAGGAACAGTGGGAGTAGCTGGTGAGAAGAAGAAAAAGACTAAACACTCTCAGGTACACCATCAGGCTGCTTCAAATATCAGGAAGGACTGTCGTGTGACAGAACGACTAGCCTGATTCAAATCATCCTGGGTGCTTTAATAAAAATAATAACAATGATAAAATTAAACACAGTATCTTCAATATGCCAGTTATTTTATACACAGCCTACTCTAATCCTGTAAATAACTTTTTAAGTTAGGTACACATTTATTTCATTATTTTGTAGATGAAGAAATAGGATCAAAGAGGATAAATTACTTCCTCAATACCTCACAGTGTATAAACAGAAGAACTAATTTGGCTGCTAACCCAAAGGTCAGCAGTTCGAATCCACCAGCTGCTCCTTTGAAACCCTTTGAAACAGCTCTACTCTGTCCTGTAGGATCTCCATGAGTCAGAATCAACTCAACAGCAACAAGTTTGGTTTTTTGGTACAACTCCTAATGAAGAAAATGAAACGTCATTAAAAAGACGAGGAAGAAAAGACCAAAATGGATGTCAGAAGTGACTCTGAAACTTGCTCTTGAACATAGAGTAGCTAAAGTGAATGAAAGAAATTATCACGTAAAAGAGCTGAACAGAAGGTTTCACAGGGCAATGTGAAAAGACAACATAAAGTATTATAATGACATGTGCAAAGACCTGGATTTAGACAATCAAAAGTGAAGAGCATGTTCAGCGTTTCTCAAGCTGAAAGAACTGAAGAAAAATTCAAGCCTTGAGTTGCAATATTGAAGGACTTCATGGGAAAAATATTAAAGATGTAGGAACCATCAAAAAAGAAGGAAGGAATACACAGAGTCACTGTACCAAAAAGAATTGGTTAATGTTTAACCGTTTCAAGAGGTAGCATATGATCAAGAACTGACGGTACTGAAGGAAGAAGCCCAAGCTGCACTGAAGGGAAAATATTAAAGTTGAGGATTTTACTTGTATCCACAATTAACCGCCATGGAAGCAGTAATCAAGAAATCAAACCACACATTGCATTGGGCAAATTTGCTGCAAAGGCCTCTTTAAAGTGTTAAAAAGCAAAGACATCACTTTGAGGACTGAGGTGCTCTAGACCCAAGCCAAGGTATTTTCATTTGTTTCATATGCATGTGAAAGCTGGACAATGAATAAGGAAGACCTGCATGCGATGCCTCTCCAAGAACTACCATCCACAGGCTTACAGAATGCCTTATCCACTGTCATAGTATCCCACACAACATCGTCTCAGATCAAGGGACTCGCTTCAGCAAATGAAGTGCAGAAGTGGGCGCATGTTCATGGAATTCACTGGTCTTACCATGTTCCTCATCATCCTGAAGCAGCTGGCTTGATAGAATGATGGAATGGCCTCCTGAAGACACAATTACAGTGCCAGCTAGGTGGAAATACTTCTCAGGGTTGGGGCAGTGTTCTCCAGGAGGCTGTATAAGTTTTAGACTGGCATCCAATATATGGTGCTGTTTCTTCTATAGCCAGGATTCATGGGTCTAGGAATCAAGGGGTGGAAATGGGAATGGTAGCACTCACTATTACCCCTAGTGACACACTTGCAAAATTTTTGCTTCCTCTCCCTGTGACCCTAGGCTCTGCAGGTGTAGAGTTCTTAGTTCCAAAGGGAAGAATGCTGCCACCAGGAGGCACAATGATTCTATTGAACTGGAAGTTAAGAATGCCACTTTGGACTCCTCATGCCTTGGAACAACAAACAAAGAAGGGAGTTACTGTATTTGCTGGTGTGATTGATCCTGAATATTAAGGGAAAATGAGATAAATATTACATAACAGGTTAAGAAGAGTATATCCAGAGTACAGGAGATCTCATAGGGCGTTTCTTAGTATTACCATGCCCTGTGACCAAAGTGAATGGGAAACTAATCACCCCAATTCTAACATGACTACTAATAGCCCAGGCCCTTCATGAATGAAGGTTTGGGTGACCCTATCAGGCAAAGAACCAAGACCAGATGAGGTGCTTGCTGACAGCAAAGGAAATACGGAATGGGTAGTGGAAGAAAAAAAAAAAAATTTTTTTTTTTAAAAAAAAAAAAGTGGAAGAAGGTGTTCTAAATACCAGTTACAACCATGTGACCAGTTGCAGAAATGAGGACTGTAATTGTTATGTGTATTTCTTCCTTGTATGTGTACATGTGTGCATCAAATACTTTTGTCTTCATCACTTACAACATATATGATGTAAACGGGGCTAACGCATTTTGGGTTGTACACGTGTTATTTTTATTGTATTAGGCACAAGTATGACTTTGTAATTGTCTTTATTTAGAGACTGTTTATGGTTTAACGAGATGCGTACAGGTTCTGAGTTGACAAGGGTGGACTGCGGTGGTTAAGGTTGTGTGTCAACTTGGCTGGGCTGTGATTCCCAGTGATTTGGCAGTTATGTAATGAAGTAATTTGGCATGTATTGAACTGCTCTTCTATAATGTATTCACCTCCATGATGAGATCTGATATAATGTAATCACCTCCATGATGAGATATGCTCTGAGCAGCCAATCAGTTGTAAGAGGAGTTTCCTTGGGGGTGTGGCCTGATTCCAATATATATGAACATTCTGGCAGAGCTCGCTGGCCTTTGCTTGCTCTAGATCAGCATTCGGGTTTTCATCATCTGACCTCTGGTTCTTGGGACTTGAGCCAGCGGCTTACCTGGTGAGCTTAGGTTCGTCAGCACCTGCAGCTACGTGAGACAGGAGAAACTTCCAACCTGGCGCCTGACCCATGCACTTGTGACTTGCCAGCCTTTACAACTGCATGATCCATTTCCTTGAGATTAATCTCTATCTCTTTGTGTGTCTGTCTCTGTCTCTGTGTGTGTGTATTTATATACACTTCACTGGTTTTGCTTCTCTAGAGACCTCAGCCTAAGACACGTGATGAAGGTGAGCCTACCCACCCCATCTGTTGATTGTCCAGATTGCCATCTAGACTATTGTTGTGTCGATACTGGCTTCATATGGGGATTTGGCTAGATCAGTAATTTCATGAGCTAAATGGACCATTGGAGAGATGCGGTTAAGAATAGAATGGTTCTTTATAGATATCTTTTCTAAATATAAAGAAGGAGATCAAGCTTTCAGTATTTATTATATGGATTGGCACTAGTGAACACTAGTGAACCATTGGACACGGCTTCACCATGTCACCCCGACAACCTTTCCTGTAACCATACAGGCCACACAGGCAAAGATTTGACCTGCAGCTAATATAAATCTTGGCAGAACACCTTGAGATTTTCCTGAAACACAGAGGATGGGAGGCCTGTGAGCAGCTGCTACAAGGCCATCTCTCCTCACCTCCCATTATCCCCTTAGAGACTGTCATGAGGCAGTTCCTCACCTCTTCCTCATTCTGATAAGGTGTAAGGCTTTCTGCTGTGCCCCCTTAGGGTGTTAGCTTCAGGCTAGAAAACCACTTAGCTGAAGTTTAGAATGGGTTTCTCAGCAACAGGTTATCCCACAATTGCGTTGGAGTCATCTGCCCCTTTTGTATCAGTGTCACACTTTTTGGTGTGTGGGACGAGGATAGCACTTTTGGCTACTCTTCCTTTCTCTGTCTATGTAGGTAGTAAAATGTCTAAAGTGGCTTGTTGTATCTTTATCAACCGAGTCAGTCAGGCCCTGGCACTGACCTCTCTTGTCTGCGCAACAGTCTGTAAATGTGTCATGTATGGCAGTGGTTCCCAGCTGTTGTGAAGGACTGCTTATTTTTATTTTTAACCTATTACCAAGCAATATTTTCATAAAGTACAATAAAATAGATTTCTAAAATAAAAAAGAGAAAGACGTGCAAAATATAAGCTCCTCCCTCTTTTAGTTAAATTAGAATACATACTGTAATCGGTCACATTGCTAGATGTTTATAAACACTTTCAATTTATTTACTTATCTTGTCATGCACTGAAACCATTTGAGGACTGGCACTGGTTCACGGGTCCCACTGTAGACAGTACTGGTGTGGAGTACCCCAAAGGAAGAGTGGGGTCCTCAGACCACAGATAGTTTGTCAGAGTTTTTATTTTAATAAACTGTATTGTTATTAATGTGCCCTAAAAAGGACTTATGGATATTATTGAGTTAAAATTTTGAGTTTGCTTATAAAGATTTAGGAGCCCTTGTGGCGCAGTGGTTAAGAGCTTGGTTGCTAAAAAAAAAGTTCAGCGGTTCAAAGCTACCAGCTTCTCCTCAGAAAACCCTATGGGGCAGTTCTACTCTGTCCTTTACGGTCACTATGGGTTGGAAGTGACTCAGTGACAGTGGGTTTATTGAGTTATTAGTAAAATAACCTTTACAGAAAAAAAAAAAGGTTCACAATGGCTAATAAGGCAGACACTATGAAGATGGTTGAGTGTACATGTCTCTGGTTCATAGTGTGAGCTCTCTGTTAGCCATGTTGTGAGCTAAAACAATGACAATACCTCCAGATATTACAAGAAGTCAGTTATGGTTAAAAATTCTAAGTTATCAATAAAACTATTTAAAATACCAAATTAAATTTGCAGTTGTTAATAATGAATCTTGCCTTAAATGTATATTGGGTCTTAAAATGTTGTTGTTGGTTGCCTTCGAGTGGAATCTGGCTCATGGCAACCATTAGCTAATGAAATATGATCTACCAAGAATGGCAAGACATTTAGCAATAGCTTATTTCATCTGTAATTCTACTTATAAAATTCTATTTTATATGTATTTTATAAAGTATACAATATATTGGTACATACATCATTTATTAATAAGCTTTCATATATCAGTTAAAGTCTTCAAATTCTTTTACTGAAGGTGTAGTGGTCAGGGAATTCGGTGACCATGTCACAAGATTGCCTTTGAGATCTTCCCAGCCTAAGGCTGGTTTTTCATATCTCAGCCTTTTCAGGTCTCGATTTCTGAATTTTCTCCAGTTGGAGCATGTCTCCAGGAGAGTGAGGTTAGTGTCAACCCTGGGATGTGTGTTCCCACCAATTCTAACTCATAAAGGTCCTAAGGGCTGGAATTGTGTGTGCTTTGGTCTTGTACCAATTACAAGGATCATAAAGCTATACTTAGGAGGCACACGGACTCTTTCTGCAGTTTGTCTACTCCAAGCTTCAGTGAAGAATGTGGATTAAAGAATGATCATTTCTGGAAGGCCAGTGTGGCTCTGTTTGAACCAGCTAGAGTAGGTTGGCTGGCTTAAATGTGGGGCATTTACATTCAGCTGGTCAATGACATGGCAATATTAAGTCCATACCACTGGGATTCTCTGCCAGTGAACACTCAGTCTTTTTGCTTAAAAACATGTCTTTATTTAAAATTACAGTTTATTTTACTTTTCTCATTATAAAAGCAAATCAAGCTCATCATGCAGAAAAACAAAATCCTCGTTGCCATCGAGTTGATTCCGACTCATAGCAACACTACAGAACAGAGTAGAACTGCCCTATAGGGTGGGTTTCCAAGGAGTGGCTAGGGGATTCAAACTTCTGATATTTTTGGTTAGCAGCCAAGCTCTTAACCCCTGAGCCACCGGGTTCATTATAAAAAGCTTAAAAATGCTTTGAATTCTAAAGAAGAAAAAGTTCAGCATTAAGTTCACTTCTTAAAGAAATCATCATTAATTTTTTGATATCTCTCATTCTCTCTCTCTATCCATCTCCTTATGTTATATGGCATATATCTACTTACACATACATGATAGTAAATACATACATGTTTATAATACTGTACATATATTTACATTTTTTACTTCTTTTTAAAATCATGTGATCTTGGCTCCCCACCTTTTACCTAACCTCATGCCAAAAGTCACCAAGGAGACTAAGCTCTACCATTTCTTGGGGTTTCCTATCCCATGTTACAGAAGGCACCACACTAAACAGGTGAAGCCATGTGGACTCACTGATGTGATGGGACAACTTCCATGGGAGTGTCAGTAGATCTGGTGTTCAGCAGTGGTACATTCTTATTTTGAACACAATGCCGTCTCTTTATAAAGTCACCTTTTGTCTCCTAAACAAACCCTACACAAAATCTGCCCCAGATCTGCCCAAAGGCAGAGCTCTAGAGCCAAGCTCAATTTATCCTAATCTCTGTACACTTCATTTGTATGTGACTTGTCTCATTTATAATATCATTACCAAGAGAAGGAAACCTGTAACCAGGGCAACCAGAAGAGGTGCCTTTGCAGTTTGGACTCTGCCAGACATTCAGCTCCATTTAGTTGGATCTCAATACATTCTAGGCTGACTTCTGTCTTGAGATTGCAAGAATGTAAATATCCTAGAATGTCCCTTTATCTCCGGTCCTCTTCTCCCAGGGCTTCACCTCAACCTACCAACATATGCATTCCCTTCCCACTAAATATTTTTTCAACAATTACAAGATTTCCCTCTGATTATTACTACTCAACATTTGTTGTTGTTGTTAGGTGCCATCGAGTCAGTTTCATCTTATAGCAAGCATATGCATAACAGAAGGAAACACCTCCCAGTCCTGCACCATCCTCACAATCATTTTCATGACTGAGCTCATTGTTGCAGCCACTGTGTCAATCCATCTTGTTGAGGGTCTTCCACTTTTTCACTGCCCCTCTACTTTACCAAGCATGATGTCCTTCTGCAGGGACTGATCCACCCTGTTAACATGTCCAAAGTATGTGAGATAAAGTCTCGCCATGCTTGCTTCTGAGGAGCATTCTAGCTGTACTTCTTTCAAGAAAGATTTGTTCATTCTTCTGGCAGTCCATGGCATGTTCAATATTCTTTGCCAATGCTATAATTTAAAGGTGTCAATTTTTCTTCCATCTTCCTTATTCACTGTCCAGCTTTCACATGCACATGAGGCAATTGAAAATACCATGACTTGGGTCAGGCACACCTTGATCCTCAAAGTGACATTTTTGCTTTTTTAACATTTTAAAAAGTTCTTTTGCAGCAGATTTGACCAATACATTGTGTTCTTTGATTTCTTGACTGCTGCTTCTATGGGCGTTGATTATGGATCCAGGTAAGATGAAATCAACATTTAGGATCATATTTTCTGACGTTCTTACAGTCTCTAACAATTGTTTTTAATGCAGCATAATGTTATATCCAGTGTGTGGACCATAACAACTTAAAAATTCTCATAGATTAGGTGGTTTCCATTTTGGTTTGTTTGCTTTTGTTATCATATTTAGTTCTTTGATGTCATCTTCATGCATAACTTTTGTTTTTATTGTTAACATATCAAATTCCTTCCTTATGAAAACTCATTAGAATTGAAGTTACAGGTCAAGAGGTGTATTTGGTAGGCTCTTGATGCATACTGCTAAGTTACCATCCATGAAGTATCAATTAACCCTATATTATGACTGTTTTCATTTTACAGTACTGGTATCAACATTAGATATTTTGCCTCTTAAAATATTTTTATAAGCAGTAAATTACTACAATTTTCCTTTTAATGTTATTAGATTGAACATATTTCCGTGCTTGACAGGTAATTACATATTTTTCTTTTGCGGAAGTATTTGTTCTTTGTCCACATAATTGTTTTTTATTTCAATTTTTCAAATGTTTTATGTTGGAATGCATTCTGCCTACTTGGCCAGGGA
This sequence comes from Elephas maximus indicus, assembly GCF_024166365.1. NCBI lineage: Eukaryota > Metazoa > Chordata > Mammalia > Proboscidea > Elephantidae > Elephas > Elephas maximus. Next base: position 123,769,925 of record NC_064826.1, read on the forward strand.
AGAAGCCTTGTTCTTGACTCAAGAGTAGCACCCTTTTCAACCAGTCCCAGCTGATGATCAGATGTCCACATTTTTACCTGAAAATGGATCATAAGAGCTGTGTCATTCAGAGCACAGCCGAATCTTCTCTGAATTTTGGAAGAGTGAAGACTCCATATGACTTTATAGTAGGGCCCTTCTTTGATCCACACCCCAGTTACCTGTTTGTATTGGAATAGTTGTTCCTGTTGGGATTTGGCTAAGTATAAAAATAGGCACACATTATTCTGCATCACTTTTGATAACAATAGTAATAATCATTATCTTTTATTGAATGTCTTAGGGCAGTGATGATTCAATGACAGAATTTTCGCCTTCCATGCAGTAGATTCAGTTCCATTCCTGGCCAATACACCTCAGGCACAGCCACCACCTGTCTGTCCGTGGGGGCTTATGTGTTGCTATGATGCTGAACAGGTTTCAGTGGAGGCTCCAGGCTAAGACCAATTAGGAAGAAAGGCCAGGTGACCTAATTCTGAAAATTAGCCAACGAAAACCCTATGGATCACAAGGGTCCAGTCTACAACCAATCATGAGGATGATGCAGGACCAGGCAGCATTTCGTTCCGTTGTGCATGGGGTCGCCGTGAGTCTGGGGCCAACTCCACAGCAGCTGGTAACAATAACAACTCTGTGCCAGGCATTTTAATACACGCTGAGGGTATAGTTGAGAACAGGACAAAAAACACTCTGTCTTCACGCAGCTTATATTCTAGTGGGAAAATGTAGACAACAAATATATAGAAGTTAACATATAAACAGTTAAATAAGCAGGATTATTTCAGATAGCAAGACATTCTATGAAAAAAAAAAATGAGATGGGTAAAGAGAATAGATAAGGACTTAGTAAGAGAGTCCACTTAAGATCGACAAGGAATCCCTTAGAGAAACTGATGACCGATCGATCAGAAGCCAAGTAAGAGTAGGCCTAGTCCTTGAAGAAGCTCTTGTCGTAAAGAGAAGTGTCGTACTAGGGTCTAAACTGGGAATAATGTTAGAATGTCTGAGGACCAGACAGAAGGCCAGTGTGGCTGTTTTAGATAACTAAGTGGAAGTGGCAGAATGTGTTTAGAGAGCTAAACAAGGGTCAGATCACGTAGAATGTTCTAAGTCATGCCTAGGAGTTTGGATTTATTTGAAACTGGTGATGAGGGAACATTTTACATCAAGCAGTGATGTGACATGATTTCTGTTTCTGAAATGTCGCTCTGACTGCTTTGTGAGGGATGGGCTATGGTCAGGATGGCCTAGACCACCCTATGGAACAAATAGCTCTAAAATGTCAGAGGCTTAGCACAATAATGGTTTATTTTTTGTTCACACAAATCTTGATGTGGTTGAGTTTTTTACTAGGGAATATCGTCTCCATGCAGTGAGTCACGGATCCAAATGACAACTATCTTGTGACTCTATCCTATCAACATGTGACTTCCATGGTTGCCACTAAAGAGAAGAGATTGAAAGATAACCACACAAACTCTTATGTGCTCTGGACCGGAAGTGTAAATCCCTTTTGTTATAATTCAGTCACGTAGCCCCAACCTAACTGAAATGAGGCTGAGAAGTGTAGGGGGGCATATCAATATTTGACGAACAGTAAATGTCTGTACCACATAGGGGCACAGTGAAGATAGGGATACAGGTGATGAAGGAGTTTCAATGAGCCAAATGCTAATGGTGGCTGTGATTCGGTAAGTTGCAAGAGAGATGGTTTAGTGTCAAGATATATTTCGGAAATAGAGCCAATATGACTAGCAGGGAAACCCTGGTAGCATAGTATTTAAGAGCTATGGCTGCTAATCAAAAGGTCAGCAGTTCGAATCCACCAGGCACTCCTTGCAAACTGTATGGGGCGGTTCTACTCTGTCCTATAGGGTCACTGTGAGTCAAAAACGACTCTATTGCAATGGGTTTGGTTTGGTTTTGGTTTATGACTAGCAGAGAACGTGTACGTGGGAAGCGAGGAAAAGAGAAGAATCAGGGATGACACTGAGGTTAGATGAAATTCCACCACTATGGAAATTAAAGTCCTTGGGGCAGTTTTTCTTTCCTTTTTCCCTTTCTCCTTCTATCCCTTCTTTTCTTCTTCCTTTACTAAATAATTAAATACATATAGAGACCCTATTGTGTACATAGGTTGCATTTTAAGAGGATAGTCCTGTGGACTTGGATTCAGAACTCCTGAATTTTCAGCCTCATTGGACAATTCATTAGACACGCACCATGATTTAACCCCTCTGAGCCTCAGTTTCTCCAGAGGCAAAATTAAAGATAATAATTCTTCTCTACTTAACTCACAAAGGGTTGGTGGCACTCAGATGAGATACTGAGTGTGATATCACTTTGCAGAATGTAAACAAGCCTATCTACTGTATGGGAGGCATTATTTTAGGTGCTGTGAGGAACATACCAGTCACCATCAAGTTGTTTCTGAATCATAGCAACCCCGTATGTGTCAGAGTAAAACTGTGCTCCATAGGATTTTCAGTGGCTGACGTTTCCGAAGTAGATCACCAGATGTTTTTTTCCGAGGTACCGTTAGGTGGACTCAAACCTCCAACTGTTCAGTTAGCAGCTAAGCGCATTAACCATTTGCGTCATCCAGAGACTCCACGGGGAATATAGAGAGGAATAAAACATAGCTTATGCTTTTTTTTTTTTATGCTTTTAAGAGGTTTATGAGGACAAATGCATGAGAAACTATTGCTATTGATTCATAATAAACTACTCCAAAACTTAGTGGTTTAAAAAAAGCATCCATTTTATTTCATTTCACAGATTCTACCGGTCAGGGCTTTGAGCAGGGCTTGGCTGGGTGATTTTTTGCTCTCTGTAGCATCAACTTAGTCAACTAAGGGGTCACTTAGTTCTGCTTACCTGGCAGATAGGCCAGTCTGGAGGGTCTGAAACAGCTTCACTCGCACATCTGGCTCTTTGTGGGGGTTGCTGGAAGGCTGAACTCCTCTGGAACTGTCTGCGAGGGCACCTACATGTGGCGTCTTGAGCATGGTGGTCTTTGGGCTTTTTGATTTCTTACATGGTGCTGGCTTCTCCCAGAGAAAGTGCCACAAGAGAACTAAGTGAATGTTACAGGGCCTTTTGTAACATAGCCTCAGAAGTCAGCAGTGTCACTTTCACTACAATTTATAATTAAATAAACCATGCCAGATTCAAGGGTTGGGGAAGGCAACTAGGGTCCGCATGTTGATGGTGGAATGAAAGGTCACCAAAGAAGAGCATATGAGATGAATGATATTGTTCCTATGTTTGGAAGATACGACTGGCCACGGTCCTCCCTCTGGCCACAATTCACATCCCTCCCAAATGAAAAATACACGCGCCTCCTCCCTCAAAATCTTCAGCCTCATTTCATTGTGATATCAACTCAAAGGCCGCAATCTTATCTTCAAAATCAGGTCAAGGTACTAGTGAATAATAGTTTTTCTCAATCTGAAGACCTGGAATCTAAATAGACAAGTTATCTGACCCCCGTGTACTCAATATACGAAGACAAGATAGGTATAGGACAACCGCGATGAACAGTCCTGTCCATTAAGGAAGTGGGAGATAGGTGGCACCTAGCGATCAGTAGTCCATGCCAATTCTGATATCCAGCTGGACTCATGTCACTAGTTCCTTAATTTGGGCGTGGTACTGCTTCTTGGGAATGATTCTCTGTAACTCTTGGCTCCACCTTCTGAGCTCTTGTTTCTCCTTTCTAAGTCATCTTTAGTTTTCCATCAAAAGTAGATTCTGTTTGCAGCTGAATAGTTTTTTCAGCTTCTTCCTGCCCGTAGAAGTTCAGGGATCTAAAAACTGCCTTTTATTTTGAATTCTCTATGTCCCTTTTAGTCTAACCTGACTGTGCTTCTGCCACTAAAATTCTTTTTAAAAATGTAGGGGTTTTCTATTAAGCTGTTTGATTGTTTACTTCATTAGATGAAAGCCACACCAAAAATTTTTATTTAGATAAGCTCTTCTCTACCTTGGGCTTCCTAATTGGCTGATAGGGTTTTATAGAAGCCTATAGCCTAACAGAGATGATCTGTGAGGCATGCTTCAAAGACCGTAGAAAGGCTTTTGTCTCCCTGAAAGGATCTACAAGGTACAACCTTAAATATTTCTGAGGTCTTAGAAAAGCATTTTACAGTCCCATCTTTGATTTAATGGGCCTACATTGTCTGGGCATCAGCTAGATTGATCTTTGCACTGATGACCTCTCATTTTGAGAGTTTCTGCTAGAAGAGATTGGGAAGGAGGACGAGTGAAAAAAAAATTATTTATTTATTTTTTTAGTAAATATATATGTATGTAACAAAACATTTGCCATTTAACTTTTTTTTTTTTTTTTTTTTTACGTGTACAATTTAGTGACGGAGAAATAGTTCTGGTTTTGAATCCAACAAACCTTGCCTTCTTTTTTATTTTCTCTGAATTCTGCTCAAAAACAGAATAGTCCCTTTTTTAGTTCAACTTTACCCATATTTTATATCATGCAGCTAAAAGAAACCATAGGACCCTGCGAAGTTCTACTTGGAAAACTTCTTAGCTAGATCTTTCAGTTTATTAAATAGATTTTCTATTTTACATATTACTGCAGGTGAGTTTTGTCGAATTTTGTGTCACTGCATAATAAGGGTATCCTTTTTTCCTCTAGCTTCTATTCATATTTTTCTCACTCTC